>NC_143436.1:72125000-72446500 GCF_987193195.1 Phasianus colchicus | reverse complement strand
CTGTTTTTACCTTTTACTGACCAGCCCACACATGAGCCATGCTGTCTCCAAAAAGTCTCTAACTACGTACCATAATAATTATGCGCTAAGCCCTCTTCCCCCACCTGCTCATTGTCATAGTTTTCTTACCACAGTAAATTTCTTATTAGCCATGCTTACATGTATGTATCTGTCTAAAAAGATGTGTGTCTAAATCTGTAACATAAACGTCACAGCATGTTGAAGTGCCATCTGTAGCTTCACTGTACCCACTTTTTTTACACACTCTTACCCACTGTTTTACACACTCTTAAAACAGAAGCAAAGGGCATACAGAATTTCTAAGTATATCCCATCAACTCTGCTACTTGGTTAGCTCCACCTTGCAGCCCACAAGTTAGTGACAGTAAAGAGAGAAATCCTAGCAAACACTTTACAAAGCAGGGATAGCAACCACCAGGGATCCAGGAAGTTGGTCATCTATGTCGCGATGACCTGCATGGCTGCAGTTCAGTGGAGAGGGTATACACTCTTGCTCAGAACTCTTCAGGTTTTAATCCTCTCCCTGGAGTCCTTTTGGCTGCCAGGGGCATCAGCTGGTTGCCAAGGTCACTTCTGTGTTGTTCATTAGAGGCAATGGTTGTTGAAACAGCATATCCATAATACACGCCCTTGCCGTTGGGTAAGTGGCAGATGATCATGCAATTGTCACACAGCGGGCTGCTAGGTATATTTGGCACTGACTGCATGGTGGTTCTCTTGCCTGAGCCGACCCCTGTAAGTCAGCCTGAATGCCCAAAAGAAGCAACAGCCGAAAAGGTTTCTCCTCGTCTCCCAGCCATGCATGTTTCCCTTACCGCTGTGCTCACGTTAATTAATTAATGCCAAAACCTCGTCAAGCAGGTTATGTCTCAGATGGGTGCCACTAAACAAAAAGCAGCAAAAAAATTGTCTGGCTTCTTACAATCTGGAAAAAGATTCTGAAGGCAGACAGATCTGTAATGCCAGGGTGAATCAAGTCTTGGAAAGTCTTCTTTCCATTAGGGAATTCTGTATTACTGCTCCAAGACAACATGTTACCTCAGAAGAAATCCGCAGAAATCCAGAGGCACCAGAAACTCTCAGAGCTTCAAGGTTCATATCACACCTCAGTTGCAGCATCAAAGACGGACACATCATCTGTGGCAGGATAAAGCTTCGTGTCGGTTACTATTAGCTCTCCTTCCGTGAGAACTTCCTTCCAGTCCTGATCTGCACCGAGACACCCAAAGTCCCTATCAAGTGCATGAAAATTAGTTTTAAACTCTACTTGGCTAACATGGCATGTGTGATATTGAGATGGTAGTAAGGCCTGACTTCCCCAAAGCTAAGGAAAGCGCTAAGATTGCAGCTACAACTACCACTCAGAGATTGCACAGTTTTAGCTGAAATTCAGGCTTAAATTTTTTAGTAAAAAAGGACAAAATGCCAGGCAACTATCCACACTAAAATAGTCCAAACCAGCAGTCAGCTGATGTCTGGTTTCAATTCACCTAGTAATTCCAGGAAACTCTGAGGGAACATACTGAACACACTGCTACTATACTGAATATTAGCATGCTCAGAGGGAACTTCACAGAAACTCTACTAGAAAAGCAGCGTCCCAGGAAGATTCAGATAGCTGTGCATTACAAGCAGGTAATCTTCTAATTTCCGTGAGGAATCATCCAGGATTTAAAGCGGCTGCATTTCAGGCTGTATCTTCCAAGTAAGCTGTCAGCAGATCTCTTGCTCCCAGGGATTCTCCAGCACGGTTTGCAGCACAGCATCCCTCCACCCAAAGCAGACAGACTTTGATTGATAAGCTTATTGCTAGCAGTGAGGACACATTTATGCCACTGAATGAACAGCCGCTGCCCTCCTTATAAGTCGCTCCGTCATTGGTGAATTTGGTCTCATCACATCACGCTCTCTCAGGAGGCACCTGAAAAAGGAGAATAAGTAGCAGGAAAACAGGAAGAAAGCCACTGAGTACATCATCTTTCCCATAAGACTGTCAGCAAGAGCCCTACAAGAGCAGGAAAACAACACCTAAAGACCTGCTCCTGATTTCCTTTACTGAAAACATTTGGCCTTGGCAGTGAGATTAGGCAGAAGACTGAAAATGAGCACTCTAAGGGCACAAAACAGTCATTCTGATATTTTATCTACTACTCATGTTTCAAAAAGACTTCAAGAGGCAAGCAGGAAAGCTTCACATTGTCCCCTGAGACAGGCACAGCAGGCTCTGTTAAATTTGAACAGAACTCTCAGCAGGCCAGTGAAGATCTACGATTTCTACTAAACAAAACTCTTGTGATTTGTACTAAAGCAAGCATGCACGTCAGAATCGGTTCATCCTATTTTCCAGTAAAACAGCTGTTATCATTACAATAACCTTGATTTCCAGCAGGTCACTTAGGTGTCCATTAAGTATACAACCAACTGGCAAGATGCCACAGTTTAAGACAGAACATCTGAAAATCAACTGCCCTTGAAAATACGAACGAATCATCCACACTGTAGGACTGCACTTCTGGAACAGACAGCTATCGCACTTTCCATCTTAGTTAAGTGTTACTACATTTAACGTGAACGCTTGTGTGTAATTTCAGCACGGACGTTGTTTGGAGGTGCTCTGCTCCATCCTGATTCTAAAACAGTACTATCACCACAGGAAGAAAAAATGACCAGGAAAAATACTCACTTAGCGAGGTTTTGTTTGGCTTGGGATTTACAATTTAAAGCAGCGTGAATCAAGAGCTGGCTGAAAATATCTCTCTGAAAAAAGAAGTTAGTAAAGATCTCAGTTAATAAGTAACTTTGAAAGTACTGCTGGTTACAACGTCTCCTTTACCAACAGCCCCCAAGGGAAGTTTTCCTGTTGATACCTTGAATACCTAACACTGCTGCTAAGTGTTGGCAAACAGGATTCAGTCACAAGCACAGTTCGGTCCTTCCCTCTTCTAGGAATCAAGGGCTCTTAATAATGAAAGCACTTAAGGGAGGCTACTGAAAGTGGACTGAGTCACATCTCCTATTGATGTCCTTTACCTGAGCATTACTGCCTCCGAGCTGGACGAGTTGGTAACGGATCGGGTACAGCAGATCTACAGCTTTGTCACAGTTTCCATTTTCAAACTCCACCAAAGCCTGCAATAATGGCAACCCCACGCCAGGAGCCAGAGAAAGCTCATGGTCTTCGCCAGGTTCTCTGTACAACGAGAAAGTGATTAACTCTCATAAATCCAATCAGAAAGATGCATATTTAATGCCAGCCTGGCACTGCCTGCAGAAACAATTATTTTTTGACTCAACCAAGCCTGATAGTTCAGGTACCACACTTACACGGTTACTTTTGGTGAGGTATTTTACTTTCACCTTTGTATTACCCATCAGTCAATCAGATTTCAGTCTTCTGCACACATTCGCACGTGTCACAAGCCCAAGCCTTTGCAACATATCATCTTGGCTGGGAAAAAAGCCAGAGAACTCTGCACTAATTTTAATACTGATCAAGGTGTGAGTGAAAATCACAACATTCTTAAGGTGAAAAGCTTCAATGCACAATTCCTGCAAATAGGTGAACTCGGAAGCAAAATTCTCAAGAACTATTTCAGCATTGCTTAGAAATCCATTTCCCACACAGGGACTATGACAGTCTCACTACCAGCTAACGCTTAGTTCCTTTCAAAACAGAGCAGAAAGAACCAACGCAGACAGCTGACATACACTGCACAATGTCCCTACTGTTATACAGGTGAAATCCTTTATCCACTGCACGTATCATAACTTAGTGCGAACACACAGCTACAAAATACAAAGCAAACGTTCCGTTACTGTCTGTGACAAACACAAGAGATTCTTAACACAAACAGAAGCCCCTCTAGACATTAACTCATAAATATAATTATAGGGATGACCTAAATGGACACTGGTCCATTTAAACCAGGCCTGACCCAGTGACACAGTAAAGCAGAGAGGATCGTGTGGGAGCCCTTCTGCAAGACAGAGAAGTCATCACTCAGATGCTCAGAGGCCAAAATATTTATTCAGTACAGGACTGTAATTCACTCAACCTACTTGGCAAGTTCTTGAAGAGTTGTTAAAAGCTCATGAGTAGTTTTGTGGTCTTTGGCTCCAAGTGAGGACATCAGCATGTGTGCATCATTGAAAAGAAGAACGTGATCTTTGGTGTGCTTCTTTGCACGCTTGAGGACATTGTCCCACCTGTCTCCAAGCTTTACACCTATGAGTAAGAGATTTTTTTAATAGAAATAACACGGGCAAGAGCATTGCTTAGTAGTATGTGTCAGCATCACGAGCCATGGATAGCACTGCTACTAAGCTCAAAAAGGCAGTCTGTGATGTGGCAAAGTTCTATTATAGAGTAATGTGTAGTTACAGCCTGCCTTATCCAGGCAAAGGGTTCACTGACTGTCAGCAATTTATCACCAACATTCTAGATTGCATTATGTGAGGATCTCCCCCACACTTGTAATGGAGAGAAGAATCAGAAGAGCAGAAGTGAGAAAGCTTGTGGAATCACATAAAGACAGATAAATAGGTAAAACTAAAGCAGAGCACGTGAGCCAAGCCAAATAAGAAATTCATTCCCTACTCTGCATTGGCAGGCAGATGGGAAGTTCAGCCATTCCTAGGGAAGCAGGGTTTAATGATGTGTAATAGTTTCTTGGGAACACAAACAATCTAACTCTGAAAACGTCCCCCCTTCCTCACCCTTTCCCCAACTTTTATTGCTGAGCAACATCTCAGGATCAGCTGTATCCTGGCTGTGTCCTCTCCCAAATTCTTGCGCGTACCCCAAGCCTATCTGCAGGCAGAGCAACATGAGAAACAGAGAAGGCCTTCACACCACCACAAGCGCTGTTCTGCACTGGCTGTAATATCTGAGACATCAACACTTGCTCTGCTCACGGATTCACAATGCAGCACTGCAAGAGTTACTATGCAGAAAACTAACTCTATCACAGCCAAACCAATTCAGCTTACAATTACTAATTTCACACACTGGGGCTTTACTCAAGAGCAGAATGGCAAGATTTCTTCTGTAACACTGACCAAGCTTGCTCTGTAAGTATCTTTAAACACTCTTCTGTCACGCCTGAGTGTGTGTTGGAGGGGGAGGCAAAAAGAACACTGTTCTCCATACTGTTTAATAAGAATTACAGTTGGATATACTACCTTCCAGATGCAGCCTGTACAGCATCGAAGAGCTATCTACTAAATCCAGCATGCTTCCACTTGACAGGAACCGGGGAGCTATCTGTAATCACAAGTGCTCATAAGGTGTGCTACCAGGAACTTACTCAGATAATCAAACTTATGTGCACAGTACGAAAGTAACATTATGTTTTCATTCAATCCAAAATACCTGTCTCAAAACTGCACTGCTAATTGTTCCCACATACAGCAATTTCTAATGAAAAACGCTTCCTTATTGCTTCACTTGTCTTGTTTTATCTGTTATCAAGTTCAACTCAGTAAGCACAGAGGGTCATCAAATTAGGTTTTTTTTTGTTTTTTTATTTTTTTTGTTTTTTTTTTTTCCCCCTAATCTTATGCCATAAATATTACTTCACTATGCCAGAGTTGGTAGACAGGAGTTTGCACAACAACTTTATTAGTGACAACATTACTTTTACAATCCTTACAAATATATGTTATCCTACCAAATTTGATTTTATTTACTAAGATTGTGTTGAAGTCTACACAGTACAGAACCAGAGCATATGAACTAGAAATGCAAAGACCTGCTTCTGTTAATATCCGAAGTGCAAAATCAATTATTCGTATGAATAACTTGACTTTGTATGACAAACATTTTACATTCTTTTAAAAAGCTTTCTCTTTTTTCCCCTCAAAAAAAAAACCAAAAAACCTGAGACCTAAAGAACACAAATAAGAGAGACACAGGTTTTTGGGCATTTCACCTGGTGAGATATCACTTTCCTAACAACAGATGTAAGTATTACGTATGCACAGCACACTGTGGTAGGTTTCAATTGCTTGCAGAAGGAAGAAAACACATATCACAATCTGAAGCATGCCCTTCAATAAATATAAAAGACTCACATGGTTGTCATAAATTGTCAAAGCAGCCTCATATTCCCCCTGTAAAAGCAAACAAGGACCGTGTGATTAATATTCTGGTAGACTAAGCAAGAGTGATGGGTAGCAACCAAAGATAGAAATACCATTAAGAAATGCCATAACATTACTTCACTGTCTCATGACATCAGAAAAAAAAAAAAGAAAAAAAAAGAGAGAAAAGACCAAGATAAAGCAGGATTTACTAGCTAAAATAACCAGTATATTTAGTTTTCATTCAATAATGAGAACAAATACTGGTGCGTGTTACACACGAGAGAGAAAGATGAGGTTTCATCTCTTTCTCGTCTCCTTTTCAGAATTCTCAGCTAATGTCAAGAGCTATGCTTTCTATGTCATTAGTACCAAACATAAGCAACTGACACTATGTTCTGACCAAAGGATGGCACCACTTCAATGAAACTGGGTTCAATTCATTAAGGAGACAAACGTGACAAGGACTAAGCATTATAAAGTCCAGGGAAATTCTGCATTGCAACCTGATATGCTGGGCAAGTTGCAATCGTTACAAAACAGTTTCACTAAATTCTACATCACTTTAATAATAGAGATTAGTGTCTTTTTTTTAGTTAGTGAATTTTGAGGTCAGCAACTTCGTACTGAATTTCAAGAGAATTTTCTCTAATTTTTTTTCTAAAAATAGGAGAGATCCAAGTTCATATTTCCATCAAATAATTGTGCCAACTGTAATCAGTGAGATTATTTCATCTTCAAAGATGGAAAAATCTCACAGCAATCCTTCAACATTCTAGCAAAGATGGATTTTTGTTCAGTGTAATTAAAAATTGTCAAAATAATGGTACTACAGCACTACCTTGTAAAAACATCATTGTGCTTTTTTATAACAATACACCTTGAAATACCTGGAAAAAAAAATCCCTATAAATGCTAGGATTGCCTTTTAACTAGCATTGGATGAATTATTGTCTGGACCAAAAATCATCCATATGAAAATATGTCATACCTTTTCTACAAAGTATAAAGCCCAGTGCCAGTAATTATGGCAAGCAAGCATATCACTGCCCTGCAAAAAAGCAAAAGGAGAGAAATCTTACGATTTACAGAATAACTTTTCATTTCAACATATCTAGGCAGATTTCTGCTTTCCTCTCCAACAAGCGACTGCTTCAAAAGACAGGACAGACAAGAACTTCACATCAGCTGGCCTACAGGAAATCTCTCATTGTTACACTCGCTGCTTTCCAATTCAGGGAGACGCTACAAAAATCAAAGTTTCCCCCAAGTCTTTTTCCATAAAAGAACTGCGCTTGGCTGCCTCAGGAGAATTCACTCTTCTGCAGCACTCCTTAAGGAAAAAAATCCAAAAACTATCTATCACAAGAGTAAGATCTGCCTCCTCTAACATGTAAGGATCGTGGCTGAGGTAATGTGGCTAGACAGTACATAGGAAAGGCCCGCCTCATGAGGGCCTTCATCCTACTCACCTAGATTTCCATCTCAGATTGAGTAATCACTTCTTAAACTTACGTCTTACTACTGACTACAGAATAGATACCAAACACGTGGGCAGTTCCTCAGATGAGATGAATATTCCCTGAATGGTACCAAGCTTGCACCATACTTCCCAACTGACACCAGGAGTTCAAATGCTCTTCCCTAGCCTGTACTTCATACGAATTAGAACATGAGATTACCTCACTGAATAAAACAAAACCCCTCTTCTCTTTCTGACTTGTAGTTCTGAATGAGATTAAATTGCTAGGCAAGAACTGGCCTTCCAGAGTGCTCAAATCACTAAACAGAAACAGGCTATGAGAAATTACGGCAACAGTTCTGGAGAAAAAACAATCCCACCTAAGACTAAGCCATACTAGCACAGAGGTCCCTCTGCTGACCTGATTTAACCCCTCTGATTTTGTGCTCAA
This sequence comes from Phasianus colchicus, assembly GCF_987193195.1. Taxonomy (NCBI): domain Eukaryota; kingdom Metazoa; phylum Chordata; class Aves; order Galliformes; family Phasianidae; genus Phasianus; species Phasianus colchicus. The sequence continues at coordinate 72,438,485 of NC_143436.1, read as the reverse complement.
ACACATATAAAATGATAGGCAACTGCGTTTCTGTGAGATGAACAAAAGAAACTATCCTGTAAAGAACACCTGCACAAAATCTCAGGCATTTTCAATTTGGCATCTGAGTAATCTCAGTAATGATGACTTGAAGTACGTGCCTTTCGTAATAGAAATTTTATTGCATCTTGCTTCAAAATCGACATGATAACAGCACCTCAAGTGAAGTTTTCTACTCATTAATGAAACTTGCGGTGCTTGTAACACGTACAGACAGAAAGGAATTAGATGAAGAAGAATTGCAGGACTTGGCTGGAGCAGGCAAAGATGACCTAAAAAGTTATTTTTCAGAGATGCTGTGACAAAACTTACCTTCCAGCTGTCTTCTGTTTCCTTCATGAACGCCAACCCTTTCTCCACCTCTGCTTTCATTTCATTTACGTGAGCTACAGTATGAACAGACCACGCATCTGTCCGATCTATATCCAAAGCCTAAGAATGAAAAATGGAAAATGTCATGATTCTCTCAAACTGGCAAGTAACCATTTATTACTGGTGACGGGGAAACAAGAGACTAATTTTATTTGCTGTATGTTAGGTACAACCCCATACTGCTCCAACCAGCTACGCTTGGAAGACTGATTTGGACAGAAAGGAAGAAAAAGGGAGCACATGACAAACAATTCTAAAAACATTTTACCATCAAGAACGGGCAGTTTACCTCACGGGCAACCTCCTCTGCACGATCAAAAAGGTTTGTTTCCACGAGTCCAAAAGAGTAGTAGCCCTTCACGTAGCTAAGCAAAATGGAAAGGAACAACACTTTACCCATTTAGAACTAGATTTAAGCAAGGATTGAAAAACATACTAGAAACAGCATTTAACTCAAAACAGTCCTTGCAAACTACTTCACAATACTGAGCAACAGGAAGAGCTCACGGCCTACCTATTATAAATGTGTGTACTTAACAACAGACCAACCCTCCCTCACGCCCAACAGATATACTAAAAACGTGGAAGGTACTGACTGCATGGCCAAAAGCATCACGTGGAACCGGGAACACAGCTTTTTCAATGCTGAATTGTAGCTAATGGAGACAACATTTAGACTCAATGCCTCCATTCCTGCAGTTAGCCTCAACCACTGTTATGCCATTTTTCAAATACAGTGTGTTTTGTAACAAATTGAATGTTACCAACAAAGGAAACAGAAAGCACCCACAAGTGACTTCAGATTTATATTTCCAGTGTGGTGAGTGGGAGACACTCAAAGGCCACACATATGACTGCAGCCATCTGCACTTTCTTCACTGCCCATGACACACAAGCACCTTCATGCCACGTGGCTTTTTCAAATCAGTTGAAGACAACGTAAAAGCAAAAGGCACCATCATTAAGCAATAAAGACCCAATGTCCTGAGAAGCTTGGCTGTTCTATGTCCTATGAACATACCCGATGCAGTCATTTTAAGAAATATTTAACTGATACTGTATTTGCAGAATCACACAGGGCAAAACAGTACAGGATATTTTTCTTTTTCTGAAAATATCAGCTTAGTTTTTGGTTTCAAACTCAAAAGGCAAAAAAAGTTTCTAAAACATGTGGAGTGTAATGCACCTGAGGAATAAAGATTTGTGGGTGTGGGTTTTATTTTTTGGTTTTTTTTTTTTAATATATAATTATTTTTTTGCCCAAGTATAAATTCAGATGCAACCCCACATGCCTATCAATTTGAGGACACACAATAATTGCCAGATTTTTAGATAACAAGGACAGTTAGGTAAAGGGGTATTTCCCACTGCTTTACAATTAATTAGACAACAGTCAGCATGCACCTCTGTAGCATCGTGCCAAAGAAATTTACAAAAACCCAGTCCAAACTGCTAAGACCTACTTCCTGAACAAATGGCATTAGCATATATAAGAAGAACAAAGGATATCACATTTTCTTGAGTTGAGATAACTCTGATGACACTGCCTTCTGTGCCTTGAGACTGCACGATGCCATAGTTTCATTACTAGGTTAATATTCAGTCTACATTGTCTGCACTGTTTGTGGAAGAGAAAATTCTGTCCTGGCACTCAGGAAATGAGCACACAAGAGCCTGAAGGCATTTTGCCACTGCCTTTGGTGAGGACACAATTCTACCTTAGGCGTTACATGACACGTGCCTTATTTGACAGCAAAAATCACTAAATGTGCCACCGCTCACTTCTGAAAACTGAACAAAACAACCTCACTAACAGTGTCAGCAGGGAGACAGGGGAGATGTTCAAGCTGGTGTCACCTATAATTCACTCGACTTCATTTATAAGCTCTAAATCTTGTCTACACTTCCGTTTCTAACAAATCCTATTATTTAGATGCGTGGAACCTAAAACCTAGAAGTATGCATACATCAGATACAGAGCAATTTTGAAAATGAAGCATGACCTACCTGCTCAGAGGAACATCAGGTGTCCAGAAGGGAAAAACCCGAGCAACAGAATCTCGCATTTGTATTTGATATCCTAAGTAGAAATAAGTGTCATGGGAAAATTTGAGGGCTAGCAAGTCAGTTGGATGGTTCTGTAGAATCTGCTCCCATACATCACAAGCTTTTGGAAGCTGCCTATAAACAAAAGTTTTGATCGTTGAAAGAAGACATGCATACCTGCCCCTGCTGTTAGTTCTAAACTCCTGCTATTCTGAAAAAGATTCAACAACAAATGCCTTTTTCTTCTTGAACAAATTTTAGTTAAGTTTGTTTTTTTCTTTAAGAAACAACGACATTATTTAAACAGGGCACTTACTAGGGAATCACATTAAAAAGCATTCTTACAAAAGCTGCAAAAGGCAAGGAAAAAGAGACAAGAAGAGCAACAAAGTTGAAGGGACTGTAAAACAAGACATTTCAGGAGCAACAGAGGGAACAGGCTGTTCCGTTTGGAACTCCCACCTGAAAGGAGGTAGCAGTCAGGGGGCTGCCAGTGGAACAGGTAGCCCTGGGAAGTGGTGGAGTCCCAACCCCTCCACTCCCAGAAGTATTTACACTAGAGAACCTGGTATAATGACGGAACTTGGTAGTTCAGCCTGATCATCTTGAAGATGTTTTACAGGCTAAGTCATTCTATAATTTGATAATTAATCCAGAGTCACAGGCACACAGACACCTTTGTTCCAATGGGAACTGAATCCATTCTAGCAGGGCTTCAGTAGCTTCCTCTTTACCTTTGCTATGAATTATGTGAGGTAAAGCCACGTTCACTTGTTTGATGAATTATAAAAGTGAATGACTACTTCTCTAGAGTGCAAAGAAATTCATCGTACTGAATGGAACAATAATGCTTCACAGAACTGCTGATAACTAGCAGCTCCCACTCTACTTCCTGACACTAGGAGCACTGGAACAGGTTGCCCAGAGGGGCTGAAAAGTCTCTTTCTATGGAGATATTCAAGACTCATGTGGACTCATCTGGTGGTGGACTCAACAGTCTTTCATGGTCCATTCCATCTCCAGCAATTCTGTGAAAAGGACGTTTGAGGATTTGCTTGTGGTTCAAAGAATGTATTATATTACAGCAGACCTTAGAGTAGTTGTACATAAAAGTATCTCATTTCTAAACCCTTTACTCTGCTGATGTAATTAAGACAGATTTAAAAAAAAGAAGTGCTAAAGATATGACAGAGGCCATACTGAACTTCCCCTCCTACAGCACTGATGGCCACACAATTCTGGGAGACAATAGAACAGTAACAAACACCTGATCCTGATTTTTGCTACATGACTGGTTAGACTGCTAGCACACAACCCTACAAGGCAACACCTTGACCTCTGATAGCTTAAGCTCTTCACAGTACTTTTTGTGACAAGAAAGTGGAGAACAGAAGAGCAAATGGGACACAGCGTGAGGCAGCAGTACACAGCAACAGACAGAAGGCCTTGCATGACAAAACCAGCTATTGTCCTCTTCCACACAGGCCCAGCCACTTACCCACTGGCAAACATGTCCAAGGCCAATACGTGAAGCTTCTCCCGCTCAGTCAGAGGCTGAGATCTTGACAGCGTCATCATTGTTTCCAGCGCACTGCCCAGATCTTTGTTGAGCCGCACTGAGCTTCCAGTGCCAATAAGCTCCAATCCATTAGCAATGACATGTCCCATTACTACGGAAATCAACAACTGACATCATGAGCAGCACAGAAATGCACATAATTCGTCTCTATATGAGCATCAAGAGGTTTGGGTTGGTCTGGTTGAAAACGGGTCTCATTTGTAGTCAAAGACTCATAAGTTCAACTTTTCATTGCCCTTCATGACAGGCATTACAAAAGACTTGAGTGAAAAACATGGAAACATCACCACAGCCTGCTCTCCCTTCTAAAGACGAACGACAGAATTTTATACCACATACCAGTTGCTACTTGCCAAAATGAGGTACAGCGAACACAAAGAAACAGGATAGAAGGGCTGCTCCAAAAGTAATACCTCCCATTTTATTACACTGATCCACAATGTCAGAGGCAAACGTTGGTATAGCAGTAGAACTTTCCAGCCAATATTCTGCAACATATTGTTGTTGTGTGACAGATGGCAGCAGAGGGGCAGTCAGATAAAGCGGTGTCTGACATGGAGGTGCGTATGAAGCAAAGCTGTGTCCCTGAATTGCTCCACGTGGAAGCAATGGCAATTCAATTCCATTGAATCACAGAATCACAAGGTTGGAAAGAACCTATGAGGTCATCTGTCCAACCGTCCTCCTTTCACCATTACTACCACAGCTACTAAACTTATCACTCGTAGCACCTCATCCAGACACCTCTTGAGCACCGCCAGTTACAGTGACTCCACCACCTCCCTGGGCAGGCCAGTCCAGTGCCTGACCACTCTCTAAGAGAAAAAGTTTTTTCTTACGTCTAGTCTAAATCTCCCTTGGTGCAACTTGTGGCCATTTCCTTGGGTCCTATTTGCTCCCTTGGAGAACAGGATGACCCCCCTCCTCATCACAACCTCTCCTCAAGTTGTGAAGTGCAAATGAGTTACGTCAAGCAGGTATTCCCTTTACGATAGCGCTGGGTGCATGGGGGATCACTCCACCAACACACACACTGAGAGAAGCTGTGACTACATATTTAAAGGTATAGTGTATAAATATTCACTGTCTCCCAAAGACACGGGCAGAAATTCCAAGAAATAATTAACATCACTGGTGGTCATGGGATGAAGGCTAATAGTCATTCTCACTGTAAATTTCCAACGTTTGGGCTACCCCCTTCCATATCAGTTCCCACTGGTGTAGTGTTGAGCTGAGGCATCTGTTACAGCTGCTGTATCTTCAACAACAGGACATCTATTCTAACTTTTTATCTTCACCTGATGATAAGTTTCACGGTCTCCACATTTCATTCCTGAGTTTCAAGCCTCCTCACCATCAGCTTGTAGCCGTTCAAGTTATGCGAAAGGCTGTTCTCGTAACATGGAAAAGCTGATCTCATGATCCACTATGATGAAAAACTGTGTTTTGTAGCAGAAAAAGAGTTACATTAAATTGTGTCATTGTGCTCCTTGAATCCATTGCAGTTTAAGTGGAAATAAACAGGAGGCATTACTTTTGGAGTGATTTACGTATCATCCAGCACTTCCCATGCTAACAGTTAAAGGTTACACTTACCAAAATTCGGATCCGCAGCCTTTAACTTGGAAAGACACCCTTCAATGCCTCCTAGATTCTCATCGTTGCGCCACGTTGCATACTGCAAAAGAGAGAGACAGTGCCAACGACACTGGCCATCTTCTCATCCTCCCACAGAATGACAGAATGGCTTGGGCTAGAAGGAAACTCCAGATTTCAAACCCCCTGCCACTGGCAGGGTTGCCAACAAGTCCAACATGCACCAGATCAGGTAGCCCAGGGTGCCAGGCAGCTTAAAGTTAAAGGAAGCAAGACAAAAGAGAATCTTTACACTTAGTACACCGTTTTCTCATCTTCCAGACAGTCAGAAATTCAAAAATCAGCCACAGCAAAGACTACTTGGTGCACAACACCCTCCATTCTCTTGCTGTTGCTTTATGTCATACCTGGCTTAGCGTAGCATCAAATAGTTTACAGGCTTCATTGCTAGCGGTGGACAGCCCAAGTCCAGCATCCTGCCAGGCCTGCACCAGAAACAAAAAAGAACTGCTTATTCCATGCACTGCTTGTCCAAACGCAGCCACAAACTTCAAAAACAATGACTTACTGATGCTTTTCAACTATTTTTTTGTTGTGTTCCTGTGCTGCACAGACAACTTGAGCAGCCACAGAAACATTTTCTGCAGCCGTAATTACAGATGACATTACATTACGGCAATCAACTCCGTTAGCTGTGGTTACCAGTGGGGAGGAAGAACCAACACATCATGAACGGCAAAACTTAACAGGCTACAGACATCAAAATGCAACAACGGTTCTCAACCCATTATGGTTCCCTTTTGACAAGTTTCTCTGCTGCAGGTGCACCTCACGTGGAATTGTCACATGCTGAATTTAGGCCCTGGTTCTCTACACGTGACAGCAGCGCAGTGTTTTCCCACACAGGATGGCAACACAACCACAACTTTGTCACCTCACAATCTCAGGTGCTTCTTTTCCCAACTTAATCACACATTGAGTGCCATCCTTGTCAAAGCTTTTAGGTAGACTGGAAGACATTCTTTAAACAATAGTCTAAAGCTTTCCCTCCGAAATGTGATTACAGGCTCACATTCCAACCATTCAAGTACCGGAGAGTTCACATTACGCCCTTGCAAGTACTCTACAACATAAAATCACAAACTTGGTTTTTCTTTTTTTCAGGCGTGAGTTCAGAAACAGCAAGAAGAAACTGGCCGAGAGAGCAGCCAAGCCAGGGCTGCAGCTTGCAGGTTTCCTGGCTCCCCCCAGAGGGAAGGGGCAGGACTCAGCCCGCTGCTCCAGCCCCAGGGCGAGCGAAGCTCCCCGAACCGCGCCTCTCGGGACGACCCCGGACGAGGCCGCACGAAGGCAGGGCCGGCTCCTCGCGCCCCTCCCAGCCTCAGCGGCCGCAGCTCCCAACCGCGGGCTCCTTCCCCGGCCCCACGCCCCGGCGGCGGCCGAAGCAGGGCCTGCTCGCTCTCGCCGCCCGCTCTCCCGGCAGCTGCGGGACCCGCGGGCACAGCGGGCACAGCCGCCCGCCAACCTGCGGCCGCGGAACGGCCCCTCGGCTCGGCGCGGCTCCGTCGTTGCGCCGCTCCTTTCCGGCCCAGCCGTACCTTGCAGTCCCTCAGCGGTGCCATGGCCGTCCCGCAACCCCTTCTCAGCCTTCGCCCGAGCGACTCCGCGCTTCCCAGAGCACGCAGGAGAAGGGGCCGGGCCGGGCCGGGGCGGTCTGCGGGGCGGGGCGTGCGGGGCCGCTCCTCCTCTCGGACCGCCGCGCTGAGCGCAACGCGGTGCCTGCCGCGCTGTGTGCGGTCCGTGGCCCCTTTGGGCAGCCCGTCCCAGGGGCCGTCTCGAAAGCCGACGTGGTTCTTCTGCAAGCCGCGCCATGGAGGAGGGCGGCAGGTACCGGTCTGCACGCAGAACGTTCTGGCCGTTGGCTAATAATTGGCGCTACGCAACCGGCAGCCGCCGGCAGGTCACGCCGCAGGACGAGCGCTTTCCCTCGCCCGTCGTCCGGCCATGCCCACGCTGCTTTTTCTGCTCCAGCTGCTCACCTTTGCCCTGCAAGCCTTGCGAACCTTCTCCCCGCGCTTGCAGCCGGCGCCGCTGGCGGTCACCTGCCTCGGAGCTCGCGGACGCGGCTCCGAAGGGCTCAGCGGCGAGGGATGGCTCTCCTGCCAGGGCAATGGCAACTTGCGACTGGGGTACCTGCCAGCCCCGGAAGCGAGAGCGGAGGCAGAGAGTAAAGGGAGGCAGCCTGCCTCCCCGCCGCACTGCCGCTGGTACCTGAATTGGGATTGGGTGAAGAATACTTTCTCCTGGTCAGGTCAGTTCACGCTCCCGACATGCCTCTCCCCGGGAAGCGCTCTCCGGCCCGTGGCCCCCAGTGTCATGACAGTGCAGTGCTCGTCTGCCTCATGCGCTGCACCCGAGTGCCTTTATCACAACTTGAACGTCGAGATGTCAGCAAGGTGGGCCACCCAGAGTAGCTCACACGCGTCCCGCGATGGCACGAGAAGCGTCGCATGTCTGTTCCGTTGCTCTGCTTTCCCCTGGGATCCTGAGGAACACCAAGGGTTCGTGGCAAAAGTGAGTAGCAACCAAAGTGGACTGACACCAGCTCTCCCGAGAGTCAGGGATGACGCTTCAAAAACAACAGAGCTGGCAGTGCTTCACCAGGAAGCAGCCTGCAAATTAAACTCGGTTACGATTCAAAAACCTCCTCTTCACACCTCTGTCATACGCCAGAAAAAGGGGACAACGTTTTACCTGTATGGCAGAGGGGACTGGAACCTCCGCTTGTCCATAAAGGCTCAGTGGATATTCTATGCTGTGAAGGACATGAAAACCAATCCAGACTGGGACCAACCTTTAAATATATCATCGATGCACGGTGTCAACACAGTGCAGTTAACGGTTCCCAGCTGGACCTTGGATTATGGAATGTATCAGGTCTATTTTACTGATTCAGAATACGTGCTCGGGACCAAGAGATCCTTCAGTAACACAGACAGAGTTTTCCTCGAGATAGAGAGAACTGATCTTGTGGCAGGCATTGCAGGAGGCGTCTTCCGGACAGTGGGCTTTTTTGATAATTGGACTCTTGATGGCTCTGTGTCCTATGACCCCGATTCGCCGGAACGACTGAAGGGAATCACGTTTACGTGGTACTGCACTAAAAAGCTATCGGACTATGAAAGCATGAGAATTGGTGCGGGAAATAAGTGTCATCCAGCCCAGAGGGATTTGAGGTGGCTGACATCTTCAGGAGCTGTTCAAGTGGTCGCACCGGAATCGCTGCCGGGAAACACTGTCTACCACTTCCGCTTAGTCATTCAAAAGGACAGAAGAAAGAGTTATGCCGACCAAAGCGTGAAGGTGCAGTCTGGCTTCTCACCTCTCCTGGATGTGGCGTGCCTTGAAAACTGTGGCAGCGCTGTAATTCCGACAGAGAGGTTTACGTTGTCAGGCAAATGCCTCAACTGTGGAACGAGCAGCCAGCCAGTCTACCACTGGTCGCTTTGGTTGAAAAATTCCACAGGAATTAGCTTTGACTGGTCTTCCAGAACCACAACAGGTAAGTCTGATGCTTATCTTTCTGTACATGCTTTGACTTTTACCAGTACTGCAGATTAATCATACATACTACTACTAAAAGTGATTTTAATGTGGGTTATTTGGCTTATCTTGCAGCTTCTGCGCTAAACTACATCGAAGCCGCACCAATGCTCCCAATACCCAAGGCTCAGTTGAGGGAAAGCCTGATTAAGGCAGCCCTGAATGTTTTGGTTGAGAGCACCATGGAAATTAACCAAGCGGTAGCCTCTCTTTTTAAAGTCACAGAGCGACCTGAGGAAGTGAATGCTCGATCACAAGAGATTGCCATTACAAAACTGACTGAAGTAACCGGGGTCTTGAAAACACAGAGGAACGAGAGCCACTGGTCTGAAGAAGCAGAAATTCAGACCAGTGGAATACTAAAATGCGTGTCCAACATCCTGAGAGCTGCTCTTCTGCATCTCAGGAAGGTCAGTGTTGGTGCAGTCAAGCAAGTCTTTTCCATCATGGAAAACTTAACTGAGATTGTCTTCCAAGGCAAAGTCCCTGGGGAGGAAGACACTATCATGGAAACCAGCAACTGGAAGGTCACTCTGATGAAGGACAAAAGCTGGGATGTTGCAAATGCTTTCTCTACCACAGAAACCTGCAGGAATTATTTCTATCCAACACTAAAAAATGGAAACTCTTCAAGATTGTCTTACGATGCAGTCATTTCCACTGCCCTGTTTGAGTTTGATGAAAACCCTTTCCCTTGGTTGAATTATACTTCAGAAATTGCAACAGACATCTTGGGCTTCAAAATGACAGAGACCAAGGCTAATGGGGATCTGCTAGGGATCCTGCCTGAAAAAGCAAACGTTCTTATTGCAAGGAAAGATACCAAATCATCAACGTTTCAGTTAGCAATGGGACCTGATAAAACACAAACCTACACAACCGGAGGATTTAGTCTTGAAGTGAACAGAGATACCAAGGTCGTATACATCCAGATCCTGACAAAATTAGAAGTGGCTTTCCAGGTGCTAGTGTTTACAGGCACTAATGTCACTCAGAATTTTCCCATTGCCTCTTTTGATGCTTTTCACAACATGACAACTGTGGCAAGCAAAACCAAGGCAGTTGATGAAGAGTGTTATATCAAGGCTCCTTACATCATCTGCCTCCCAGAGTCAGTGCTGAAAGTCGCAGCTCAAGGAAGCGGTGCCCAGAGCCGGAAAATTTCCATCGTCTTGCTGACCCCCTACATCACCAGGTATCCAAACATGAGGCTGGTGAGCATACACATTTTTAGCGATCACTGCTTGTTTCTGGGGGGGGTTCAAAATCAGTGGAGGGAAGACATATGCAGATTTGGTTCCCTGACCAACTGGCAACGGATACACTGTGTCTGCAGCATGAAGCGGAGTCACAGGAGCCGGTCAGTCCTCACTGCCCCAAATACAACCAGACTTGACATCAAGTTCCTGGCAGCCAAAGTCATTGTTACCCCCAACACAGTAGATCTTAAAAGAAACCTAATAGCAGACATCCCTAAGAATCCCGTGACTCTTCTAACAGTGCTCTTCATTTTTTCAGCCTACTTTCTTTTGTCTCTCTGGGCCGTGCGAAAAGACAGGGCTGAGATGGTCAGCAAAGACAAACTTATAGTTCTGCCCGACAACGACCCCTTTGATAAAGTCAGCTTTTTGGTCACTCTGTACACCGGCAGTCGCTGGGGAGCTGGAACCAAGGCAGATGTTTTTCTTCAGCTCATCGGGCAGAACGGCACAAGCGATATCCACTGCTTACGGCATCCACAGTTTCCTGCTTTCCGTCAAGGAAGCACTGACTGTTTTCTCTTGACTACGAAGGAAGACCTGGGAGACATCCGCGCCTTCAGGGTCTGGCACAATAACAGAGGCCCATCGCCAGGCTGGTTCTTAAGCAGAGCCAAAGTTGAACATGTGTCTGCTCGGAAGACCTGGTTCTTTATGTGCAGGAAATGGCTTGCCCTTGACAAGGGAGATGGCTTACTAGAAAGGACATTTTCTGTCACCAGCCCAAAAGCACCTCTATCCAGAAAGGACTATTTTTTGATTGATCTGGCCAGTGGTCTGAAAGAGGGCCATCTGTGGCTCTCTGTTTTTGCCCAGGTTCTCACTGGCACTTACAGCAGGCTCCAAAGGTTATCTTCCTGTCTAACAATATTATTATTAAACCTGTTTGTTAACATTATGTTCTTTAATGCTGACAAGAACGAAGAATCTCCAAGACACCTGAGGTACTTGAGATCAATTGCCATTGGCATTGAATGTGCTTTGATTACAATACCCGTGGAAATGATTATAATGGCCTTATTTAAGTATTCCCAGAAGAAACCAGAGAGAAGTTTGCAAAAGAGGAAACTTTCAGAAACGTCAGCACAATCTGGTAGCATTAGTTCCCCGGAGAACGCTCCTGCTCACAGCAATTCTCAGGGCCCGACACATTACAGAAAGACGAGAAGCCAGGGAGCTCCCCAGAGCAGCGGTAACTTCCCAATTTCAGAAGGAGGTGCAGGAGACAGGAAGCAAACAGAAAAGATTTCCCCTCCAAAGATTAAGGCCTGCCAGAGAAGACTACCGTCAAATTCCAATTTCAGCAATAACTACGCAGAAGAAGCAGGTAACTTGCAGGAAGAAAGCAAGCTACTCAGCGTTACCTCTGTGCCTTTTTGCAAGAGACCACCCATAGTTTTCAGTTGGTGGTGTGTCTATCTCTCATGGGCATTAGTGATAATTGTAAGTGGGATATCGTCATTTTTCATTGTCCTGTATGGTTTGTCTTACGGCTACCAGACTTCGCTGGAGTGGCTTTTAGCGTCGGCAACCTCCTTTATTCAAAATGTATTCTTTGTTTCAGTCATAAAAATCAGTTGTTACTCAGCTTTGAACACAATTCGTCCAAAATACTGCGAAAACATTCCATGGTTTACCCAGGATTTCTCTTCTGAGATTAAACCAGATAAGGAAGCAATGAATGAAGAAGAGATGCGAGAGAAGCACTTTAAACTTGCGCAGATCAGAGACACCAAGCAGTATAAGCCTTTAGAAGACGGGGAAATTGCAAAGATGCTGGAAACGGCAAAAATTAAAGTCAAGGCGTTCGTTTTCATAAAAGATGTTATCGGTCACCTTGTTGTGTTAGCAATTGTCTTACATTTTGCTTATTCTACTGAGAACACTAACAGTTTCCACTACAACCAATTTGTTCGGAACCAGTTCTCTCCCAGACTCCCTGCTGTGCTTAAGCTAGAAGATATTTACATGTGGGTGAACGACACCTTCTTGCCTTTGATCCACAACGACGTTCAGCCAAGTTTTCTTGCCGACAGCTCATCCAAAATCATCGGTTTGCCCAGGATGAGGCAAGTGCGGGCTAAAGGTACTGAGAAAACGTGTTTCTACCTTCACAGCTTTGTAAATAAATTTGTGATCAGTAAAAGCCACTGCCTTCGCAAATATGGCAGGGACATCGAAGAGAAAGGTGACTATGCTGGCACGTGGACAGAAGTTGCCAACCGTTCTTTTTCCAAGGATACCAGCAGTTACCATGGGTTTACTTACCAACCAAACAGGACTCCCTGGACTTACTTCTCATACGGAGATTTGCACACATATGGACCAGGAGGATACACGTTTTACTTTTTCCCTGAAGAAGGAAGACATAATTCAACAACTAGGCTGGCTTTGCTACAAGAGAGCAACTGGCTTGATGAAAAGACCTTGGCTGTGATCATCGAGCTGACTATGTTCAACTCTGATGCAAATCTCTTTTGCAGCATCTCAGTCGTATTTGAACTGTCTTACTTTGGGATCATAAGACCAAGTTTGTCAGTGCACTCTTTTTCTGTCCCCATTTTCCATCAGCAAACAAAAGGTCAACAGTTGTTTTTCCTAGCTGCTGTTGCCTTTCTGCTCGTGTACATTGCAGACAGCCTCTACAGTGTGGTCCAGGGAAAAAAATACACTAAAAATATTTCCAGGACAATCAGCTTCATCTTAAAATCGGCATTCTTCCTGCTTGTTCCCTTCCAAGTTTTCAAGTTCAAGATGGGAGCAGATATCGTTCATTTTTTCTTACTTTATCCAAACAATTTCATTCCTTTTCATGCAGTTTCTCATCTAGATCAGAATCTAAGGAATACTTTGGGCTTTTTGGCATTTCTTGCAGTTTTGAAGACGCTAAAGTATTCTCAGTTATTTTGCGAGGTGCGTCTGGCTCAAAGATCAATCTTGGCAGCCATCTCCTCTATGGCCTTTGTGGTGGTGGTGTACTTCTTTATCTTTATGGCTTTTGGCTACCTTGTGTTTGGCAGTGTTTTCTGATCTGTAGAACGGCCAAAAGAAGTGACCCCAATCTTTGCCACGATGTGCCCAACGGGCAGGCTGAGAGGAGAGTTCAGTGACTTTTGGGCCTCAAGAAAAGAAAAGTAAATGGAGAAAAATGGTTTATCTTGTAATAAGAGCAAAGCAAGATTTTATATTCCAGACCACCTCTACTCCAACATTTATGTTTCAAATAAATGTTTGTAAATTATTTTCTATTTGTTTTTTCATTGATTTTGTAAGATTTACACTTTTGTTACTGACTGTACTGAGATTTTCTCAGCTGAGACAAATTCTGCTGAGGATATTTTGCACCCATTTCAGCGCTCCATGTTGCAGGGGTGCAGACTGCTGACCCAGCTGGGAAGGTAAGCCCCCAGGCAGTTGGTTGCTCACTGCCTATACAGCAGGATGGGCAGGGAATTGGAATGGCAAAGCAAGAAAAAAAACATGTGGGTACAGTCTGTGAAAGATGATTTTCTAAGCCCCTCTCTCTATTCCCCCTAGCTCAACGCTTCCTTTGTGAGGCCTTTTTTGGTGATAAGACTCTACCTGAGCACTGGGAATTATCTAAGGGGGGCAAGTGGTGGGTGGCACTGTGCCACAGTACTTGTGCTCATGATTGTAGAGATAAGCAGAAGGGGGAGGAGCAGCCCTTGTTGGGGGTGTGGCTTGAATGAGCTGACCTCTGCAAAAGGCAGCAATGCTTGTGCATGACAACAAAGGCACCATTCCCTGCTGGCTTACCTGGAGGGCCAGGAGCATCCCCTTAACAGAGAGAAAAGAAGAAGGAAAAAAAGCAACTGAGAAGCAGGGGACAAAAGGTCTCCACCCACCTAAGTACTTTGGAGAGGAATTCCCCAAGAAAAGAAAGCACTCTGGTGGAGGAATTCCCTAAGAGTAAGAAGCTCCTTAGGACAAAAACCACTGGGCCTTGCTTGCTGCCACCTTCCTGGCTTTCTCCCATTCCCCATGGTATTTGGGCAAGTTCCTGGCATCAGTGCAAAACTACGAGCTATGCTGGGAACTTTGCTGGTGACTTTCTCTCTTCCTTTCTCCAAAGACTCCTCGCTTTTATTTTCACAATTGCACTAGATAGCCATGCTGCTTAGCTTTTACAACTAGGGCAGCCTTTGCCACCGCTATCATCGTCTGATGTGCTGGACACTGCCTGCCTGCCCAGGCAGGTCAACACAGGTAGGCAGCAGGAACAATCACAGACCCATAGTAAAAACAAAAGAACACATTTATTTTCCATTCCTCTCTAACCAGAGCGTTCCCTAAGCAACACCCAGGCAGAGACACACAAGCTTAGACACAGGCAACACTGAAATCCACTAATTCCAGGGAGTCACCAGTCTGCTGCTCGTGCCTGTTTATCAAGGATTTGCATGAGTGATGTCTTCCACTGTGCCCTGCTCTTCAATGGGCTCTGATCTTTTCCACATCATGACAGGGAGGTCCAGCACATCCCACAGGGTACTTCAAGTATAAGAAACACCTGTATTGTCCGTACACGAATGTTCTACTTGTCCGACATTCCATGGTCACCAGAACTCTGCGAGGTTTTATAATAGCCTTACTTAAGGACTCCCAAGATTAACTTTTATCTTGTAGTCTGAATAAAAAAGTCACAAACAGAAGTCCACCCTTTCTATCTGGAAATCTTACAAATGAGTGGGAACGCTTTGGCAAGAGACCACTCACAGCTTCTTGCTGGTAGTGCGCCCATCTCTCATGGGCATTAAGTGACAGCTGTAACTGCAGTATCATCATTTTTTGTTGCACTATTAGTGTGTCTTATGGCTATGAGTCTTCACTGGATTGGCTTTCAGGATTGGCAACCTCCTGTTTTTATGAAAGATTTTTTCTTTTGAATCCTAAACACCCTTTCTTTTTACTTGGCTATGAGAACATTTCTTCCAAAACACTGCAAAAACATTATATGGCTTACCTAGGAATTTTATTCTGAGATTAAACTGGATAAGGAAACAATGAATGATGGTGAGATGAGAGAGAAGCACTTTATACTTGTCCAGATCAGAGACACCAGGTAGCATAAGCCTTTAGAAGTTGAAAAAAAACTATGAGGATTTAAATTCAAGGCAGTCACTTTCAAAATGGACATCGTTAGTCACCTCGTTACAGCACTTATCTTCAATTGTGCCTGTTCCTGTTGGAGCTCGGCGGGAGACAAACACATGACCACAGAATTGATCAGAAAGTCTCAACTTTAATCAGAAGGTTGCCATCCAGAGGGATCTGGGTGAGGAAGCTCTCCAAAGGAACCTCATGAAACTCAACAAGTATTTAGTCCTGCATCTGGTCTGGAGAGGAACAACTCCATGTACCACCACATGCTAGAGGCCACCAAGCTGGAAAAAAAGGACTTCAGGGTCCTGGTGGACACCACGTTGAACGTGAGTCAGCAGCGTGCCCTGACCACAAAATAGGCTACTAGCATCGTGAGCTGCATTGGGTAAACTATCAGCAGCAGGTTGAAGGAGGTGATCCTTCCCTTCTACTCAGCCCTGGTGAGGCCACACTTGGAGCGCTGTGTCCAGTTCTGGGTCCTACAGTGAAAAAGACATGGATATCCTAGAACAAGTCCAACAAAGGCACATGAAGCTCTTGACACTTATACATGTCTTGCCTGTGCTTTCCTACACTCTCATTTCAGGGCACACCTCACAGCAGCTCTCACAGATGCCTGTTTGCAAATGAAATTTAGACATGGTTGTGTAAGTAATTTATACCTGGTTCTTTATGGAGATGAAGTTTGTAAGAAGACGCAATGTCTTTTTCAAGACCAAAGATGTAGTTAAAAATAATCTTTTGGTCACGAGCCTTTCTTCAGGCCTTAGATCAGAGAGATTCATCAGTGTCACAGAGTGGGCCATAGGGGGTTAAGTGACATAAGTTACATTTTTCATTCTAGCTTACTCTGACTTAGGAACTTGCCACGAATTGGGGATATTGCTGTTAACACAGAGCTATGGCAACCCTGGTTAAAAAAATAATGAAGTTATTTCTTATATTCAATCAGTAGAGGACAGGCTTTAATTACATTAACGATGTATGAGATCTATGTACATGGTTTATATCTGTATATATTTTCATAACTGTTTAACTAACTTGGAAAGTTAATTTAGCCAAATTCTGTTTTACGTGTCAGTTAGGAAGGGAGTTAGAGGCCCGAGGAAGACTTCAGCTCAAGCTGCTCTGTAGTGGCCTTACCTTCTTGTACGCTGGCTTCTTCCCAAAAGTTCTGTTATACCAGATGCAAATGGCGGACAAAAATAAGAAAAAGCCAAGAGGGAGAGAAATCAAGTCACAGTTAGCAGAGAATTTCAGTCAGCATGCCGGTATTTCTGTCACTGCTGGCAGAGTGTGATTAATGGTGCAGGAGCACGTGCTGCTGTCACAAAGCAGTCTCTAGGGACACCTGGAGGTCATTCAGCGCTCTCTGGAAGGTTTCCTGCATGTAAGTCATTCAGGAAGTGCGTTTTCTTGGCTGGGTAGGTGAAATGTTACCTGACTTGTTTCTGCTAGCCCTTGCGTTGGGCTCGGGGAGTCCCAGAGGTGATGCTCTCTGATCAGCTCAGCCCTGAGCTCACAGAGATCACAACACCAGGCCACCACGGTGCCTGTGGGCTGTGAAGCCCAGCTCACAGCACTGCGTCTGAAGAAGGAATGAGGCAGTCTCCTGAGACTGCAGTTTGCAATTACTTAGTCAGTTGCTCATTCCTTGCTGAAATTTGGTGACCAGCAACGTTCATTTTAGCAGCTGCAACTAATTTCAGATGACTTTTTCTCTTCGAGCCCTGCATGCATGAGAGGGACAGCCTTTCACATCACAGAATCACAGAACTGGAGGGGTTGGAAGGGACCTCTAGAGATCACCGAGTGCAACCTCCCTTCAAAGCAGGCCCCCTACAGCAGGCTGCACAGGCAGGCGTCCAGGTGAGTCTCAAGTATCTCCAGAGAAGGAGACTCCACAACCTCCCTGGGCAGCCTGTTCCAGTGCTCCCTCACCCTTGCTGTTAAGAAGCTCCTTTGCATATTGGTGCAGAACTTCCTCTGCTCCAGTTTATGACCGTTTCCTCTTGTCCTGACCCCACAGACCCTGAAAAGACGTTGGCCATGTCCCTTTGTCTCTCAGACTTAAGATATTTGTAAACAGTAGTAAGATCCCCTCTCAGTCTTTTTTTCTCAAGGCTGAACAGACCCAGGTTGCTCGGCCTTTCCTCAGAGGGGAGATGTTCCAGGTCCTTTATCATTTTTGCAGCCCTCTGCTGGACTCTCTCCAGGAGATCGCTGTCTTTTCTATGAAAGCCTATAACTGGACACAGTACTCCAAATGAGGCCTGATCAGGGCTGAGTAGAGAGGGAGGATCACTTCCCTTGACCTGCCAGCCATGTTCCTTTTAATGCAACAATACATCCTAGACAAAGACTCCCCAGACCTCACGGTGCCAAGGGAAACCCCAGGCCGGGCCAGTGGTCACCCTCCCATGCTGTGGCCTGCTGAGGCCGCCAACACCCTCAGCTATTAATGCCGCTTGCAGTGTGAATGGCACTTCCAGCCAATTTCCCAGTTTCATTAACATCATTTATAACAAATGGGGTTCAATAGGATAAACTACAATGCATTACTTATTACACTTATTATTGTGACAAGCACAGGTTACAAGACATTCGCTAATAAGGCGCTGCCCCTCGTGAAGCCGAGTTGCGCAGCGCAGCAATGGCTCCCAGTTCTTAGTAGTCCCAAAGCAGCGTGGGATCTCCAGGCCGCGATCGGGGAGGACCGCGGGATCCCGTCCCGAGCAGCAGGCCTTGGGGCGCCGCGGTGGAGCGCGGACGGCGGCAGCAGCAGCAGGACAGAGCCCCTCACCCAGGTGGGAGAGAGGGGCGCTGGCAGCGGGGCGGCGTGCAGGAAGGTTGCAAGGGATTTGAGACACAGTTGCACAATTTCCTTCCGAATTTGCTCTGAGAGCCCCGGTAAGTATCTCCATGTCTCAGTGATGTAAGCGATGGCCTCTCTGCTGCAGGAGAGAGGTTGGTCATCTCCAAGGCACTTGAGCAGGCAGGAGGCTCGTCTCTGGCTGCACTGCAGAACGCCATCAGAACTGCTGTGTCTTTGGCGTAACGGGCCGAATACTGCCTCGAGTTGTCTCCCATCTCTGTGCATCTGTGAATCAAAGAATTACATTTGTGTCCTGGTAATCATTACCCCAAACAGGTCTGTGCGTTGTGGAGTTCTTTCCAACAGGATTTTCCCCCTGCTCTAATTTTACCAATGTACCAACTTGCAAGGACCAGTAGAAGTGAACCAGTGCAAAGACAGCCCATGGTGATCTCTTTCTCTTAACTGGTGTGGAATACAAGTTGTACTGATACGAACCCCTTCTGACAAACTAATTATGTGTGAGGGTGTTACATTAACTATACTATTTCAATTGTAAGGGTATATTTTGTATAGACAAAACGTATGCCCTCTGTGCTCCAAGATTCTGTCCTGGAGAACTTTGCTAGACAAACACCAGAGAAGCGTTACTTTGTACGTTGCTTCAAGTAGAGTGAGGATGTACATCTCTACAACTATGGCATACTTGGATCATCAGGAACGAGGGAGGAATCCCTGTCAATTCTAGTCTGCAGATCATGCAGTTATTAACCCAACTTGACGTGGGAGTTTTCTCCCTGGACTTGTTGAGTTGCTGAACCTTCTAGCTTGTGCATTACCTTTGCACTGCCCTTTTTTGCTGAAACAGAGCTTTTACTGCCAAAAAAAGTCACTGAACCAAAAATGCCATGAAGAGTGCAAACCTTGTGATGGCTGAGGATTTTTCTTTTTTTTTAAATTTATTATTACTTATTCTCCCTTTAGGCCTTTAGAGAGAGGGGGCTACTGAGTGTTCCGTAGTGTTCCTGTTCTCAGTGCCAGCTGAAGAGAACTCTTTTAACTGCTCTTTCTGTTTTTACCTTTTACTGACCAGCCCACACATGAGCCATGCTGTCTCCAAAAAGTCTCTAACTACGTACCATAATAATTATGCGCTAAGCCCTCTTCCCCCACCTGCTCATTGTCATAGTTTTCTTACCACAGTAAATTTCTTATTAGCCATGCTTACATGTATGTATCTGTCTAAAAAGATGTGTGTCTAAATCTGTAACATAAACGTCACAGCATGTTGAAGTGCCATCTGTAGCTATACCCACTTTTTTTACACACTCTTACCCACTGTTTTACACACTCTTAAAACAGAAGCAAAGGGCATATAGAATTTCTAAGTATATCCCATCAACTCTGCTACTTGGTTAGCTCCACCTTGCAGCCCACAGGTTAGTGACAGTAAAGAGAGAAATCCTAGCAAACACTTTACAAAGCAGGGATAGCAACCACCAGGGATCCAGGAAGTTGGTCATCTATGTCGCGATGACCTGCATGGCTGCAGTTCAGTGGAGAGGGTATACACTCTTGCTCAGAACTCTTCAGGTTTTAATCCTCTCCCTGGAGTCCTTTTGGCTGCCAGGGGCATCAGCTGGTTGCCAAGGTCACTTCTGTTTTGTTCATTAGAGGCAATGGTTGTTGAAACAGCATATCCATAATACACGCCCTTGCCGTTGGGTAAGTGGCAGATGATCATGCAATTGTCACACAGCGGGCTGCTAGGTATATTTGGCACTGACTGCATGGTGGTTCTCTTGCCTGAGCCGACCCCTGTAAGTCAGCCTGAATGCCCAAAAGAAGCAACAGCCGAAAAGGTTTCTCCTCGTCTCCCAGCCATGCATGTTTCCCTTACCGCTGTGCTCACGTTAACCATTAATGCCAAAACCTCGTCAAGCAGGTTATGTCTCAGATGGGTGCCACTAAACAAAAAGCAGCAAAAAAATTGTTCTGGCTTCTTACAATCTGGAAAAAGATTCTGAAGGCAGACAGATCTGTAATGCCAGGGTAAATCAAGTCTTGGAAAGTCTTCTTTCCATTAGGGAATTCTGTATTACTGCTCCAAGACAACATGTTACCTCAAAAGAAATCCGCAGAAATCCAGAGGCACCAGAAACTCTCAGAGCTTCAAGGTTCATATCACACCTTAGTTGCAGCATCAAAGACGGACACATCATTTGTGGCAGGATAAAGCTTCGTGTCGGTTACTATTAGCTCTCCTTCCGTGAGAACTTCCTTCCAGTCCTGATCTGCACCGAGACACCCAAAGTCCCTATCAAGTGCATGAAAATTAGTTTTAAACTCTACTTGGCTAACCTGGCATGTGTGATATTGAGATGGTAGTAAGGCCTGACTTCCCCAAAGCTAAGGAAAGCGCTAAGATTGCAGCTACAACTACCACTCAGAGATTGCACAGTTTTAGCTGAAATTCAGGCTTAAATTTTTTAGTAAAAAAGGACAAAATGTCAGGCAACTATCCACACTAAAATAGTCCAAACCAGCAGTCAGCTAACGTCTGGTTTCAATTCACCTAGTAATTCCAGGAAACTCTGAGGGAACATACTGAACACACTGCTACTGTACTGAATATTAGCATGCTCAGAGGGAACTTCACAGAAACTCTACTAGAAAAGCAGCGTCCCAGGAAGATTCAGATAGCTGTGCATTACAAGCAGGTAATCTTCTTATTTCCGTGAGGAATCATCCAGGATTTAAAGCGGCTGCATTTCAGGCTGTATCTTCCAAGTAAGCTGTCAGCAGATCTCTTGCTCCCAGGGATTCTCCAGCACGGTTTGCAGCACAGCATCCCTCCACCCAAAGCAGCCAGACTTTGATTGATAAGCTTATTGCTAGCAGTGAGGACACATTTATGCCACTGAATGAACAGCCGCTGCCCTCCTTATAAGTCGCTCCGTCATTGGTGAATTTGGTCTCATCACATCACGCTCTCTCAGGAGGCACCTGAAAAAGGAGAATAAGTAGCAGGAAAACAGGAAGAAAGCCACTGAGTACATCATCTTTCCCATAAGACTGTCAGCAAGAGCCCTACAAGAGCAGGAAAACAACACCTAAAGACCTGCTCCTGATTTCCTTTACTGAAAACATTTGGCCTTGGCAGTGAGATTAGGCAGAAGACTGAAAATGAGCACTCTAAGGGCACAAAACAGTCATTCTGATATTTTATCTACTACTCATGTTTCAAAAAGACTTCAAGAGGCAAGCAGGAAAGCTTCACATTGTCCCCTGAGACAGGCACAGCAGGCTCTGTTAAATTTGAACAGAACTCTCAGCAGGCCAGTGAAGATCTATGATTTCTACTAAACAAAACTCTTGTGATTTGTACTAAAGCAAGCATGCATATCAGAATCGGTTCATCCTATTTTCCAGTAAAACAGCTGTTATCATTACAATAACCTTGATTTCCAGCAGGTCACTTAGGTGTCCATTAAGTATACAACCAACTGGCAAGATGCCACAGTTTAAGACAGAACATCTGAAAATCAACTGCCCTTGAAAATACGAACGAATCATCCACACTGTAGGACTGCACTTCTGGAACAGACAGCTATCGCACTTTCCATCTTAGTTAAGTGTTACTACATTTAACGTGAACGCTTGTGTGTAATTTCAGCACGGACGTTGTTTGGAGGTGCTCTGCTCCATCCTGATTCTAAAACAGTACTATCACCACAGGAAGAAAAAATGACCAGGAAAAATACTCACTTAGCGAGGTTTTGTTTGGCTTGGGATTTACAATTTAAAGCAGCGTGAATCAAGAGCTGGCTGAAAATATCTCTCTGAAAAAAGAAGTTAGTAAAGATCTCAGTTAATAAGTAACTTTGAAAGTACTGCTGGTTACAACGTCTCCTTTACCAACAGCCCCCAAGGGAAGTTTTCCTGTTGAATACCTAACACTGCTGCTAAGTGTTGGCAAACAGGATTCAGTCACAAGCACAGTTCGGTCCTTCCCTCTTCTAGGAATCAAGGGCTCTTAATAATGAAAGCACTTAAGGGAGGCTACTGAAAGTGGACTGAGTCACATCTCCTATTGATGTCCTTTACCTGAGCATTACTGCCTCCGAGCTGGACGAGTTGGTAACGGATCGGGTACAGCAGATCTACAGCTTTGTCACAGTTTCCATTTTCAAACTCCACCAAAGCCTGCAATAATGGCAACCCCACGCCAGGAGCCAGAGAAAGCTCATGGTCTTCGCCAGGTTCTCTGTACAACGAGAAAGTGATTAACTCTCATAAATCCAATCAGAAAGATGCATATTTAATGCCAGCCTGGCACTGCCTGCAGAAACAATTATTGTTTTGACTCAACCAAGCCTGATAGTTCAGGTACCACACTTACACGGTTACTTTTGGTGAGGTATTTTACTTTCACCTTTGTATTACCCATCAGTCAATCAGATTTCAGTCTTCTGCACACATTCGCACGTGTCACAAGCAAAAGCCTTTGCAACATATCATCTTGGCTGGGAAAAAAGCCAGAGAACTCTGCACTAATTTTAATACTGATCAAGGTGTGAGTGAAAATCACAACATTCTTAAGGTGAAAAGCTTCAATGCACAATTCATGCAAATAGGTGAACTCGGAAGCAAAATTCTCAAGAACTATTTCAGCATTGCTTAGAAATCCATTTCCCACACAGGGACTATGACAGTCTCACTACCAGCTAACGCTTAGTTCCTTTCAAAACAGAGCAGAAAGAACCAACACAGACAGCTGACATACACTGCACAATGTCCCTACTGTTATACAGGTGAAATCCTTTATCCACTGCACGTATCATAACTTAGTGCGAACACACAGCTACAAAATACAAAGCAAACGTTCCGTTACTGTCTGTGACAAACACAAGAGATTCTTGCTTAACACAAACAGAAGCCCCTCTAGACATTAACTCATAAATATAATTATAGGGATGACCAAAATGGACACTGGTCCATTTAAACCAGGCCTGACCCAGTGACACAGTAAAGCAGAGAGGATCGTGTGGGAGCCCTTCTGCAAGCCAGAGAAGTCATCACTCAGATGCTCAGAGGCCAAAATATTTATTCAGTACAGGACTGTAATTCACTCAACCTACTTGGCAAGTTCTTGAAGAGTTGTTAAAAGCTCATGAGTAGTTTTGTGGTCTTTGGCTCCAAGTGAGGACATCAGCATGTGTGCATCATTGAAAAGAAGAACGTGATCTTTGGTGTGCTTCTTTGCACGCTTGAGGACATTGTCCCACCTGTCTCCAAGCTTTACACCTATGAGTAAGAGATTTTTTTAATAGAAATAACACGGGCAAGAGCATTGCTTAGTAGTATGTGTCAGCATCACGAGCCATGGATAGCACTGCTACTAAGCTCAAAAAGGCAGTCTGTGATGTGGCAAAGTTCTATTATAGAGTAATGTGTAGTTACAGCCTGCCTTATCCGGGCAAAGGGTTCACTGACTGTCAGCAATTTATCACCAACATTCTAGATAGCATTATGTGAGGATCTCCCCCACACTTGTAATGGAGAGAAGAATCAGAAGAGCAGAAGTGAGAAAGCTTGTGGAATCACATAAAGACAGATAAATAGGTAAAACTAAAGCAGAGCACGTGAGCCAAGCCAAATAAGAAATTCATTCCCTACTCTGCATTGGCAGGCAGATGGGAAGTTCAGCCATTCCTAGGGAAGCAGGGTTTAATGATGTGTAATAGTTTCTTGGGAACACAAACAATCTAACTCTGAAAACGTCCCCCCTTCCTCACCCTTTCCCCAACTTTTATTGCTGAGCAACATCTCAGGATCAGCTGTATCCTGGCTGTGTCCTCTCCCAAATTCTTGCGCGTACCCCAAGCCTATTTGCAGGCAGAGCAACATGAGAAACAGAGAAGGCCTTCACACCACCACAAGCGCTGTTCTGCACTGGCTGTAATATCTGAGACATCAACACTTGCTCTGCTCACGGATTCCCAATGCAGCACTGCAAGAGTTACTATGCAGAAAACTAACTCTATCACAGCCAAACCAATTCAGCTTACAATTACTAATTTCACACACTGGGGCTTTACTCAAGAGCAGAATGGCAAGATTTCTTCTGTAACACTGACCAAGCTTGCTCTGTAAGTATCTTTAAACACTCTTCTGTCATGCCTGAGTGTGTGTTGGAGGGGGAGGCAAAAAGAACACTGTTCTCCATACTGTTTAATAAGAATTACAGTTGGATATACTACCTTCCAGATGCAGCCTGTACAGCATCGAAGAGCTATCTACTAAATCCAGCATGCTTCCACTTGACAGGAACCGGGGAGCTATCTGCAATCACAAGTGCTCATAAGGTGTGCTACCAGGAACTTAATCAGACAATCAAACTTATGTGCACAGTACGAAAGTAACATTATGTTTTCATTCAATCCAAAATACCTGTCTCAAAACTGCACTGCTAATTGTTCCCACATACAGCAATTTCTAATGAAAAACGCTTCCTTATTGCTTCACTTGTCTTGTTTTGTCTGTTATCAAGTTCAACTCAGTAAGCACAGAGGGTCATCACATTTGTTTTTTTTTGGTTTTTTTTGTTTTTTTTTTTTCCCCCTAATCTTATGCCATAAATATTACTTCACTATGCCAGAGTTGGTAGACAGGAGTTTGCACAACAACTTTATTAGTGACAACATTACTTTTACAATCCTTACAAATATATGTTATCCTACCAAATTTGATTTTATTTACTAAGATCGTGTTGAAGTCTACACAGTACAGAACCAGAGCATATGAACTAGAAATGCAAAGACCTGCTTCTGTTAATATCCGAAGTGCAAAATCAATTATTCGTATGAATAACTTGACTTTGTATGACAAACATTTTACATTCTTTTAAAAAGCTTTCTCTTTTTTCCCCTCAAAAAAAAACCAAAAAACCTGAGACCTAAAGAACACGAATAAGAGAGACACGGGTTTTTGGGCATTTCACCTGGTGAGAAATCACTTTCCTAACAACAGATGTAAGTATTACGTATGCACAGCACACTGTGGTAGGTTTCAATTGCTTGCAGAAGGAAGAAAACACATATCACAATCTGAAGCATGCCCTTCAATAAATATAAAAGACTCACATGGTTGTCATAAATTGTCAAAGCAGCCTCATATTCCCCCTGTAAAAGCAAACAAGGACCGTGTGATTAATATTCTGGTAGACTAAGCAAGAGTGATGGGTAGCAACCAAAGATAGAAATACCATTAAGAAATGCCATAACATTACTTCACTGTCTCATGACATCAGAAAAAAAAAAAAGAAAAAAAAAGAGAGAAAAGACCAAGATAAAGCAGGATTTACTAGCTAAAATAACCAGTATATTTAGTTTTCATTCAATAATGAGAACAAATACTGGTGCGTGTTACACACGAGAGAGAAAGATGAGGTTTCATCTCTTTCTCGTCTCCTTTTCAGAATTCTCAACTAATGTCAAGAGCTATGCTTTCTATGTCATTAGTACCAAACATAAGCAACTGACACTATGTTCTGACCAAAGGATGGCACCGCTTCAATGAAACTGGGTTCAATTCATTAAGGAGACAAACGTGACAAGGACTAAGCATTATAAAGTCCAGGGAAATTCTGCATTGCAACCTGATATGCTGGGCAAGTTGCAATCGTTACAAAACAGTTTCACTAATTTCTACATCACTTTAATAATAGAGATTAGTGTCTTTTTTTTAGTTAGTGAATTTTGAGGTCAGCAACTTCGTACTGAATTTGAAGAGAATTTTCTCTAATTTTTTTTCTAAAAATAGGAGAGATCCAAGTTCATATTTCCATCAAATAATTGTGCCAACTGTAATCAGTGAGATTATTTCATCTTCAAAGATGGAAAAATCTCACAGCAATCCTTCAACATTCTAGCAAAGATGGATTTTTGTTCAGTGTAATTAAAAATTGTCAAAATAATGGTACTACAGCACTACCTTGTAAAAACATCATTGTGCTTTTTTATAACAATACACCTTGAAATACCTGGAAAAAAAAATCCCTATAAATGCTAGGATTGCCTTTTAACTAGCATTGGATGAATTATTGTCTGGACCAAAAATCATCCATATGAAAATATGTCATACCTTTTCTACAAAGTATAAAGCCCAGTGCCAGTAATTATGGCAAGCAAGCATATCACTGCCCTGCAAAAAAGCAAAAGGAGAGAAATCTTATGATTTACAGAATAACTTCTCATTTCAACATATCTAGGCAGATTTCTGCTTTCCTCTCCAACAAGCGACTGCTTCAAAAGACAGGACAGACAAGAACTTCACATCAGCTGGCCTACAGGAAATCTCTCATTGTTACACTCGCTGCTTTCCAATTCAGGGAGACGCTACAAAAATCAAAGTTTCCCCCAAGTCTTTTGTGAAAAAAGAACTGCGCTTGGATGCCTCAGGAGAATTCACTCTTCTGCAGCACTCCTTAAGGAAAAAAATCCAAAAACTATCTATCACAAGAGTAAGATCTGCCTCCTCTAACATGTAAGGATCGTGGCTGAGGTAATGTGGCTAGACAGTACATAGGAAAGGCCCGCCTCATGAGGGCCTTCATCCTACTCACCTAGATTTCCATCTCAGATTGAGTAATCACTTCTTAAACTTACGTCTTACTACTGACTACAGAATAGATACCAAACACGTGGGCAGTTCCTCAGATGAGATGAATATTCCCTGAATGGTACCAAGCTTGCACCATACTTCCCAACTGACACCAGGAGTTCAAATGCTCTTCCCTAGCCTGTACTTCATACGAATTAGAACATGAGATTACCTCACTGAATAAAACAAAACCCCTCTTCTGTTTCTGACTTGTAGTTCTGAATGAGATTAAATTGCTAGGCAAGAACTGGCCTTCCAGAGTGCTCAAATCACTAAACAGAAACAGGCTATGAGAAATTACGGCAACAGTTCTGGAGAAAAAACAATCCCACCTAAGACTAAGCCATACTAGCACAGAGGTCTCTCTGCTGACCTGATTTAACCCCTCTGATTTTGTGCTCAAACACATATAAAATGATAGGCAACTGCGTTTCTGTGAGACGAACAATAGAAACTATCATGTAAAGAACACCTGCACAAAATCTCAGGCATTTTCAATTTGGCATCTGAGTAATCTCAGTAATGATGATTTGAAGTACGTGCCTTTCGTAATAGAAATTTTATTGCATCTTGCTTCAAAATCGACATGATAACAGCACCTCAAGTGAAGTTTTCTACTCATTAATGAAACTTGTGGTGCTTGTAACACGTACAGACAGAAAGGAATTAGATGAAGAAGAATTGCAGGACTTGGCTGGAGCAGGCAAAGACGACCTAAAAAGTTATTTTTCAGAGATGCTGTGACAAAACTTACCTTCCAGTTGTCTTCTGTTTCCTTCATGAACGCCAACCCTTTCTCCACCTCTGCTTTCATTTCATTTACGTGAGCTACAGTATGAACAGACCACGCATCTGTCCGATCTATATCCAAAGCCTAAGAATGAAAAATGTCATGATTCTCTCAAACTGGCAAGTAACCATTTATTACTGGTGACGGGGAAACAAGAGACTAATTTTATTTGCTGTATGTTAGGTACAACCCCGTACTGCTCCAACCAGCTACGCTTGGAAGACTGATTTGGACAGAAAGGAAGAAAAAGGGAGCACATGACAAACAATTCTAAAAACATTTTACCATCAAGAACGGGCAGTTTACCTCACGGGCAACCTCCTCTGCACGATCAAAAAGGTTTGTTTCCACGAGTCCAAAAGAGTAGTAGCCCTTCACGTAGCTAAGCAAAATGGAAAGGAACAACACTTTACCCATTTAGAACTAGATTTAAGCAAGGATTGAAAAACATACTAGAAACAGCATTTAACTCAAAACAGTCCTTGCAAACTACTTCACAATACTGAGCAACAGGAAGAGCTCACGGCCTACCTATTATAAATGTGTGTACTTAACAACAGACCAACCCTCCCTCACGCCCAACAGATATACTAAAAACGTGGAAGGTACTGACTGCATGGCCAAAAGCATCACGTGGAACCGGGAACACAGCTTTTTCAATGCTGAATTGTAGCTAATGGAGACAACATTTAGACTCAATGCCTCCATTCCTGCAGTTAGCCTCAACCACTGTTATGCCATTTTTCAAATACAGTGTGTTTTGTAACAAATTGAATGTTACCAGCAAAGGAAACAGAAAGCACCCACAAGTGACTTCAGATTTATATTTCCAGTGTGGTGAGTGGGAGACACTCAAAGGCCACACATATGACTGCAGCCATCTGCACTTTCTTCACTGCCCACGACACACAAGCACCTTCATGCCACGTGGCTTTTTCAAATCAGTTGAAGACAATGTAAAAGCAAAAGGCACCATCATTAAGCAATAAAGACCCAATGTCCTGAGAAGCTTGGCTGTTCTATGTCCTATGAACATACCCGATGCAGTCATTTTAAGAAATATTTAACTGATACTGTATTTGCAGAATCACACAGGGCAAAACAGTACAGGATATTTTCTTTTTCTGAAAATATCTGCTTAGTTATTGGTTTCAAACTCAAAAGGCAAAAAAAGTTTCTAAAACATGTGGAGTATAATGCACCTGAGGAATAAAGATTTGTGGGTGTGGGTTTTATTTTTTGTTTTTTTTTTTTTAATATATAATTATTTTTTTGCCCAAGTATAAATTCATATGCAACCCCACATGCCTATCAATTTGAGGACACACAATAATTGCCAGATTTTTAGATAACAAGGACAGTTAGGTAAAGGGGTATTTCCCACTGCTTTACAATTAATTAGACAACAGTCAGCATGCACCTCTGTAGCATCGTGCCAAAGAAATTTACAAAAACCCAGTCCAAACTGCTAAGACCTACTTCCTGAACAAATGGCATTAGCATATATAAGAAGAACAAAGGATATCACATTTTCTTGAGTTAAGATAACACTGATGACACTGCCTTCTGTGCCTTGAGACTGCACGATGCCATAGTTTCATTACTAGGCTAATATTCAGTCTACATTGTCTGCACTGTTTGTGGAAGAGAAAATTCTGTCCTGGCACTCAAGAAATGAGCACACAGGAGCCTGAAGGCATTTTGCCACTGCCTTTGGTGAGGACACAATTCCACCTTAGGCGTTACATGACACGTGCCTTATTTGACAGCAAAAATCACTAAATGTGCCACCGCTCACTTCTGAAAACTGAACAAAACAACCTCACTAACAGTGTCAGCAGGGAGACAGGGGAGATGTTCAAGCTGGTGACACCTATAATTCACTCGACTTCATTTATAAGCTCTAAATCTTGTCTACACTTCCGTTTCTAACAAATCCTATTATTTAGATGCGTGGAACCTAAAACCTAGAAGTATGCATACATCAGATACAGAGCAATTTTGAAAATGAAGCATGACCTACCTGCTCAGAGGAACATCAGGTGTCCAGAAGGGAAAAACCCGAGCAACAGAATCTCGCATTTGTATTTGATATCCTAAGTAGAAATAAGTGTCATGGGAAAATTTGAGGGCTAGCAAGTCAGTTGGATGGTTCTGTAGAATCTGCTCCCATACATCACAAGCTTTTGGAAGCTGCCTATAAACAAAAGTTTTGATCGTTGAAAGAAGACATGCATACCTGCCCCTGCTGTTAGTTCTAAACTCCTGCTATTCTGAAAAAGATTCAACAACAAATGCCTTTTTCTTCTTGAACAAATTTTAGTTAAGTTTGTTTTTTTCTTTAAGAAACAATGACATTATTTAAACAGGGCACTTACTAGGGAATCACATTAAAAAGCATTCTTACAAAAGCTGCAAAAGGCAAGGAAAAAGAGACAAGCTTGAACATAAAGATTTTCCCATGACGTTGAACGTGAACTTGGTACAGAGATCTGCTGTTAACTGCTTGGGAGCTGAAAAGCTTTGCAGATGGATCTGGAAAGGCTGGATCAAAGGACTAAGTCCAACTGCATGACATTCAACAAGGCTAAGTCCCCAGTCCTCCACTGGAGTCACAACAACCCCTTACAGTGGTACAGACTTGTGCATGATTGGCGGAAAGTTGCTCAGCAGAAGAAGAGCTGGGGGTGCTGGCTGACAACCAGCTGAACGTGAGCCAGCAGTGTGTCCATGTAGCCAGCAAGGCCAATGGCAACCAGGCCTGCATCACAAACAGTGTGGTCAGAGGGATGAGGAAAAAGATTGAGCCCATATTCAGCAGTAGTGAGGCTGCACCTTGACTACTGCGTTCACTTCTGGGCCTCTCACTATAAAAATGATATTGAGTTGCTGGAACACGTTCACAGAAGAGCAACAAAGTTGAAGGGACTGTAAAACAAGACATTTCAGGAGCAACAGAGGGAACAGGCTGTTCCGTTTGGAACTCCCACCTGAAAGGAGGTAGCAGTCAGGGGGCTGCCAGTGGAACAGGTAGCCCTGGGAAGTGGTGGAGTCCCAACCCCTCCACTCCCAGAAGTATTTACACTAGAGAACCTGGTAATAACGACGGAACTTGGTAGTTCAGCCTGATCATCTTGAAGATGTTTTACGTGCTAAGCCATTCTATAATTTGATAATCCAGAGTCACAGGCACACAGACACCTTTGTTCCAATGGGAACTGAATCCATTCTAGCAGGGCTTCAGTAGCTTCCTCTTTACCTTTGCTATGAATTATGTGAGGTAAAGCCACGTTCACTTGTTTGATGAATTATAAAAGTGAATGACTACTTCTCTAGAGTGCAAAGAAATTCATCGTACTGAATGGAACAATAATGCTTCACAGAACTGCTGACAACTAGCAGCTCCCACTCTACTTCCTGACACTAGGAGCACTGGAACAGGTTGCCCAGAGGGGCTGAAAAGTCTCTTTCTATGGAGATATTCAAGATTCATGTGGACTCATCTGGTGGTGGACTCAACAGTCTTTCATGGTCCATTCCATCTCCAGCAATTCTGTGAAAAGGACGTTTGAGGATTTGCTTGTGGTTCAAAGAATGTATTATATTACAGCAGACCTTAGAGTAGTTGTACATAAAAGTATCTCATTTCTAAACCCTTTACTCTGCTGATGTAATTAAGACAGACTTAAAAAAAAGAAGTGCTAAAGATATGACAGAGGCCATACTGAACTTCCCCTCCTACAGCACTGATGGCCACACAATTCTGGGAGACAATAGAACAGTAACAAACACCTGATCCTGATTTTTGCTACATGACTGGTTAGACTGCTAGCACACAACCCTACAAGGCAACACCTTGACCTCTGATAGCTTAAGCTCTTCACAGTACTTTTCGTGACAAGAAAGTGGAGAACAGAAGAGCAAATGGGACACAGCGTGAGGCAGCAGTACACAGCAACAGACAGAAGGCCTTGCATGACAAAACCAGCTATTGTCCTCTTCCACACAGGGCCAGCCACTTACCCACTGGCAAACATGTCCAAGGCCAATACGTGAAGCTTCTCCCGCTCAGTCAGAGGCTGAGATCTTGACAGCGTCATCATTGTTTCCAGCGCACTGCCCAGATCTTTGTTGAGCCGCACTGAGCTTCCAGTGCCAATAAGCTCCAATCCATTAGCAATGACATGTCCCATTACTACGGAAATCAACAACTGACATCATGAGCAGCACAGAAATGCACATAATTCGTCTCTATATGAGCATCAAGAGGTTTGGGTTGGTCTGGTTGAAAACGGTCTCATTTGTAGTCAAAGACTCATAAGTTCAACTTTTCATTGCCCTTCATGACAGGCATTACAAAAGACTTGAGTGAAAAACATGGAAACATCACCACAGCCTGCTCTCCCTTCTAAAGACGAACGACAGAATTTTATACCACACACCAGTTGCTACTTGCCAAAATGAGGTACAGCGAACACAAAGAAACAGGATAGAAGGGCTGCTCCAAAAGTAAAACCTCCCATTTTATTACACTGATCCACAATGTCAGAGGCAAATGTTGGTATAGCAGTAGAACTTTCCAGCCAATATTCTGCAACATATTGTTGTTGTGTGACAGATGGCAGCAGAGGGGCAGTCTGATAAAGCGGTGTCTGACATGGAGGTGCGTATGAAGCAAAGCTGTGTCCCTGAATTGCTCCACGTGGAAGCAATGGCAACTCCTGACATTATTGATGCTTGCTGAACACTTATGGAGACCAAACAGTGGGTGTCAACACAGCGAGTTGGCAGGTGATACATCTCAGCAGAGCCAACAACAGGCCACCTCTGCTGGTGCAGACTTTTATGAGCGTAGCACACACGCTGTTGGTCTTCTCTGGAGAAAATCCATAGCTAATGGCGGTGAATAGAGAAGCCGAGAAAACCAACAAATTAACGTGATATTCCATCGAATCACAGAATCACAAGGTTGGAAAGAACCTATGAGGTCATCTGTCCAACCGTCCTCCTTTCACCATTACTACCACAGCTACTAAACTTATCACTCGTAGCACCTCATCCAGACACCTCTTGAGCACCGCCAGTTACAGTGACTCCACCACCTCCCTGGGCAGGCCAGTCCAGTGCCTGACCACTCTCTAAGAGAAAAAGTTTTTTCTTACGTCTAGTCTAAATCTCCCTTGGTGCAACTTGTGGCCATTTCCTTGGGTCCTATTTGCTCCCTTGGAGAACAGGATGACCCCCCTCCTCATCACAACCTCTCCTCAAGTTGTGAAGTGCAAATGAGTTACGTCAAGCAGGTATTCCCTTTACGATAGCGCTGGGTGCATGGGGGATCACTCCACCAACACACACACTGAGAGAAGCTGTGACTACATATTTAAAGGTATAGTGTATAAATATTCACTGTCTCCCAAAGACACGGGCAGAAATTCCAAGAAATAATTAACATCTCTGGTGGTCATGGGATGAAGGCTAATAGTCATTCTCACTGTAAATTTCCAACGTTTGGGCTACCCCCTTCCATATCAGTTCCCACTGGTGTAGTGTTGAGCTGAGGCATCTGTTACAGCTGCTGTATCTTCAACAACAGGACATCCATTCTAACTTTTTATCTTCACCTGATGATAAGTTTCACGGTCTCCACATTTCATTCCTGAGTTTCAAGCCTCCTCACCATCAGCTTGAAGCCGTTCAAGTTATGCGAAAGGCTGTTCTCGTAACATGGAAAAGCTGATCTCATGATCCACTATGTTGAAAAACTGTGTTTTGTAGCAGAAAAAGAGTTACAATAAATTGTGTCATTGTGCTCCTTGAATCCATTGCAGTTTAAGTGGAAATAAACAGGAGGCATTACTTTTGGAGTGATTTACGTATCATCCAGCACTTCCCATGCTAACAGTTAAAGGTTACACTTACCAAAATTTGGATCCGCAGCCTTTAACTTGGAAAGACACCCTTCAATGCCTCCTAGATTCTCATCGTTGCGCCACGTCGCATACTGCAAAAGAGAGAGACAGTGCCAACGACACTGGCCATCTTCTCATCCTCCCACAGAATGACAGAATGGCTTGGGCTAGAAGGAAACTCCAGATTTCAAACCCCCTGCCACTGGCAGGGTTGCCAACCAGTCAAACATGCACCAGATCAGGTAGCCCAGGGTGCCAGGCAGCTTAAAGTTAAAGGAAGCAAGACAAAAGAGAATCTTTACACTTAGTACACCATTTTCTCATCTTCCAGACAGTCAGAAATTCAAAAATCAGCCACAGCAAAGACTACTTGGTGCACAACACCCTCCATTCTCTTGCTGTTGCTTTATGTCATACCTGGCTTAGCGTAGCATCAAATAGTTTACAGGCTTCGTTGCTAGCGGTGGACAGCCCAAGTCCAGCATCCTGCCAGGCCTGCACCAGAAACAAAAAAGAACTGCTTATTCCATGCACTGCTTGTCCAAACGCAGCCACAAACTTCAAAAGCAATGATTTACTGATGCTTTTCAACTATTTTTTTGTTGTGTTCCTGTGCTGCACAGACAACTTGAGCAGCCACAGAAACATTTTCTGCAGCCGTAATTACAGATGACATTACATTACGGCAATCAACTCCGTTAGCTGTGGTTAGCAGTGGGGAGGAAGAACCAACACATCATGAACGGCAAAACTTAACAGGCTACAGACATCAAAATGCAACAACGGTTCTCAACCCATTATGGTTCCCTTTTGACAAGTTTCTCTGCTGCAGGTACACCTCACGTGGAATTGTCACATGCTGAATTAAGGCCCTGGTTTTCTACACGTGACAGCAGCGCAGTGTTTTCCCACACAGGATGGCAACACAACCACAACTTTGTCACCTCACAATCTCAGGTGCTTCTTTTCCCAACTTAATCACACATTGAGTGCCATCCTTGTCAAAGCTTTTAGGTAGACTGGAAGACATTCTTTAAACAATAGTCTAAAGCTTTCCCTCCGAAATGTGATTACAGGCTCACATTCCAACCATTCAAGTACCGGAGAGTTCACATTACGCCCTTGCAAGTACTCTAC
Organism: Phasianus colchicus; assembly: GCF_987193195.1. Classification (NCBI taxonomy): domain Eukaryota; kingdom Metazoa; phylum Chordata; class Aves; order Galliformes; family Phasianidae; genus Phasianus; species Phasianus colchicus. Next base: position 72,403,552 of record NC_143436.1, on the reverse strand, counting down.
AATATAAAATCACGAACTTGGTTTTTCTTTTTTTCAGGCGTGAGTTCAGAAACAGCAAGAAGAAACTGGCCGAGAGAGCAGCCAAGCCAGGGCTGCAGCTTGCAGGTTTCCTGGCTCCCCCCAAAGGGAAGGGGCAGGACTCAGCCCGCTGCTCCAGCCCCAGGGCGAGCGAAGCTCCCCGAACCGCGCCTCTCGGGACGACCCCGGACGAGGCCGCACGAAGGCAGGGCCGGCTCCTCGCGCCCCTCCCAGCCTCAGCGGCCGCAGCTCCCAACCGCGGGCTCCTTCCCCGGCCCCACGCCCCGGCGGCGGCCGAAGCAGGGCCTGCTCGCTCTCGCCGCCCGCTCTCCCGGCAGCTGCGGGACCCGCGGGCACAGCGGGCACAGCCGCCCGCCAACCTGCGGCCGCGGAACGGCCCCTCGGCTCGGCGCGGCTCCGTCGTTGCGCCGCTCCTTTCCGGCCCAGCCGTACCTTGCAGTCCCTCAGCGGTGCCATGGCCGTCCCGCAACCCCTTCTCAGCCTTCGCCCGAGCGACTCCGCGCTTCCCAGAGCACGCAGGAGAAGGGGCCGGGCCGGGCCGGGGCGGTCTGCGGGGCGGGGCGTGCGGGGCCGCTCCTCCTCTCGGACCGCCGCGCTGAGCGCAACGCGGTGCCTGCCGCGCTGTGTGCGGTCCGTGGCCCCTTTGGGCAGCCCGTCCCAGGGGCCGTCTCGAAAGCCGACGTGGTTCTTCTGCAAGCCGCGCCATGGAGGAGGGCGGCAGGTACCGGTCTGCACGCAGAACGTTCTGGCCGTTGGCTAATAATTGGCGCTACGCAACCGGCAGCCGCCGGCAGGTCACGCCGCAGGACGAGCGCTTTCCCTCGCCCGTCGTCCGGCCATGCCCACGCTGCTTTTTCTGCTCCAGCTGCTCACCTTTGCCCTGCAAGCCTTGCGAACCTTCTCCCCGCGCTTGCAGCCGGCGCCGCTGGCGGTCACCTGCCTCGGAGCTCGCGGACGCGGCTCCGAAGGGCTCAGCGGCGAGGGATGGCTCTCCTGCCAGGGCAATGGCAACTTGCGACTGGGGTACCTGCCAGCCCCGGAAGCGAGAGCGGAGGCAGAGAGTAAAGGGAGGCAGCCTGCCTCCCCGCCGCACTGCCGCTGGTACCTGAATTGGGATTGGGTGAAGAATACTTTCTCCTGGTCAGGTCAGTTCACGCTCCCGACATGCCTCTCCCCGGGAAGCGCTCTCCGGCCCGTGGCCCCCAGTGTCATGACAGTGCAGTGCTCGTCTGCCTCGTGCGCTGCACCCGAGTGCCTTTATCACAACTTGAACGTCGAGATGTCAGCAAGGTGGGCCACCCAGAGTAGCTCACACGCGTCCCGCGATGGCACGAGAAGCGTCGCATGTCTGTTCCGTTGCTCTGCTTTCCCCTGGGATCCTGAGGAACACCAAGGGTTCGTGGCAAAAGTGAGTAGCAACCAAAGTGGACTGACACCAGCTCTCCCGAGAGTCAGGGATGACGCTTCAAAAACAACAGAGCTGGCAGTGCTTCACCAGGAAGCAGCCTGCAAATTAAACTCGGTTACGATTCAAAAACCTCCTCTTCACACCTCTGTCATACGCCAGAAAAAGGGGACAACGTTTTACCTGTATGGCAGAGGGGACTGGAACCTCCGCTTGTCCATAAAGGCTCAGTGGATATTCTATGCTGTGAAGGACATGAAAACCAATCCAGACTGGGACCAACCTTTAAATATATCATCGATGCACGGTGTCAACACAGTGCAGTTAACGGTTCCCAGCTGGACCTTGGATTATGGAATGTATCAGGTCTATTTTACTGCTTCAGAATACGTGCTCGGGACCAAGAGATCCTTCAGTAACACAGACAGAGTTTTCCTCGAGATAGAGAGAACTGATCTTGTGGCAGGCATTGCAGGAGGCGTCTTCCGGACAGTGGGCTTTTTTGATAATTGGACTCTTGATGGCTCTGTGTCCTATGACCCCGATTCGCCGGAACGACTGAAGGGAATCACGTTTACGTGGTACTGCACTAAAAAGCTATCGGACTATGAAAGCATGAGAATTGGTGCGGGAAATAAGTGTCATCCAGCCCAGAGGGATTTGAGGTGGCTGACATCTTCAGGAGCTGTTCAAGTGGTCGCACCGGAATCGCTGCCGGGAAACACTGTCTACCACTTCCGCTTAGTCATTCAAAAGGACAGAAGAAAGAGTTATGCCGACCAAAGCGTGAAGGTGCAGTCTGGCTTCTCTCCTCTCCTGGATGTGGCGTGCCTTGAAAACTGTGGCAGCGCTGTAATTCCGACAGAGAGGTTTACGTTGTCAGGCAAATGCCTCAACTGTGGAACGAGCAGCCAGCCAGTCTACCACTGGTCGCTTTGGTTGAAAAATTCCACAGGAATTAGCTTTGACTGGTCTTCCAGAACCACAACAGGTAAGTCTGATGCTTATCTTTCTGTACATGCTTTGACTTTTACCAGTACTGCAGATTAATCATACATACTGCTACTAAAAGTGATTTTAATGTGGGTTATTTGGCTTATCTTGCAGCTTCTGCGCTAAACTACATCGAAGCCGCACCAATGCTCCCAATACCCAAGGCTCAGTTGAGGGAAAGCCTGATTAAGGCAGCCCTGAATGTTTTGGTTGAGAGCACCATGGAAATTAACCAAGCGGTAGCCTCTCTTTTTAAAGTCACAGAGCAACCTGAGGAAGTGAATGCTCGATCACAAGAGATTGCCATTACAAAACTGACTGAAGTAACCGGGGTCTTGAAAACACAGAGGAACGAGAGCCACTGGTCTGAACAAGCAGAAATTCAGACCAGTGGAATACTAAAATGCGTGTCCAACATCCTGAGAGCTGCTCTTCTGCATCTCAGGAAGGTCAGTGTTGGTGCAGTCAAGCAAGTCTTTTCCATCATGGAAAACTTAACTGAGATTGTCTTCCAAGGCAAAGTCCCTGGGGAGGAAGACACTATCATGGAAACCAGCAACTGGAAGGTCACTCTGATGAAGGACAAAAGCTGGGATGTTGCAAATGCTTTCTCTACCACAGAAACCTGCAGGAATTATTTCTATCCAACACTAAAAAATGGAAACTCTTCAAGATTGTCTTACGATGCAGTCATTTCCACTGCCCTGTTTGAGTTTGATGAAAACCCTTTCCCTTGGTTGAATTATACTTCAGAAATTGCAACAGACATCTTGGGCTTCAAAATGACAGAGACCAAGGCTAATGGGGATCTGCTAGGGATCCTGCCTGAAAAAGCAAACGTTCTTATTGCAAGGAAAGATACCAAATCATCAACGTTTCAGTTAGCAATGGGACCTGATAAAACACAAACCTACACAACCGGAGGATTTAGTCTTGAAGTGAACAAGGATACCAAGGTCGTATACATCCAGATCCTGACAAAATTAGAAGTGGCTTTCCAGGTGCTAGTGTTTACAGGCACTAATGTCACTCAGAATTTTCCCATTGCCTCTTTTGATGCTTTTCACAACATGACAACGGTGGCAAGCAAAACCAAGGCAGTTGATGAAGAGTGTTATATCAAGGCTCCTTACATCATCTGCCTCCCAGAGTCAGTGCTGAAAGTCGCAGCTCAAGGAAGCGGTGCCCAGAGCTGGAAAATTTCCATCGTCTTGCTGACCCCCTACATCACCAGGTATCCAAACATGAGGCTGGTGAGCATACACATTTTTAGCGATCACTGCTTGTTTCTGGGGGGAGTTCAAAATCAGTGGAGGGAAGACATATGCAGATTTGGTTCCCTGACCAACTGGCAACGGATACACTGTGTCTGCAGCATGAAGCGGAGTCACAGGAGCCGGTCAGTCCTCACTGCCCCAAATACAACCAGACTTGACATCAAGTTCCTGGCAGCCAAAGTCATTGTTACCCCCAACACAGTAGATCTTAAAAGAAACCTAATAGCAGACATCCCTAAGAATCCCGTGACTCTTCTAACAGTGCTCTTCATTTTTTCAGCCTACTTTCTTTTGTCTCTCTGGGCCGTGCGAAAAGACAGGGCTGAGATGGTCAGCAAAGACAAACTTATAGTTCTGCCCGACAACGACCCCTTTGATAAAGTCAGCTTTTTGGTCACTCTGTACACCGGCAGTCGCTGGGGAGCTGGAACCAAGGCAGATGTTTTTCTTCAGCTCATCGGGCAGAACGGCACAAGCGATATCCACTGCTTACGGCATCCACAGTTTCCTGCTTTCCGTCAAGGAAGCACTGACTGTTTTCTCTTGACTACGAAGGAAGACCTGGGAGACATCCGCGCCTTCAGGGTCTGGCACAATAACAGAGGCCCATCGCCAGGCTGGTTCTTAAGCAGAGCCAAAGTTGAACACGTGTCTGCTCGGAAGACCTGGTTCTTTATGTGCAGGAAATGGCTTGCCCTTGACAAGGGAGATGGCTTACTAGAAAGGACATTTTCTGTCACCAGCCCAAAAGCACCTCTATCCAGAAAGGACTATTTTTTGATTGATCTGGCCAGTGGTCTGAAAGAGGGCCATCTGTGGCTCTCCGTTTTTGCCCAGGTTCTCACTGGCACTTACAGCAGGCTCCAAAGGTTATCTTCCTGTCTAACAATATTATTATTAAACCTGTTTGTTAACATTATGTTCTTTAATGCTGACAAGAACGAAGAATCTCCAAGACACCTGAGGTACTTGAGATCAATTGCCATTGGCATTGAATGTGCTTTGATTACAATACCCGTGGAAATGATTATAATGGCCTTATTTAAGTATTCCCAGAAGAAACCAGAGAGAAGTTTGCAAAAGAGGAAACTTTCAGAAACGTCAGCACAATCTGGTAGCATTAGTTCCCCGGAGAACGCTCCTGCTCACAGCAATTCTCAGGGCCCGACACATTACAGAAAGACGAGAAGCCAGGGAGCTCCCCAGAACAGCGGTAACTTCCCAATTTCAGAAGGAGGTGCAGGAGACAGGAAGCAAACAGAAAAGATTTCCCCTCCAAAGATTAAGGCCTGCCAGAGAAGACTACCGTCAAATTCCAATTTCAGCAATAACTACGCAGAAGAAGCAGGTAACTTGCAGGAAGAAAGCAAGCTACTCAGCGTTACCTCTGTGCCTTTTTGCAAGAGACCACCCATAGTTTTCAGTTGGTGGTGTGTCTATCTCTCATGGGCATTAGTGATAATTGTAAGTGGGATATCGTCATTTTTCATTGTCCTGTATGGTTTGTCTTACGGCATCCAGACTTCGCTGGAGTGGCTTTTAGCGTCGGCAACCTCCTTTATTCAAAATGTATTCTTTGTTTCAGTCATAAAAATCAGTTGTTACTCAGCTTTGAACACAATTCGTCCAAAATACTGCGAAAACATTCCATGGTTTACCCAGGATTTCTCTTCTGAGATTAAACCAGATAAGGAAGCAATGAATGAAGAAGAGATGCGAGAGAAGCACTTTAAACTTGCGCAGATCAGAGACACCAAGCAGTATAAGCCTTTAGAAGACGGGGAAATTGCAAAGATGCTGGAAACGGCAAAAATTAAAGTCAAGGCGTTCGTTTTCATAAAAGATGTTATCGGTCACCTTGTTGTGTTAGCAATTGTCTTACATTTTGCTTATTCTACTGAGAACACTAACAGTTTCCACTACAACCAATTTGTTCGGAACCAGTTCTCTCCCAGACTCCCTGCTGTGCTTAAGCTAGAAGATATTTACATGTGGGTGAACGACACCTTCTTGCCTTTGATCCACAACGACGTTCAGCCAAGTTTTCTTGCCGACAGCTCATCCAAAATCATCGGTTTGCCCAGGATGAGGCAAGTGCGGGCTAAAGGTACTGAGAAAACGTGTTTCTACCTTCACAGCTTTGTAAATAAATTTGTGATCAGTAAAAGCCACTGCCTTCGCAAATACGGCAGGGACATCGAAGAGAAAGGTGACTATGCTGGCACGTGGACAGAAGTTGCCAACCGTTCTTTTTCCAAGGATACCAGCAGTTACCATGGGTTTACTTACCAACCAAACAGGACTCCCTGGACTTACTTCTCATACGGAGATTTGCACACATATGGACCAGGAGGATACACGTTTTACTTTTTCCCTGAAGAAGGAAGACATAATTCAACAACTAGGCTGGCTTTGCTACAAGAGAGCAACTGGCTTGATGAAAAGACCTTGGCTGTGATCATCGAGCTGACTATGTTCAACTCTGATGCAAATCTCTTTTGCAGCATCTCAGTCGTATTTGAACTGTCTTACTTTGGGATCATAAGACCAACTTTGTCAGTGCACTCTTTTTCTGTCCCCATTTTCCATCAGCAAACAAAAGGTCAACAGTTGTTTTTCCTAGCTGCTGTTGCCTTTCTGCTCGTGTACATTGCAGACGGCCTCTACAATGTGGTCCAGGGAAGAAAATACACTAAAAATATTTCCAGGACAATCAGCTTCATCTTAAAATCGGCATTCTTCCTGCTTGTTCCCTTCCAAGTTTTCAAGTTCAAGATGGGAGCAGATATCGTTCATTTTTTCTTACTTTATCCAAACAATTTCATTCCTTTTCATGCAGTTTCTCATCTAGATCAGAATCTAAGGAATACTTTGGGCTTTTTGGCATTTCTTGCAGTTTTGAAGACGCTAAAGTATTCTCAGTTATTTTACGAGGTGCGTCTGGCTCAAAGATCAATCTTGGCAGCCATCTCCTCTATGGCCTTTGTGGTGGTGGTGTACTTCTTTATCTTTATGGCTTTTGGCTACCTTGTGTTTGGCAGTGCTTTCTGATCTGTAGAACGACCAAAAGAAGTGACCCGAATCTTTGCCACGATGTGCCCAACGGGCAGGCTGAGAGGAGAGTTCAGTGACTTTTGGGCCTCAAGAAAAGAAAAGTAAATGGAGAAAAATGGTTTATCTTGTAATAAGAGCAAAGCAAGATTTTATATTCCAGACCACCTCTACTCCAACATTTATGTTTCAAATAAATGTTTGTAAATTATTTTCTATTTGTTTTTTCATTGATTTTGTAAGATTTACACTTTTGTTACTGACTGTACTGAGATTTTCTCAGCTGAGACAAATTCTGCTGAGGATATTTTGCACCCATTTCAGCGCTCCATGTTGCAGGGGTGCAGACTGCTGACCCAGCTGGGAAGGTAAGCCCCCAGGCAGTTGGTTGCTCACTGCCTATACAGCAGGATGGGCAGGGAATTGGAATGGCAAAGCAAGAAAAAAACCATGTGGGTACAGTCTGTGAAAGATGATTTTCTAAGCCCCTCTCTCTATTCCCCCTGGCTCAACGCTTCCTTTGGTGATAAGACTCTACCTGAGCACTGGGAATTATCTAAGGGGGGCAAGTGGTGGGTGGCACTGTGCCACAGTACTTGTGCTCATGATTGTAGAGATCAGCAGAAGGGGGAGGAGCAGCCCTTGTTGGGGGTGTGGCTTGAATGAGCTGACCTCTGCAAAAGGCAGCAATGCTTGTGCATGACAACAAAGGCACCATTCCCTGCTGGCTTACCTGGAGGGCCAGGAGCATCCCCCTAACAGAGAGAAAAGAAGAAGGAAAAAAAGCAACTGAGAAGCAGGGGACAAAAGGTCTCCACCCACCTAAGTACTTTGGAGAGGAATTCCCCAAGAAAAGAAAGCACTCTGGTGGAGGAATTCCCTAAGAGTAAGAAGCTCCTTAGGACAAAAACCACTGGGCCTTGCTTGCTGCCACCTTCCTGGCTTTCTCCCATTCCCCATGGTATTTGGGCAAGTTCCTGGCATCAGTGCAAAACTACGAGCTATGCTGGGAACTTTGCTGGTGACTTTCTCTCTTCCTTTCTCCAAAGACTCCTCGCTTTTATTTTCACAATTGCACTAGATAGCCATGCTGCTTAGCTTTTACAACTAGGGCAGCCTTTGCCACATCATGACAGGGAGGTCCAGCACATCCCACAGGGTACTTCAAGTATATGAAACACCTGTATTGTCCGTACACGAATGTTCTACTTGTCCGACATTCCATGGTCACCAGAACCATGGAATATTTTATTTTTTTATAAATTTTTTTTATAATAGCCTTACTTAAGGACTCCCAAGATTAACTTCTATCTTGTAGTCTGAATAAAAAAGTCACAAACAGAAGTCCACCCTTTCTATCTGGAAATCTTACAAATGAGTGGGAACGCTTTGGCAAGAGACCACTCACAGCTTCTTGCTGGTAGTGCGCCCATCTCTCATGGGCATTAAGTGACAGCTGTAACTGCAGTATCATCATTTTTTGTTGCACTATTAGTGTGTCTTATGGCTATGAGTCTTCACTGGATTGGCTTTCAGGATTGGCAACCTCCTGTTTTTATGAAAGATTTTTTCTTTTGAATCCTAAACACCCTTTCTTTTTACTTGGCTATGAGAACATTTCTTCCAAAACACTGCAAAAACATTATATGGCTTACCTAGGAATTTTATTCTGAGATTAAACTGGATAAGGAAACAATGAATGATGGTGAGATGAGAGAGAAGCACTTTATACTTGTCCAGATCAGAGACACCAGGTAGCATAAGCCTTTAGAAGTTGAAAAAAAACTATGAGGATTTAAATTCAAGGCAGTCACTTTCAAAATGGACATCGTTAGTCACCTCGTTACAGCACTTATCTTCAATTGTGCCTGTTCCTGTTGGAGCTCGGCGGGAGACAAACACATGACCACAGAATTGATCAGAAAGTCTCAACTTTAATCAGAAGGTTGCCATCCAGAGGGATCTGGGTGAGGAAGCTCTCCAAAGGAACCTCATGAAACTCAACAAGTATTTAGTCCTGCATCTGGTCTGGAGAGGAACAACTCCATGTACCACCACATGCTAGAGGCCACCAAGCTGGAAAAAAAGGACTTCAGGGTCCTGGTGGACACCACGTTGAACGTGAGTCAGCAGCGTGCCCTCACCACAAAATAGGCTACTAGCATCCTGAGCTGCATTGGGTAAACTATCAGCAGCAGGTTGAAGGAGGTGATCCTTCCCTTCTACTCAGCCCTGGTGAGGCCACACTTGGAGCGCTGTGTCCAGTTCTGGGTCCTACAGTGAAAAAGACATGGATATCCTAGAACAAGTCCAACAAAGGCACATGAAGCTGTTGACACTTATACATGTCTTGCCTGTGCTTTCCTACACTCTCATTTCAGGGCACACCTCACAGCAGCTCTCACAGATGCCTGTTTGCAAATGAAATTTAGACATGGTTGTGTAAGTAATTTATACCTGGTTGTTTATGGAGATGAAGTTTGTAAGAAGACGCAATGTCTTTTTCAAGACCAAAGATGTAGTTAAAAATAATCTTTTGGTCACGAGCCTTTCTTCAGGCCTTAGATCAGAGAGATTCATCAGTGTCACAGAGTGGGCCATAGGGGGTTAAGTGACATAAGTTACATTTTTCATTCTAGCTTACTCTGACTTAGGAACTTGCCACGAATTGGGGATATTGCTGTTAACACAGAGCTATGGTAACCCTGGTTAAAAAAATAATGAAGTTATTTCTTATATTCAATCAGTAGAGGACAGGCTTTAATTACATTAAGGATGTATGAGATCTATGTACATGGTTTATATCTGTATATATTTTCATAACTGTTTAACTAACTTGGAAAGTTAATTTAGCCAAATTCTGTTTTACGTGTCAGTTAGGAAGGGAGTTAGAGGCCCGAGGAAGACTTCAGCTCAAGCTGCTCTGTAGTGGCCTTACCTTCTTGTACGCTGGCTTCTTCCCAAAAGTTCTGTTATACCAGATGCAAATGGCGGACAAAAATAAGAAAAAGCCAAGAGGGAGAGAAATCAAGTCACAGTTAGCAGAGAATTTCAGTCAGCATGCCGGTATTTCTGTCACTGCTGGCAGAGTGTGATTAATGGTGCAGGAGCACGTGCTGCTGTCACAAAGCAGTCTCTAGGGACACCTGGAGGTCATTCAGCGCTCTCTGGAAGGTTTCCTGCATGTAAGTCATTCAGGAAGTGCGTTTTCTTGGCTGGGTAGGTGAACCGTTACCTGACTTGTTTCTGCTAGCCCTTGCGTTGGGCTCGGGGAGTCCCAGAGGTGATGCTCTCTGATCAGCTCAGCCCTGAGCTCACAGAGATCACAACACCAGGCCACCACGGTGCCTGTGGGCTGTGAAGCCCAGCTCACAGCACTGCGTCTGAAGAAGGAATGAGGCAGTCTCCTGAGACTGCAGTTTGCAATTACTTAGTCAGTTGCTCATTCCTTGCTGAAATTTGGTGACCAGCAACGTTCATTTTAGCAGCTGCAACTAATTTCAGATGACTTTTTCTCTTCGAGCCCTGCATGCATGAGAGGGACAGCCTTTCACATCACAGAATCACAGAACTGGAGGGGTTGGAAGGGACCTCTAGAGATCACCGAGTGCAACCTCCCTTCAAAGCAGGCCCCCTACAGCAGGCTGCACAGGCAGGCGTCCAGGTGAGTCTCAAGTATCTCCAGAGAAGGAGACTCCACAACCTCCCTGGGCAGCCTGTTCCAGTGCTCCCTCACCCTTGCTGTTAAGAAGCTCCTTTGCATATTGGTGCAGAACTTCCTCTGCTCCAGTTTATGACCGTTTCCTCTTGTCCTGACCCCACAGACCCTGAAAAGACGTTGGCCATGTCCCTTTGTCTCTCAGACTTAAGATATTTGTAAACAGTAGTAAGATCCCCTCTCAGTCTTTTTTTCTCAAGGCTGAACAGACCCAGGTTGCTCAGCCTTTCCTCAGAGGGGAGATGTTCCAGGTCCTTTATCAGTTTTGCAGCCCTCTGCTGGACTCTCTCCAGGAGATCGCTGTCTTTTCTATGAAAGCCTATAACTGGACACAGTACTCCAAATGAGGCCTGATCAGGGCTGAGTAGAGAGGGAGGATCACTTCCCTTGACCTGCCAGCCATGTTCCTTTTAATGCAACAATACATCCTAGACAAAGACTCCCCAGACCTCATGGTGCCAAGGGAAACCCCAGGCCGGGCCAGTGGTCACCCTCCCATGCTGTGGCCTGCTGAGGCCGCCAATACCCTCAGCTATTAATGCCGCTTGCAGTGTGAATGGCACTTCCAGCCAATTTCCCAGTTTCATTAACATCATTTATAACAAATGGGGTTCAATAGGATAAACTACAATGCATTACTTATTACACTTATTATTGTGACAAGCACAGGTTACAAGACATTCGCTAATAAGGCGCTGCCCCTCGTGAAGCCGAGTTGCGCAGCGCAGCAATGGCTCCCAGTTCTTAGTAGTCCCAAAGCAGCGTGGGATCTCCAGGCCGCGATGGGGGAGGACCGCGGGATCCCGTCCCGAGCAGCAGGCCTTGGGGCGCCGCGGTGGAGCGCGGACGGCAGCAGCAGCAGCAGGACAGAGCCCCTCACCCAGGTGGGAGAGAGGGGCGCTGGCAGCGGGGCGGCGTGCAGGAAGGTTGCAAGGGATTTGAGACACAGTTGCACAATTTCCTTCCGAATTTGCTCTGAGAGCCCCGGTAAGTATCTCCATGTCTCAGTGATGTAAGCGATGGCCTCTCTGCTGCAGGAGAGAGGTTGGTCATCTCCAAGGCACTTGAGCAGGCAGGAGGCTCGTCTCTGGCTGCACTGCAGAACGCCATCAGAACTGCTGTGTCTTTGGCGTAACGGGCCGAATACTGCCTCGAGTTGTCTCCCATCTCTGTGCATCTGTCAATCAAAGAATTACATTTGTGTCCTGGTAATCATTACCCCAAACAGGTCTGTGCGTTGTGGAGTTCTTTCCAACAGGATTTTCCCCCTGCTCTAATTTTACCAATGTACCAACTTGCAAGGACCAGTAGAAGTGAACCAGTGCAAAGACAGCCCATGGTGATCTCTTTCTCTTAACTGGTGTGGAATACAAGTTGTACTGATACGAACCCCTTCTGACAAACTAATTATGTGTGAGGGTGTTACATTAACTATACTATTTCAATTGTAAGGGTATATTTTGTATAGACAAAACGTATGCCCTTTGTGCTCCAAGATTCTGTCCTGGAGAACTTTGCTAGACAAACACCAGAGAAGCGTTACTTTGTACGTTGCTTCAAGTAGAGTGAGGATGTACATCTCTACAACTATGGCATACTTGGATCATCAGGAACGAGGGAGGAATCCCTGTCAATTCTAGTCTGCAGATCATGCAGTTATTAACCCAACTTGACGTGGGAGTTTTCTCCCTGGACTTGTTGAGTTGCTGAACTTTCTAGCTTGTGCGTTACCTTTGCACTGCCCTTTTTTGCTGAAACAGAGCTTTTACTGCCAAAAAAAGTCACTGAACCAAAAATGCCATGAAGAGTGCAAACCTTGTGATGGCTGAGGATTTTTCTTTTTTTTTTTAATTTATTATTACTTATTCTATCTTTAGGCCTTTAGAGAGAGGGGGCTACTGAGTGTTCCGTAGTGTTCCTGTTCTCAGTGCCAGCTGAAGAGAACTCTTTTTACCTGCTCTTTCTGTTTTCACCTTTTACTGACCAGCCCACACATGAGCCATGCTGTCTCCAAAAAGTCTCTAACTACGTACCATAATAACTATGCGCTAAGCCCTCTTCCCCCACCTGCTCATTGTCATAGTTTTCTTACCACAGTAAATTTCTTATTAGCCATGCTTACATGTATGTATCTGTCTAAAAAGATGTGTGTCTAAATCTGTAACATAAACGTCACAGCATGTTGAAGTGCCATCTGTAGCTATACCCACTTTTTTTACACACTCTTACCCACTGTTTTACACACTCTTAAAACAGAAGCAAAGGGCATACAGAATTTCTAAGTATATCCCATCAACTCTGCTACTTGGTTAGCTCCACCTTGCAGCCCACAGGTTAGTGACAGTAAAGAGAGAAACCCTAGCAAACACTTTACAAAGCAGGGATAGCAACCACCAGGGATCCAGGAAGTTGGTCATCTATGTCGCGATGACCTGCATGGCTGCAGTTCAGTGGAGAGGGTATACACTCTTGCTCAGAACTCTTCAGGTTTTAATCCTCTCCCTGGAGTCCTTTTGGCTGCCAGGGGCATCAGCTGGTTGCCAAGGTCACTTCTGTTTTGTTCATTAGAGGCAATGGTTGTTGAAACAGCATATCCATAATACACGCCCTTGCCGTTGGGTAAGTGGCAGATGATCATGCAATTGTCACACAGCGGGCTGCTAGGTATATTTGGCACTGACTGCATGGTGGTTCTCTTGCCTGAGCCGACCCCTGTAAGTCAGCCTGAATGCCCAAAAGAAGCAACAGCCGAAAAGGTTTCTCCTCGTCTCCCAGCCATGCATGTTTCCCTTACCGCTGTGCTCACGTTAACCATTAATGCCAAAACCTCGTCAAGCAGGTTATGTCTCAGATGGGTGCCACTAAACAAAAAGCAGCAAAAAAATTGTTCTGGCTTCTTACAATCTGGAAAAAGATTCTGAAGGCAGACAGATCTGTAATGCCAGGGTAAATCAAGTCTTGGAAAGTCTTCTTTCCATTAGGGAATTCTGTATTACTGCTCCAAGACAACATGTTACCTCAAAAGAAATCCGCAGAAATCCAGAGGCACCAGAAACTCTCAGAGCTTCAAGGTTCATATCACACCTTAGTTGCAGCATCAAAGACGGACACATCATCTGTGGCAGGATAAAGCTTCGTGTCGGTTACTATTAGCTCTCCTTCCGTGAGAACTTCCTTCCAGTCCTGATCTGCACCGAGACACCCAAAGTCCCTATCAAGTGCATGAAAATTAGTTTTAAACTCTACTTGGCTAACATGGCATGTGTGATATTGAGATGGTAGTAAGGCCTGACTTCCCCAAAGCTAAGGAAAGCGCTAAGATTGCAGCTACAACTACCACTCAGAGATTGCACAGTTTTAGCTGAAATTCAGGCTTAAATTTTTTAGTAAAAAAGGACAAAATGTCAGGCAACTATCCACACTAAAATAGTCCAAACCAGCAGTCAGCTAACGTCTGGTTTCAATTCACCTAGTAATTCCAGGAAACTCTGAGGGAACATACTGAACACACTGCTACTGTACTGAATATTAGCATGCTCAGAGGGAACTTCACAGAAACTCTACTAGAAAAGCAGCGTCCCAGGAAGATTCAGATAGCTGTGCATTACAAGCAGGTAATCTTCTTATTTCCGTGAGGAATCATCCAGGATTTAAAGCGGCTGCATTTCAGGCTGTATCTTCCAAGTAAGCTTTCAGCAGATCTCTTGCTCCTAGGGATTCTCCAGCACGGTTTGCAGCACAGCATCCCTCCACCCAAAGCAGCCAGACTTTGATTGATAAGCTTATTGCTAGCAGTGAGGACACATTTATGCCACTGAATGAACAGCCGCTGCCCTCCTTATAAGTCGCTCCGTCATTGGTGAATTTGGTCTCATCACATCACGCTCTCTCAGGAGGCACCTGAAAAAGGAGAATAAGTAGCAGGAAAACAGGAAGAAAGCCACTGAGTACATCATCTTTCCCATAAGACTGTCAGCAAGAGCCCTACAAGAGCAGGAAAACAACACCTAAAGACCTGCTCCTGATTTCCTTTACTGAAAACATTTGGCCTTGGCAGTGAGATTAGGCAGAAGACTGAAAATGAGCACTCTAAGGGCACAAAACAGTCATTCTGATATTTTATCTACTACTCATGTTTCAAAAAGACTTCAAGAGGCAAGCAGGAAAGCTTCACATTGTCCCCTGAGACAGGCACAGCAGGCTCTGTTAAATTTGAACAGAACTCTCAGCAGGCCAGTGAAGATCTACGATTTCTACTAAACAAAACTCTTGTGATTTGTACTAAAGCAAGCATGCACGTCAGAATCGGTTCATCCTATTTTCCAGTAAAACAGCTGTTATCATTACAATAACCTTGATTTCCAGCAGGTCACTTAGGTGTCCATTAAGTATACAACCAACTGGCAAGATGCCACAGTTTAAGACAGAACATCTGAAAATCAACTGCCCTTGAAAATACGAACGAATCATCCACACTGTAGGACTGCACTTCTGGAACAGACAGCTATCGCACTTTCCATCTTAGTTAAGTGTTACTACATTTAACGTGAACGCTTGTGTGTAATTTCAGCACGGACGTTGTTTGGAGGTGCTCTGCTCCATCCTGATTCTAAAACAGTACTATCACCACAGGAAGAAAAAATGACCAGGAAAAATACTCACTTAGCGAGGTTTTGTTTGGCTTGGGATTTACAATTTAAAGCAGCGTGAATCAAGAGCTGGCTGAAAATATCTCTCTGAAAAAAGAAGTTAGTAAAGATCTCAGTTAATAAGTAACTTTGAAAGTACTGCTGGTTACATCGTCTCCTTTACCAACAGCCCCCAAGGGAAGTTTTCCTGTTGATACCTTGAATACCAAACACTGCTGCTAAGTGTTGGCAAACAGGATGCAGTCACAAGCACAGTTCGGTCCTTCCCTCTTCTAGGAATCAAGGGCTCTTAATAATGAAAGCACCTAAGGGAGGCTACTGAAAGTGGACTGAGTCACATCTCCTATTGATGTCCTTTACCTGAGCATTACTGCCTCCGAGCTGGACGAGTTGGTAACGGATCGGGTACAGCAGATCTACAGCTTTGTCACAGTTTCCATTTTCAAACTCCACCAAAGCCTGCAATAATGGCAACCCCACGCCAGGAGCCAGAGAAAGCTCATGGTCTTCGCCAGGTTCTCTGTACAACGAGAAAGTGATTAACTCTCATAAATCCAATCAGAAAGATGCATATTTAATGCCAGCCTGGCACTGCCTGCAGAAACAATTATTTTTTGACTCAACCAAGCCTGACAGTTCAGGTACCACACTTACACGGTTACTTTTGGTGAGGTATTTTACTTTCACCTTTGTATTACCCATCAGTCAATCAGATTTCAGTCTTCTGCACACATTCGCACGTGTCACAAGCAAAAGCCTTTGCAACATATCATCTTGGCTGGGAAAAAAAGCCAGAGAACTCTGCACTAATTTTAATACTGATCAAGGTGTGAGTGAAAATCACAACATTGTTAAGGTGAAAAGCTTCAATGCACAATTCATGCAAATAGGTGAACTTGGAAGCAAAATTCTCAAGAACTATTTCAGCATTGCTTAGAAATCCATTTCCCACACAGGGACTATGACAGTCTCACTACCAGCTAACGCTTAGTTCCTTTCAAAACAGAGCAGAAAGAACCAACACAGACAGCTGACATACACTGCACAATGTCCCTACTGTTATACAGGTGAAATCCTTTATCCACTGCATGTATCATAACTTAGTGCGAACACACAGCTACAAAATACAAAGCAAACGTTCCGTTACTGTCTGTGACAAACACAAGAGATTCTTGCTTAACACAAACAGAAGCCCCTCTAGACATTAACTCATAAATATAATTATAGGGATGACCAAAATGGACACTGGTCCATTTAAACCAGGCCTGACCCAGTGACACAGTAAAGCAGAGAGGATCGTGTGGGAGCCCTTCTGCAAGACAGAGAAGTCATCACTCAGATGCTCAGAGGCCAAAATATTTATTCAGTACAGGACTGTAATTCACTCAACCTACTTGGCAAGTTCTTGAAGAGTTGTTAAAAGCTCATGAGTAGTTTTGTGGTCTTTGGCTCCAAGTGAGGACATCAGCATGTGTGCATCATTGAAAAGAAGAACGTGATCTTTGGTGTGCTTCTTTGCACGCTTGAGGACATTGTCCCACCTGTCTCCAAGCTTTACACCTATGAGTAAGAGATTTTTTTAATAGAAATAACACGAGCAAGAGCATTGCTTAGTAGTACGTGTCAGCATCACGAGCCATGGATAGCACTGCTACTAAGCTCAAAAAGGCAGTCTGTGATGTGGCAAAGTTCTATTATAGAGTAATGTGTAGTTACAGCCTGCCTTATCCGGGCAAAGGGGTCACTGACTGTCAGTAATTTATCACCAACATTCTAGATTGCATTATGTGAGGATCTCCCCCACACTTGTAATGGAGAGAAGAATCAGAAGAGCAGAAGTGAGAAAGCTTGTGGAATCACATAAAGACAGATAAATAGGTAAAACTAAAGCAGAGCACGTGAGCCAAGCCAAATAAGAAATTCATTCCCTACTCTGCATTGGCAGGCAGATGGGAAGTTCAGCCATTCCTAGGGAAGCAGGGTTTAATGATGTGTAATAGTTTCTTGGGAACACAAACAATCTAACTCTGAAAACGTCCCCCCTTCCTCACCCTTTCCCCAACTTTTATTGCTGAGCAACATCTCAGGATCAGCTGTATCCTGGCTGTGTCCTCTCCCAAATTCTTGCGCGTACCCCAAGCCTATCTGCAGGCAGAGCAACATGAGAAACAGAGAAGGCCTTCACACCACCACAAGCGCTGTTCTGCACTGGCTGTAATATCTGAGACATCAACACTTGCTCTGCTCACGGATTCACAATGCAGCACTGCAAGAGTTACTATGCAGAAAACTAACTCTATCACAGCCAAACCAATTCAGCTTACAATTACAAATTTCACACACTGGGGCTTTACTCAAGAGCAGAATGGCAAGATTTCTTCTGTAACACTGACCAAGCTTGCTCTGTAAGTATCTTTAAACACTCTTCTGTCATGCCTGAGTGTGTGTTGGAGGTGGAGGCAAAAAGAACACTGTTCTCCATACTGTTTAATAAGAATTACAGTTGGATATACTACCTTCCAGATGCAGCCTGTACAGCATCGAAGAGCTATCTACTAAATCCAGCATGCTTCCACTTGACAGGAACCGGGGAGCTATCTGTAATCACAAGTGCTCATAAGGTGTGCTACCAGGAACTTAATCAGACAATCAAACTTATGTGCACAGTACGAAAGTAACATTATGTTTTCATTCAATCCAAAATACCTGTCTCAAAACTGCACTGCTAATTGTTCCCACATACAGCAATTTCTAATGAAAAACGCTTCCTTATTGCTTCACTTGTCTTGTTTTATCTGTTATCAAGTTCAACTCAGTAAGCACAGAGGGTCACCACATTTGGGTTTTTTTTTTGTTTTTTTTTTGTTTTTTTTTTTTCCCCCTAATCTTATGCCATAAATATTACTTCACTATGCCAGAGTTGGTAGACAGGAGTTTGCACAACAACTTTATTAGTGACAACATTACTTTTACAATCCTTACAAATATATGTTATCCTACCAAATTTGATTTTATTTACTAAGATCGTGTTGAAGTCTACACAGTACAGAACCAGAGCATATGAACTAGAAATGCAAAGACCTGCTTCTGTTAATATCCGAAGTGCAAAATCAATTATTCGTATGAATAACTTGACTTTATATGACAAACATTTTACATTCTTTTAAAAAGCTTTCTCTTTTTTCCCCTCAAAAAAAAACCAAAAAACCTGAGACCTAAAGAACACAAATAAGAGAGACACGGGTTTTTGGGCATTTCACCTGGTGAGAAATCACTTTCCTAACAACAGATGTAAGTATTACGTATGCACAGCACACTGTGGTAGGTTTCAATTGCTTGCAGAAGGAAGAAAACACATATCACAATCTGAAGCATGCCCTTCAATAAATATAAAAGACTCACATGGTTGTCATAAATTGTCAAAGCAGCCTCATATTCCCCCTGTAAAAGCAAACAAGGACCGTGTGATTAATATTCTGGTAGACTAAGCAAGAGTGATGGGTAGCAACCAAAGATAGAAATACCATTAAGAAATGCCATAACATTACTTCACTGTCTCATGACATCAGAAAAAAAAAAAAGAAAAAAAAAGAGAGAAAAGACCAAGATAAAGCAGGATTTACTAGCTAAAATAACCAGTATATTTAGTTTTCATTCAATAATGAGAACAAATACTGGTGCGTGTTACACACGAGAGAGAAAGATGAGGTTTCATCTCTTTCTCGTCTCCTTTTCAGAATTCTCAGCTAATGTCAAGAGCTATGCTTTCTATGTCATTAGTACCAAACATAAGCAACTGACACTATGTTCTGACCAAAGGATGGCACCACTTCAATGAAACTGGGTTCAATTCATTAAGGAGACAAACGTGACAAGGACTAAGCATTATAAAGTCCAGGGAAATTCTGCATTGCAACCTGATATGCTGGGCAAGTTGCAATCGTTACAAAACAGTTTCACTAAATTCTACATCACTTTAATAATAGAGATTAGTGTCTTTTTTTTAGTTAGTGAATTTTGAGGTCAGCAACTTCGTACTGAATTTCAAGAGAATTTTCTCTAATTTTTTTTCTAAAAATAGGAGAGATCCAAGTTCATATTTCCATCAAATAATTGTGCCAACTGTAATCAGTGAGATTATTTCATCTTCAAAGATGGAAAAATCTCACAGCAATCCTTCAACATTCTAGCAAAGATGGATTTTTGTTCAGTGTAATTAAAAATTGTCAAAATAATGGTACTACAGCACTACCTTGTAAAAACATCATTGTGCTTTTTTATAACAATACACCTTGAAATACCTGGAAAAAAAAATCCCTATAAATGCTAGGATTGCCTTTTAACTAGCATTGGATGAATTATTGTCTGGACCAAAAATCATCCCTATGAAAATATGTCATACCTTTTCTACAAAGTATAAAGCCCAGTGCCAGTAATTATGGCAAGCAAGCATATCACTGCCCTGCAAAAAAGCAAAAGGAGAGAAATCTTACGATTTACAGAATAACTTTTCATTTCAACATATCTAGGCAGATTTCTGCTTTCCTCTCCAACAAGCGACTGCTTCAAAAGACAGGACAGACAAGAACTTCACATCAGCTGGCCTACAGGAAATCTCTCATTGTTACACTCGCTGCTTTCCAATTCAGGGAGACGCTACAAAAATCAAAGTTTCCCCCAAGTCTTTTGTGAAAAAAGAACTGCGCTTGCATTCCTCAGGAGAATTCACTCTTCTGCAGCACTCCTTAAGGAAAAAAATCCAAAAACTATCTATCTCAAGAGTAAGATCTGCCTCCTCTAACATGTAAGGATCGTGGCTGAGGTAATGTGGCTAGACAGTACATAGGAAAGGCCCGCCTCATGAGGGCCTTCATCCTACTCACCTAGATTTCCATCTCAGATTGAGTAATCACTTCTTAAACTTACGTCTTACTACTGACTACAGAATAGATACCAAACACGTGGGCAGTTCCTCAGATGAGATGAATATTCCCTGAATGGTACCAAGCTTGCACCATACTTCCCAACTGACACCAGGAGTTCAAATGCTCTTCCCTAGCCTGTACTTCATACGAATTAGAACATGAGATTACCTCACTGAATAAAACAAAACCCCTCTTCTCTTTCTGACTTGTAGTTCTGAATGAGATTAAATTGCTAGGCAAGAACTGGCCTTCCAGAGTGCTCAAATCACTAAACAGAAACAGGCTATGAGAAATTACGGCAACAGTTCTGGAGAAAAAACAATCCCACCTAAGACTAAGCCATACTAGCACAGAGGTCCCTCTGCTGACCTGATTTAACCCCTCTGATTTTGTGCTCAAACACATATAAAATGATAGGCAACTGCGTTTCTGTGAGATGAACAAAAGAAACTATCCTGTAAAGAACACCTGCACAAAATCTCAGGCATTTTCAATTTGGCATCTGAGTAATCTCAGTAATGATGACTTGAAGTACGTGCCTTTCGTAATAGAAATTTTATTGCATCTTGCTTCAAAATCGACATGATAACAGCACCTCAAGTGAAGTTTTCTACTCATTAATGAAACTTGCGGTGCTTGTAACACGTACAGACAGAAAGGAATTAGATGAAGAAGAATTGCAGGACTTGGCTGTAGCAGGCAAAGATGACCTAAAAAGTTATTTTTCAGAGATGCTGTGACAAAACTTACCTTCCAGCTGTCTTCTGTTTCCTTCATGAACGCCAACCCTTTCTCCACCTCTGCTTTCATTTCATTTACGTGAGCTACAGTATGAACAGACCACGCATCTGTCCGATCTATATCCAAAGCCTAAGAATGAAAAATGTCATGATTCTCTCAAACTGGCAAGTAACCATTTATTACTGGTGACGGGGAAACAAGAGACTAATTTTATTTGCTGTATGTTAGGTACAACCCCGGGCAACCTCCTCTGCACGATCAAAAAGGTTTGTTTCCACGAGTCCAAAAGAGTAGTAGCCCTTCACGTAGCTAAGCAAAATGGAAAGGAACAACACTTTACCCATTTAGAACTAGATTTAAGCAAGGATTGAAAAACATACTAGAAACAGCATTTAACTCAAAACAGTCCTTGCAAACTACTTCACAATACTGAGCAACAGGAAGAGCTCACGGCCTACCTATTATAAATGTGTGTACTTAACAACAGACCAACCCTCCCTCACGCCCAACAGATATACTAAAAACGTGGAAGGTACTGACTGCATGGCCAAAAGCATCACGTGGAACCGGGAACACAGCTTTTTCAATGCTGAATTGTAGCTAATGGAGACAACATTTAGACTCAATGCCTCCATTCCTGCAGTTAGCCTCAACCACTGTTATGCCATTTTTCAAATACAGTGTGTTTTGTAACAAATTGAATGTTACCAGCAAAGGAAACAGAAAGCACCCACAAGTGACTTCAGATTTATATTTCCAGTGTGGTGAGTGGGAGACACTCAAAGGCCACACATATGACTGCAGCCATCTGCACTTTCTTCACTGCCCACGACACACAAGCACCTTCATGCCACGTGGCTTTTTCAAATCAGTTGAAGACAATGTAAAAGCAAAAGGCACCATCATTAAGCAATAAAGACCCAATGTCCTGAGAAGCTTGGCTGTTCTATGTCCTATGAACATACCCGATGCAGTCATTTTAAGAAATATTTAACTGATACTGTATTTGCAGAATCACACAGGGCAAAACAGTACAGGATATTTTCTTTTTCTGAAAATATCTGCTTAGTTATTGGTTTCAAACTCAAAAGGCAAAAAAAGTTTCTAAAACATGTGGAGTATAATGCACCTGAGGAATAAAGATTTGTGGGTGTGGGTTTTATTTTTTGTTTTTTTTTTTTAATATATAATTATTTTTTTGCCCAAGTATAAATTCATATGCAACCCCACATGCCTATCAATTTGAGGACACACAATAATTGCCAGATTTTTAGATAACAAGGACAGTTAGGTAAAGGGGTATTTCCCACTGCTTTACAATTAATTAGACAACAGTCAGCATGCACCTCTGTAGCATCGTGCCAAAGAAATTTACAAAAACCCAGTCCAAACTGCTAAGACCTACTTCCTGAACAAATGGCATTAGCATATATAAGAAGAACAAAGGATATCACATTTTCTTGAGTTAAGATAACACTGATGACACTGCCTTCTGTGCCTTGAGACTGCACGATGCCATTGTTTCATTACTAGGTTAATTCAGTCTACATTGTCTGCACTGTTTGTGGAAGAGAAAATTCTGTCCTGGCACTCAGGAAATGAGCACACAGGAGCCTGAAGGCATTTTGCCACTGCCTTTGGTGAGGACACAATTCTACCTTAGGCGTTACATGACACGTGCCTTATTTGACAGCAAAAATCACTAAATGTGCCACCGCTCACTTCTGGAAACTGAACAAAACAACCTCACTAACAGTGTCAGCAGGGAGACAGGGGAGATGTTCAAGCTGGTGTCACCTATAATTCACTCGACTTCATTTATAAGCTCTAAATCTTGTCTACACTTCCGTTTCTAACAAATCCTATTATTTAGATGCGTGGAACCTAAAACCTAGAAGTATGCATACATCAGATGCAGAGCAATTTTGAAAATGAAGCATGACCTACCTGCTCAGAGGAACATCAGGTGTCCAGAAGGGAAAAACCCGAGCAACAGAATCTCGCATTTGTATTTGATATCCTAAGTAGAAATAAGTGTCATGGGAAAATTTGAGGGCTAGCAAGTCAGTTGGATGGTTCTGTAGAATCTGCTCCCATACATCACAAGCTTTTGGAAGCTGCCTATAAACAAAAGTTTTGATCGTTGAAAGAAGACATGCATACCTGCCCCTGCTGTTAGTTCTAAACTCCTGCTATTCTGAAAAAGATTCAACAACAAATGCCTTTTTCTTCTTGAACAAATTTTAGTTAAGTTTGTTTTTTTCTTTAAGAAACAATGACATTATTTAAACAGGGCACTTACTAGGGAATCACATTAAAAAGCATTCTTACAAAAGCTGCAAAAGGCAAGGAAAAAGACACAAGCTTGAACATAAAGATTTTCCCATGACGTTGAACGTGAACTTGGTACAGAGATCTGCTGTTAACTGCTAGGGAGCTGGAAGGCTTTGCAGATGGATCTGGAAAGGCTGGATCAAAGGACTAAGTCCAACTGCATGAAGAAGAGCTGGGGGTGCTGGCTGACAACCAGCTGAATGTGAGCCAGCAGTGTGCCCACGTAGCCAGCAAGGCCAATGGCAACCAGGCCTGCATCACAAACAGTGTGGTCAGAGGGATGAGGAAAAAGATTGAGCCCATATTCAGCAGTAGTGAGGCTGCACCTTGACTACTGCGTTCACTTCTGGGCCTCTCACTATAAAAATGATATTGAGTTGCTGGAACACGTTCACAGAAGAGCAACAAAGTTGAAGGGACTGTAAAACAAGACATTTCAGGAGCAACAGAGGGAACAGGCTGTTCCGTTTGGAACTCCCACCTGAAAGGAGGTAGCAGTCAGGGGGCTGCCAGTGGAACAGGTAGCCCTGGGAAGTGGTGGAGTCCCAACCCCTCCACTCCCAGAAGTATTTACACTAGAGAACCTGGTATAATGACGGAACTTGGTAGTTCAGCCTGATCATCTTGAAGATGTTTTACGTGCTAAGCCATTCTATAATTTGATAATCCAGAGTCACAGGCACACAGACACCTTTGTTCCAATGGGAACTGAATCCATTCTAGCAGGGCTTCAGTAGCTTCCTCTTTACCTTTGCTATGAATTATGTGAGGTAAAGCCACGTTCACTTGTTTGATGAATTATAAAAGTGAATGACTACTTCTCTAGAGTGCAAAGAAATTCATCGTACTGCATGGAACAATAATGCTTCACAGAACTGCTGATAACTAGCAGCTCCCACTCTACTTCCTGACACTAGGAGCACTGGAACAGGTTGCCCAGAGGGGCTGAAAAGTCTCTTTCTATGGAGATATTCAAGACTCATGTGGACTCATCTGGTGGTGGACTCAACAGTCTTTCATGGTCCATTCCATCTCCAGCAATTCTGTGAAAAGGACGTTTGAGGATTTGCTTGTGTGGTTCAAAGAATGTGTTATATTACAGCAGACCTTAGAGTAGTTGTACATAAAAGTATCTCATTTCTAAACCCTTTACTCTGCTGATGTAATTAAGACAGACTTAAAAAAAAGAAGTGCTAAAGATATGACAGAGGCCATACTGAACTTCCCCTCCTACAGCACTGATGGCCACACAATTCTGGGAGACAACAGAACAGTAACAAACACCTGATCCTGATTTTTGCTACATGACTGGTTAGACTGCTAGCACACAACCCTACAAGGCAACGCCTTGACCTCTGATAGCTTAAGCTCTTCACAGTACTTTTCGTGACAAGAAAGTGGAGAACAGAAGAGCAAATGGGACACAGCGTGAGGCAGCAGTACACAGCAACAGACAGA
Source organism: Phasianus colchicus (assembly GCF_987193195.1). Taxonomy (NCBI): domain Eukaryota; kingdom Metazoa; phylum Chordata; class Aves; order Galliformes; family Phasianidae; genus Phasianus; species Phasianus colchicus. The sequence continues at coordinate 72,378,962 of NC_143436.1, read as the reverse complement.
AGGCCTTGCATGACAAAACCAGCTACTGTCCTCTTTCACACAGGGCCAGCCACTTACCCACTGGCAAACATGTCCAAGGCCAATACGTGAAGCTTCTCCCGCTCAGTCAGAGGCTGAGATCTTGACAGCGTCATCATTGTTTCCAGCGCACTGCCCAGATCTTTGTTGAGCCGCACTGAGCTTCCAGTGCCAATAAGCTCCAATCCATTAGCAATGACATGTCCCATTACTACGGAAATCAACAACTGACGTCATGAGCAGCACAGAAATGCACATAATTCGTCTCTATATGAGCATCAAGAGGTTTGGGTTGGTCTGGTTGTAAACGGGTCTCATTTGTAGTCAAAGACTCATAAGTTCAACTTTTCATTGCCCTTCATGACAGGCATTACAAAAGACTTGAGTGAAAAACATGGAAACATCACCACAGCCTGCTCTCCCTTCTAAAGACGAACGACAGAATTTTATACCACATACCAGTTGCTACTTGCCAAAATGAGGTACAGCGAACACAAAGAAACAGGATAGAAGGGCTGCTCCAAAAGTAATACCTCCCATTTTATTACACTGATCCACAATGTCAGAGGCAAATGTTGGTATAGCAGTAGAACTTTCCAGCCAATATTCTGCAACATATTGTTGTTGTGTGACAGATGGCAGCAGAGGGGCAGCCAGATAAAGCGGTGTCTGACATGGAGGTGAGTATGAAGCAAAGCTGTATCCCTGAATTGCTCCATGTGGAAGCAATGGCAATTCAATTCCATTGAATCACATAATCACAAGGTTGGAAAGAACCTATGAGGTCATCTGTCCAACCGTCCTCCTTTCACCATTACTACCACAGCTACTAAACTTATCACTCGTAGCACCTCATCCAGACACCTCTTGAGCACTGCCAGTTACAGTGACTCCACCACCTCCCTGGGCAGGCCAGTCCAGTGCCTGACCACTCTCTAAGAGAAAAAGTTTTTTCTTACGTCTAGTCTAAATCTCCCTTGGTGCAACTTGTGGCCATTTCCTTGGGTCCTATTTGCTCCCTTGGAGAACAGGATGACCCCCCTCCTCATCACAACCTCTCCTCAAGTTGTGAAGTGCAAATGAGTTACGTCAAGCAGGTATTCCCTTTACGATAGCGCTGGGTGCATGGGGGATCACTCCACCAACACACACACTGAGAGAAGCTGTGACTACATATTTAAAGGTATAGTGTATAAATATTCACTGTATCCCAAAGACACGGGCAGAAATTCCAAGAAATAATTAACATCTCTGGTGGTCATGGGATGAAGGCTAATAGTCATTCTCACTGTAAATTTCCAACGTTTGGGCTACCCCCTTCCATATCAGTTCCCACTGGTGTAGTGTTGAGATGAGGCATCTGTTACAGCTGCTGTATCTTCAACAACAGGACATCTATTCTAACTTTTTATCTTCACCTGATGATAAGTTTCACGGTCTCCACATTTCATTCCTGAGTTTCAAGCCTCCTCACCATCAGCTTGTAGCCGTTCAAGTTATGCGAAAGGCTGTTCTCGTAACATGGAAAAGCTGATCTCATGATCCACTATGATGAAAAACTGTGTTTTGTAGCAGAAAAAGAGTTACATTAAATTGTGTCATTGTGCTCCTTGAATCCATTGCAGTTTAAGTGGAAATAAACAGGAGGCATTACTTTTGGAGTGATTTACGTATCATCCAGCACTTCCCATAATAACAGTTAAAGGTTACACTTACCAAAATTCGGATCCGCAGCCTTTAACTTGGAAAGACACCCTTCAATGCCTCCTAGATTCTCATCGTTGCGCCACGTCGCATACTGCAAAAGAGAGAGACAGTGCCAACGACACTGGCCATCTTCTCATCCTCCCACAGAATGACAGAATGGCTTGGGCTAGAAGGAAACTCCAGATTTCAAACCCCCTGCCACTGGCAGGGTTGCCAACCAGTCAAACATGCACCAGATCAGGTAGCCCAGGGTGCCAGGCAGCTTAAAGTTAAAGGAAGCAAGACAAAAGAGAATCTTTACACTTAGTACACCATTTTCTCATCTTCCAGACAGTCAGAAATTCAAAAATCAGCCACAGCAAAGACTACTTGGTGCACAACACCCTCCATTCTCTTGCTGTTGCTTTATGTCATACCTGGCTTAGCGTAGCATCAAATAGTTTACAGGCTTCGTTGCTAGCGGTGGACAGCCCAAGTCCAGCATCCTGCCAGGCCTGCACCAGAAACAAAAAAGAACTGCTTATTCCATGCACTGCTTGTCCAAACGCAGCCACAAACTTCAAAAGCAATGATTTACTGATGCTTTTCAACTATTTTTTTGTTGTGTTCCTGTGCTGCACAGACAACTTGAGCAGCCACAGAAACATTTTCTGCAGCCGTAATTACAGATGACATTACATTACGGCAATCAACTCCGTTAGCTGTGGTTAGCAGTGGGGAGGAAGAACCAACACATCATGAACGGCAAAACTTAACAGGCTACAGACATCAAAATGCAACAACGGTTCTCAACCCATTATGGTTCCCTTTTGACAAGTTTCTCTGCTGCAGGTACACCTCACGTGGAATTGTCACATGCTGAATTTAGGCCCTGGTTCTCTACACGTGACAGCAGCGCAGTGTTTTCCCACACAGGATGGCAACACAACCACAACTTTGTCACCTCACAATCTCAGGTGCTTCTTTTCCCAACTTAATCACACATTGAGTGCCATCCTTGTCAAAGCTTTTAGGTAGACTGGAAGACATTCTTTAAACAATAGTCTAAAGCTTTCCCTCCGAAATGTGATTACAGGCTCACATTCCAACCATTCAAGTACCGGAGAGTTCACATTACGCCCTTGCAAGTACTCTACAATATAAAATCACGAACTTGGTTTTTCTTTTTTTCAGGCGTGAGTTCAGAAACAGCAAGAAGAAACTGGCCGAGAGAGCAGCCAAGCCAGGGCTGCAGCTTGCAGGTTTCCTGGCTCCCCCCAGAGGGAAGGGGCAGGACTCAGCCCGCTGCTCCAGCCCCAGGGCGAGCGAAGCTCCCCGAACCGCGCCTCTCGGGACGACCCCGGACGAGGCCGCACGAAGGCAGGGCCGGCTCCTCGCGCCCCTCCCAGCCTCAGCGGCCGCAGCTCCCAACCGCGGGCTCCTTCCCCGGCCCCACGCCCCGGCGGCGGCCGAAGCAGGGCCTGCTCGCTCTCGCCGCCCGCTCTCCCGGCAGCTGCGGGACCCGCGGGCACAGCGGGCACAGCCGCCCGCCAACCTGCGGCCGCGGAACGGCCCCTCGGCTCGGCGCGGCTCCGTCGTTGCGCCGCTCCTTTCCGGCCCAGCCGTACCTTGCAGTCCCTCAGCGGTGCCATGGCCGTCCCGCAACCCCTTCTCAGCCTTCGCCCGAGCGACTCCGCGCTTCCCAGAGCACGCAGGAGAAGGGGCCGGGCCGGGCCGGGGCGGTCTGCGGGGCGGGGCGTGCGGGGCCGCTCCTCCTCTCGGACCGCCGCGCTGAGCGCAACGCGGTGCCTGCCGCGCTCTGTGCGGTCCGTGGCCCCTTTGGGCAGCCCGTCCCAGGGGCCGTCTCGAAAGCCGACGTGGTTCTTCTGCAAGCCGCGCCATGGAGGAGGGCGGCAGGTACCGGTCTGCACGCAGAACGTTCTGGCCGTTGGCTAATAATTGGCGCTACGCAACCGGCAGCCGCCGGCAGGTCACGCCGCAGGACGAGCGCTTTCCCTCGCCCGTCGTCCGGCCATGCCCACGCTGCTTTTTCTGCTCCAGCTGCTCACCTTTGCCCTGCAAGCCTTGCGAACCTTCTCCCCGCGCTTGCAGCCGGCGCCGCTGGCGGTCACCTGCCTCGGAGCTCGCGGACGCGGCTCCGAAGGGCTCAGCGGCGAGGGATGGCTCTCCTGCCAGGGCAATGGCAACTTGCGACTGGGGTACCTGCCAGCCCCGGAAGCGAGAGCGGAGGCAGAGAGTAAAGGGAGGCAGCCTGCCTCCCCGCCGCACTGCCGCTGGTACCTGAATTGGGATTGGGTGAAGAATACTTTCTCCTGGTCAGGTCAGTTCACGCTCCCGACATGCCTCTCCCCGGGAAGCGCTCTCCGGCCCGTGGCCCCCAGTGTCATGACAGTGCAGTGCTCGTCTGCCTCGTGCGCTGCACCCGAGTGCCTTTATCACAACTTGAACGTCGAGATGTCAGCAAGGTGGGCCACCCAGAGTAGCTCACACGCGTCCCGCGATGGCACGAGAAGCGTCGCATGTCTGTTCCGTTGCTCTGCTTTCCCCTGGGATCCTGAGGAACACCAAGGGTTCGTGGCAAAAGTGAGTAGCAACCAAAGTGGACTGACACCAGCTCTCCCGAGAGTCAGGGATGACGCTTCAAAAACAACAGAGCTGGCAGTGCTTCACCAGGAAGCAGCCTGCAAATTAAACTCGGTTACGATTCAAAAACCTCCTCTTCACACCTCTGTCATACGCCAGAAAAAGGGGACAACGTTTTACCTGTATGGCAGAGGGGACTGGAACCTCCGCTTGTCCATAAAGGCTCAGTGGATATTCTATGCTGTGAAGGACATGAAAACCAATCCAGACTGGGACCAACCTTTAAATATATCATCGATGCACGGTGTCAACACAGTGCAGTTAACGGTTCCCAGCTGGACCTTGGATTATGGAATGTATCAGGTCTATTTTACTGATTCAGAATACGTGCTCGGGACCAAGAGATCCTTCAGTAACACAGACAGAGTTTTCCTCGAGATAGAGAGAACTGATCTTGTGGCAGGCATTGCAGGAGGCGTCTTCCGGACAGTGGGCTTTTTTGATAATTGGACTCTTGATGGCTCTGTGTCCTATGACCCCGATTCGCCGGAACGACTGAAGGGAATCACGTTTACGTGGTACTGCACTAAAAAGCTATCGGACTATGAAAGCATGAGAATTGGTGCGGGAAATAAGTGTCATCCAGCCCAGAGGGATTTGAGGTGGCTGACATCTTCAGGAGCTGTTCAAGTGGTCGCACCGGAATCGCTGCCGGGAAACACTGTCTACCACTTCCGCTTAGTCATTCAAAAGGACAGAAGAAAGAGTTATGCCGACCAAAGCGTGAAGGTGCAGTCTGGCTTCTCTCCTCTCCTGGATGTGGCGTGCCTTGAAAACTGTGGCAGCGCTGTAATTCCGACAGAGAGGTTTACGTTGTCAGGCAAATGCCTCAACTGTGGAACGAGCAGCCAGCCAGTCTACCACTGGTCGCTTTGGTTGAAAAATTCCACAGGAATTAGCTTTGACTGGTCTTCCAGAACCACAACAGGTAAGTCTGATGCTTATCTTTCTGTACATGCTTTGACTTTTACCAGTACTGCAGATTAATCATACATACTGCTACTAAAAGTGATTTTAATGTGGGTTATTTGGCTTATCTTGCAGCTTCTGCGCTAAACTACATCGAAGCCGCACCAATGCTCCCAATACCCAAGGCTCAGTTGAGGGAAAGCCTGATTAAGGCAGCCCTGAATGTTTTGGTTGAGAGCACTATGGAAATTAACCAAGCGGTAGCCTCTCTTTTTAAAGTCACAGAGCGACCTGAGGAAGTGAATGCTCGATCACAAGAGATTGCCATTACAAAACTGACTGAAGTAACCGGGGTCTTGAAAACACAGAGGAACGAGAGCCACTGGTCTGAACAAGCAGAAATTCAGACCAGTGGAATACTAAAATGCGTGTCCAACATCCTGAGAGCTGCTCTTCTGCATCTCAGGAAGGTCAGTGTTGGTGCAGTCAAGCAAGTCTTTTCCATCATGGAAAACTTAACTGAGATTGTCTTCCAAGGCAAAGTCCCTGGGGAGGAAGACACTATCATGGAAACCAGCAACTGGAAGATCACTCTGATGAAGGACAGAAGCTGGGATGTTGCAAATGCTTTCTCTACCACAGAAACCTGCAGGAATTATTTCTATCCAACACTAAAAAATGGAAACTCTTCAAGATTGTCTTACAATGCAGTCATTTCCACTGCCCTGTTTGAGTTTGATGAAAACCCTTTCCCTTGGTTGAATTATACTTCAGAAATTGCAACAGACATCTTGGGCTTCAAAATGACAGAGACCAAGGCTAATGGGGATCTGCTAGGGATCCTGCCTGAAAAAGCAAACGTTCTTATTGCAAGGAAAGATACCAAATCATCAACGTTTCAGTTAGCAATGGGACCTGATAAAACACAAACCTACACAACTGGAGGATTTAGTCTTGAAGTGAACAAGGATACCAAGGTCGTATACATCCAGATCCTGACAAAATTAGAAGTGTCTTTCCAGGTGCTAGTGTTTACAGGCACTAATGTCACTCAGAATTTTCCCATTGCCTCTTTTGATGCTTTTCACAACATGACAACTGTGGCAAGCAAAACCAAGGCAGTTGATGAAGAGTGTTATATCAAGGCTCCTTACATCATCTGCCTCCCAGAGTCAGTGCTGAAAGTCGCAGCTCAAGGAAGCGGTGCCCAGAGCCGGAAAATTTCCATCGTCTTGCTGACCCCCTACATCACCAGGTATCCAAACATGAGGCTGGTGAGCATACACATTTTTAGCGATCACTGCTTGTTTCTGGGGGGAGTTCAAAATCAGTGGAGGGAAGACATATGCAGATTTGGTTCCCTGACCAACTGGCAACGGATACACTGTGTCTGCAGCATGAAGCGGAGTCACAGGAGCCGGTCAGTCCTCACTGCCCCAAATACAACCAGACTTGACATCAAGTTCCTGGCAGCCAAAGTCATTGTTACCCCCAACACAGTAGATCTTAAAAGAAACCTAATAGCAGACATCCCTAAGAATCCCGTGACTCTTCTAACAGTGCTCTTCATTTTTTCAGCCTACTTTCTTTTGTCTCTCTGGGCCGTGCGAAAAGACAGGGCTGAGATGGTCAGCAAAGACAAACTTATAGTTCTGCCCGACAACGACCCCTTTGATAAAGTCAGCTTTTTGGTCACTCTGTACACCGGCAGTCGCTGGGGAGCTGGAACCAAGGCAGATGTTTTTCTTCAGCTCATCGGGCAGAACGGCACAAGCGATATCCACTGCTTACGGCATCCACAGTTTCCTGCTTTCCGTCAAGGAAGCACTGACTGTTTTCTCTTGACTACGAAGGAAGACCTGGGAGACATCCGCGCCTTCAGGGTCTGGCACAATAACAGAGGCCCATCGCCAGGCTGGTTCTTAAGCAGAGCCAAAGTTGAACATGTGTCTGCTCGGAAGACCTGGTTCTTTATGTGCAGGAAATGGCTTGCCCTTGACAAGGGAGATGGCTTACTAGAAAGGACATTTTCTGTCACCAGCCCAAAAGCACCTCTATCCAGAAAGGACTATTTTTTGATTGATCTGGCCAGTGGTCTGAAAGAGGGCCATCTGTGGCTCTCTGTTTTTGCCCAGGTTCTCACTGGCACTTACAGCAGGCTCCAAAGGTTATCTTCCTGTCTAACAATATTATTATTAAACCTGTTTGTTAACATTATGTTCTTTAATGCTGACAAGAACGAAGAATCTCCAAGACACCTGAGGTACTTGAGATCAATTGCCATTGGCATTGAATGTGCTTTGATTACAATACCCGTGGAAATGATTATAATGGCCTTATTTAAGTATTCCCAGAAGAAACCAGAGAGAAGTTTGCAAAAGAGGAAACTTCCAGAAACGTCAGCACAATCTGGTAGCATTAGTTCCCCGGAGAACGCTCCTGCTCACAGCAATTCTCAGGGCCCGACACATTACAGAAAGACGAGAAGCCAGGGAGCTCCCCAGAACAGCGGTAACTTCCCAATTTCAGAAGGAGGTGCAGGAGACAGGAAGCAAACAGAAAAGATTTCCCCTCCAAAGATTAAGGCCTGCCAGAGAAGACTACCGTCAAATTCCAATTTCAGCAATAACTACGCAGAAGAAGCAGGTAACTTGCAGGAAGAAAGCAAGCTACTCAGCGTTACCTCTGTGCCTTTTTGCAAGAGACCACCCATAGTTTTCAGTTGGTGGTGTGTCTATCTCTCGTGGGCATTAGTGATAATTGTAAGTGGGATATCGTCATTTTTCATTGTCCTGTATGGTTTGTCTTACGGCTACCAGACTTCGCTGGAGTGGCTTTTAGCGTCGGCAACCTCCTTTATTCAAAATGTATTCTTTGTTTCAGTCATAAAAATCAGTTGTTACTCAGCTTTGAACACAATTCGTCCAAAATACTGCGAAAACATTCCATGGTTTACCCAGGATTTCTCTTCTGAGATTAAACCAGATAAGGAAGCAATGAATGAAGAAGAGATGCGAGAGAAGCACTTTAAACTTGCGCAGATCAGAGACACCAAGCAGTATAAGCCTTTAGAAGACGGGGAAATTGCAAAGATGCTGGAAACGGCAAAAATTAAAGTCAAGGCATTCGTTTTCATAAAAGATGTTATCGGTCACCTTGTTGTGTTAGCAATTGTCTTACATTTTGCTTATTCTACTGAGAACACTAACAGTTTCCACTACAACCAATTTGTTCGGAACCAGTTCTCTCCCAGACTCCCTGCTGTGCTTAAGCTAGAAGATATTTACATGTGGGTGAACGACACCTTCTTGCCTTTGATCCACAACGACGTTCAGCCAAGTTTTCTTGCCGACAGCTCATCCAAAATCATCGGTTTGCCCAGGATGAGGCAAGTGCGGGCTAAAGGTACTGAGAAAATGTGTTTCTACCTTCACAGCTTTGTAAATAAATTTGTGATCAGTAAAAGCCACTGCCTTCGCAAATACGGCAGGGACATCGAAGAGAAAGGTGACTATGCTGGCACGTGGACAGAAGTTGCCAACCGTTCTTTTTCCAAGGATACCAGCAGTTACCATGGGTTTACTTACCAACCAAACAGGACTCCCTGGACTTACTTCTCATACGGAGATTTGCACACATATGGACCAGGAGGATACACGTTTTACTTTTTCCCTGAAGAAGGAAGACATAATTCAACAACTAGGCTGGCTTTGCTACAAGAGAGCAACTGGCTTGATGAAAAGACCTTGGCTGTGATCATCGAGCTGACTATGTTCAACTCTGATGCAAATCTCTTTTGCAGCATCTCAGTCGTATTTGAACTGTCTTACTTTGGGATCATAAGACCAACTTTGTCAGTGCACTCTTTTTCTGTCCCCATTTTCCATCAGCAAACAAAAGGTCAACAGTTGTTTTTCCTAGCTGCTGTTGCCTTTCTGCTCGTGTACATTGCAGACGGCCTCTACAGTGTGGTCCAGGGAAAAAAATACACTAAAAATATTTCCAGGACAATCAGCTTCATCTTAAAATCGGCATTCTTCCTGCTTGTTCCCTTCCAAGTTTTCAAGTTCAAGATGGGAGCAGATATCGTTCATTTTTTCTTACTTTATCCAAACAATTTCATTCCTTTTCATGCAGTTTCTCATCTAGATCAGAATCTAAGGAATACTTTGGGCTTTTTGGCATTTCTTGCAGTTTTGAAGACGCTAAAGTATTCTCAGTTATTTTGCGAGGTGCGTCTGGCTCAAAGATCAATCTTGGCAGCCATCTCCTCTATGGCCTTTGTGGTGGTGGTGTACTTCTTTATCTTTATGGCTTTTGGCTACCTTGTGTTTGGCAGTGTTTTCTGATCTGTAGAACGACCAAAAGAAGTGACCCCAATCTTTGCCACGATGTGCCCAACGGGCAGGTTGAGAGGACAGTTCAGTGACTTTTGGGCCTCAAGAAAAGAAAAGTAAATGGAGAAAAATGGTTTATCTTGTAATAAGGGCAAAGCAAGATTTTATATTCCAGACCACCTCTACTCCAACATTTATGTTTCAAATAAATGTTTGTAAATTATTTTCTATTTGTTTTTTCATTGATTTTGTAAGATTTACACTTTTGTTACTGACTGTACTGAGATTTTCTCAGCTGAGACAAATTCTGCTGAGGATATTTTGCACCCATTTCAGCGCTCCATGTTGCAGGGGTGCAGACTGCTGACCCAGCTGGGAAGGTAAGCCCCCAGGCAGTTGGTTGCTCACTGCCTATACAGCAGGATGGGCAGGGAATTGGAATGGCAAAGCAAGAAAAAAACCATGTGGGTACAGTCTGTGAAAGATGATTTTCTAAGCCCCTCTCTCTATTCCCCCTGGCTCAATGCTTCCTTTGGTGATAAGACTCTACCTGAGCACTGGGAATTATCTAAGGGGGGCAAGTGGTGGGTGGCACTGTGCCACAGTACTTGTGCTCATGATTGTAGAGATCAGCAGAAGGGGGAGGAGCAGCCCTTGTTGGGGGTGTGGCTTGAATGAGCTGACCTCTGCAAAAGGCAGCAATGCTTGTGCATGACAACAAAGGCACCATTCCCTGCTGGCTTACCTGGAGGGCCAGGAGCATCCCCCTAACAGAGAGAAAAGAAGAAGGAAAAAAAGCAACTGAGAAGCAGGGGACAAAAGGTCTCCACCCACCTAAGTACTTTGGAGAGGAATTCCCCAAGAAAAGAAAGCACTCTGGTGGAGGAATTCCCTAAGAGTAAGAAGCTCCTTAGGACAAAAACCACTGGGCCTTGCTTGCTGCCACCTTCCTGGCTTTCTCCCATTCCCCATGGTATTTGGGCAAGTTCCTGGCATCAGTGCAAAACTATGAGCTATGCTGGGAACTTTGCTGGTGACTTTCTCTCTTCCTTTCTCCAAAGACTCCTCGCTTTTATTTTCACAATTGCACTAGATAGCCATGCTGCTTAGCTTTTACAACTAGGGCAGCCTTTGCCACATCATGACAGGGAGGTCCAGCACATCCCACAGGGTACTTCAAGTATAAGAAACACCTGTATTGTCCGTACACGAATGTTCTACTTGTCCGACATTCCATGGTCACCAGAACCATGGAATATTTTATTTTTTTATAATTTTTTTTTTATAATAGCCTTACTTAAGGACTCCCAAGATTAACTTTTATCTTGTAGTCTGAATAAAAAAGTCACAAACAGAAGTCCACCCTTTCTATCTGGAAATCTTACAAATGAGTGGGAACGCTTTGGCAAGAGACCACTCACAGCTTCTTGCTGGTAGTGCGCCCATCTCTCATGGGCATTAAGTGACAGCTGTAACTGCAGTATCATCATTTTTTGTTGCACTATTAGTGTGTCTTATGGCTATGAGTCTTCACTGGATTGGCTTTCAGGATTGGCAACCTCCTGTTTTTATGAAAGATTTTTTCTTTTGAATCCTAAACACCCTTTCTTTTTACTTGGCTATGAGAACATTTCTTCCAAAACACTGCAAAAACATTATATGGCTTACCTAGGAATTTTATTCTGAGATTAAACTGGATAAGGAAACAATGAATGATGGTGAGATGAGAGAGAAGCACTTTATACTTGTCCAGATCAGAGACACCAGGTAGCATAAGCCTTTAGAAGTTGAAAAAAAACTATGAGGATTTAAATTCAAGGCAGTCACTTTCAAAATGGACATCGTTAGTCACCTCGTTACAGCACTTATCTTCAATTGTGCCTGTTCCTGTTGGAGCTCGGCGGGAGACAAACACATGACCACAGAATTGATCAGAAAGTCTCAACTTTAATCAGAAGGTTGCCATCCAGAGGGATCTGGGTGAGGAAGCTCTCCAAAGGAACCTCATGAAACTCAACAAGTATTTAGTCCTGCATCTGGTCTGGAGAGGAACAACTCCATGTACCACCACATGCTAGAGGCCACCAAGCTGGAAAAAAAGGACTTCAGGGTCCTGGTGGACACCACGTTGAACGTGAGTCAGCAGCGTGCCCTGACCACAAAATAGGCTACTAGCATCGTGAGCTGCATTGGGTAAACTATCAGCAGCAGGTTGAAGGAGGTGATCCTTCCCTTCTACTCAGCCCTGGTGAGGCCACACTTGGAGCGCTGTGTCCAGTTCTGGGTCCTACAGTGAAAAAGACATGGATATCCTAGAACAAGTCCAACAAAGGCACATGAAGCTGTTGACACTTATACATGTCTTGCCTGTGCTTTCCTACACTCTCATTTCAGGGCACACCTCACAGCAGCTCTCACAGATGCCTGTTTGCAAATGAAATTTAGACATGGTTGTGTAAGTAATTTATACCTGGTTCTTTATGGAGATGAAGTTTGTAAGAAGACGCAATGTCTTTTTCAAGACCAAAGATGTAGTTAAAAATAATCTTTTGGTCACGAGCCTTTCTTCAGGCCTTAGATCAGAGAGATTCATCAGTGTCACAGAGTGGGCCATAGGGGGTTAAGTGACATAAGTTACATTTTTCATTCTAGCTTACTCTGACTTAGGAACTTGCCACGAATTGGGGATATTGCTGTTAACACAGAGCTATGGCAACCCTGGTTAAAAAAATAATGAAGTTATTTCTTATATTCAATCAGTAGAGGACAGGCTTTAATTACATTAAGGATGTATGAGATCTATGTACATGGTTTATATCTGTATATATTTTCATAACTGTTTAACTAACTTGGAAAGTTAATTTAGCCAAATTCTGTTTTACGTGTCAGTTAGGAAGGGAGTTAGAGGCCCGAGGAAGACTTCAGCTCAAGCTGCTCTGTAGTGGCCTTACCTTCTTGTACGCTGGCTTCTTCCCAAAAGTTCTGTTATACCAGATGCAAATGGCGGACAAAAATAAGAAAAAGCCAAGAGGGAGAGAAATCAAGTCACAGTTAGCAGAGAATTTCAGTCAGCATGCCTGTATTTCTGTCACTGCTGGCAGAGTGTGATTAATGGTGCAGGAGCACGTGCTGCTGTCACAAAGCAGTCTCTAGGGACACCTGGAGGTCATTCAGCGCTCTCTGGAAGGTTTCCTGCATGTAAGTCATTCAGGAAGTGCGTTTTCTTGGCTGGGTAGGTGAAATGTTACCTGACTTGTTTCTGCTAGCCCTTGCGTTGGGCTCGGGGAGTCCCAGAGGTGATGCTCTCTGATCAGCTCAGCCCTGAGCTCACAGAGATCACAACACCAGGCCACCACGGTGCCTGTGGGCTGTGAAGCCCAGCTCACAGCACTGCGTCTGAAGAAGGAATGAGGCAGTCTCCTGAGACTGCAGTTTGCAATTACTTAGTCAGTTGCTCATTCCTTGTTGAAATTTGGTGACCAGCAATGTTCATTTTAGCAGCTGCAACTAATTTCAGATGACTTTTTCTCTTCGAGCCCTGCATGCATGAGAGGGACAGCCTTTCACATCACAGAATCACAGAACTGGAGGGGTTGGAAGGGACCTCTAGAGATCACCGAGTGCAACCTCCCTTCAAAGCAGGCCCCCTACAGCAGGCTGCACAGGCAGGCGTCCAGGTGAGTCTCAAGTATCTCCAGAGAAGGAGACTCCACAACCTCCCTGGGCAGCCTGTTCCAGTGCTCCCTCACCCTCGCTGTTAAGAAGCTCCTTTGCATATTGGTGCAGAACTTCCTCTGCTCCAGTTTATGACCGTTTCCTCTTGTCCTGACCCCACAGACCCTGAAAAGACGTTGGCCATGTCCCTTTGTCTCTCAGACTTAAGATATTTGTAAACATTAGTAAGATCCCCTCTCAGTCTTTTTTTCTCAAGGCTGAACAGACCCAGGTTGCTCAGCCTTTCCTCAGAGGGGAGATGTTCCAGGTCCTTTATCAGTTTTGCAGCCCTCTGCTGGACTCTCTCCAGGAGATCGCTGTCTTTTCTATGAAAGCCTATAACTGGACACAGTACTCCAAATGAGGCCTGATCAGGGCTGAGTAGAGAGGGAGGATCACTTCCCTTGACCTGCCAGCCATGTTCCTTTTAATGCAACAATACATCCTAGACAAAGACACCCCAGACCTCACGGTGCCAAGGGAAACCCCAGGCCGGGCCAGTGGTCACCCTCCCATGCTGTGGCCTGCTGAGGCCGCCAACACCCTCAGCTATTAATGCCGCTTGCAGTGTGAATGGCACTTCCAGCCAATTTCCCAGTTTCATTAACATCATTTATAACAAATGGGGTTCAATAGGATAAACTACAATGCATTACTTATTACACTTATTATTGTGACAAGCACAGGTTACAAGACATTCGCTAATAAGGCGCTGCCCCTCGTGAAGCCGAGTTGCGCAGCGCAGCAATGGCTCCCAGTTCTTAGTAGTCCCAAAGCAGCGTGGGATCTCCAGGCCGCGATGGGGGAGGACCGCGGGATCCCGTCCCGAGCAGCAGGCCTTGGGGCGCCGCGGTGGAGCGCGGACGGCAGCAGCAGCAGCAGGACAGAGCCCCTCACCCAGGTGGGAGAGAGGGGCGCTGGCAGCGGGGCGGCGTGCAGGAAGGTTGCAAGGGATTTGAGACACAGTTGCACAATTTCCTTCCGAATTTGCTCTGAGAGCCCCGGTAAGTATCTCCACGTCTCAGTGATGTAAGCGATGGCCTCTCTGCTGCAGGAGAGAGGTTGGTCATCTCCAAGGCACTTGAGCAGGCAGGAGGCTCGTCTCTGGCTGCACTGCAGAACGCCATCAGAACTGCTGTGTCTTTGGTGTAACGGGCCGAATACTGCCTCGAGTTGTCTCCCATCTCTGTGCATCTGTCAATCAAAGAATTACATTTGTGTCCTGGTAATCATTACCCCAAACAGGTCTGTGCGTTGTGGAGTTCTTTCCAACAGGATTTTCCCCCTGCTCTAATTTTACCAATGTACCAACTTGCAAGGACCAGTAGAAGTGAACCAGTGCAAAGACAGCCCGTGGTGATCTCTTTCTCTTAACTGGTGTGGAATACAAGTTGTACTGATACGAACCCCTTCTGACAAACTAATTATGTGTGAGGGTGTTACATTAACTATACTATTTCAATTGTAAGGGTATATTTTGTATAGACAAAACATATGCCCTCTGTGCTCCAAGATTCTGTCCTGGAGAACTTTGCTAGACAAATACCAGAGAAGCGTTACTTTGTACGTTGCTTCAAGTAGAGTGAGGATGTACATCTCTACAACTATGGCATACTTGGATCATCAGGAACGAGGGAGGAATCCCTGTCAATTCTAGTCTGCAGATCATGCAGTTATTAACCCAACTTGACGTGGGAGTTTTCTCCCTGGACTTGTTGAGTTGCTGAACTTTCTAGCTTGTGCGTTACCTTTGCACTGCCCTTTTTTGCTGAAACAGAGCTTTTACTGCCAAAAAAAGTCACTGAACCAAAAATGCCATGAAGAGTGCAAACCTTGTGATGGCTGAGGATTTTTCTTTTTTTTTTTTAATTTATTATTACTTATTCTCCCTTTAGGCCTTTAGAGAGAGGGGGCTACTGAGTGTTCCGTAGTGTTCCTGTTCTCAGTGCCAGCTGAAGAGAACTCTTTTTACCTGCTCTTTCTGTTTTCACCTTTTACTGACCAGCCCACACATGAGCCATGCTGTCTCCAAAAAGTCTCTAACTACGTACCATAATAACTATGCGCTAAGCCCTCTTCCCCCACCTGCTCATTGTCATAGTTTTCTTACCACAGTAAATTTCTTATTAGCCATGCTTACATGTATGTATCTGTCTAAAAAGATGTGTGTCTAAATCTGTAACATAAACGTCACAGCATGTTGAAGTGCCATCTGTAGCTATACCCACTTTTTTTACACACTCTTACCCACTGTTTTACACACTCTTAAAACAGAAGCAAAGGGCATATAGAATTTCTAAGTATATCCCATCAACTCTGCTACTTGGTTAGCTCCACCTTGCAGCCCACAGGTTAGTGACAGTAAAGAGAGAAACCCTAGCAAACACTTTACAAAGCAGGGATAGCAACCACCAGGGATCCAGGAAGTTGGTCATCTATGTCGCGATGACCTGCATGGCTGCAGTTCAGTGGAGAGGGTATACACTCTTGCTCAGAACTCTTCAGGTTTTAATCCTCTCCCTGGAGTCCCTTTGGCTGCCAGGCGCATCAGCTGGTTGCCAAGGTCACTTCTGTTTTTTTCATTAGAGGCAATGGTTGTTGAAACAGCATATCCATAATACACACCCTAGCTGTTGGGTAAGTGGCAGATGATCATGCAATTGTCACACAGCGGGCTGCTAGGTATATTTGGCACTGACTGCATGGTGGTTCTCTTGTCTGAGCCGACCCCTGTAAGTAAGCCTGAATGCCCAAAAGAAGCAACAGCTGAAAAGGTTTCTCCTCGTCTCCCAGCCATGCATGTTTCCCTTACCGCTGTGCTCACGTTAACCATTAATGCCAAAACCTCGTCAAGCAGGTTATGTCTCAAATGGGTGCCACTAAACAAAAAGCAGCAAAAAAATTGTTCTGGCTTCTTACAATCTGGAAAAAGATTCTGAAGGCAGACAGATCTGTAATGCCAGGGTAAATCAAGTCTTGGAAAGTCTTCTTTCCATTAGGGAATTCTGTATTACTGCTCCAAGACAACATGTTACCTCTGCTACCCTGCAGAGGCAGAAATCCAGAGGCACCAGAAACTCTCAGAGCTTCAAGGTTCATATCACACCTTAGTTGCAGCATCAAAGACGGACACATCATCTGTGGCAGGATAAAGCTTCGTGTCGGTTACTATTAGCTCTCCTTCCGTGAGAACTTCCTTCCAGTCCTGATCTGCACCGAGACACACAAAGTCCCTATCAAGTGCATGAAAATTAGTTTTAAACTCTACTTGGCTAACATGGCATGTGTGATATTGAGATGGTAGTAAGGCCTGACTTCCCCAAAGCTAAGGAAAGCACTAAGATTGTAGCTACAACTACCACTCAGAGATCGCACAGTTTTAGCTGAAATTCAGGCTTAAATTTTTTAGTAAAAAAGGACAAAATGCCAGGCAACTATCCACACTAAAATAGTCCAAACCAGCAGTCAGCTGATGTCTGGTTTCAATTCACCTAGTAATTCCAGGAAACTCTGAGGGAACATACTGAACACACTGCTACTGTACTGAATATTAGCATGCTCAGAGGGAACTTCACAGAAACTCTACTAGAAAAGCAGCGTCCCAGGAAGATTCAGATAGCTGTGCATTACAAGCAGGTAATCTTATTTCCGTGAGGAATCATCCAGGATTTAAAGTGGCTGCATTTCAGGCTTTATCTTCCAAGTAAGCTGTCAGCAGATCTCTTGCTCCTAGGGATTCTCCAGCACGGTTTGCAGCACAGCATCCCTCCACCCAAAGCAGCCAGACTTCGATTGATAAGCTTATTGCTAGCAGTGAGGACACATTTATGCCACTGAATGAACAGCCGCTGCCCTCCTTATAAGTCGCTCCGTCATTGGTGAATTTGGTCTCATCACATCACGCTCTCTCAGGAGGCACCTGAAAAAGGAGAATAAGTAGCAGGAAAACAGGAAGAAAGCCACTGAGTACATCATCTTTCCCATAAGACTGTCAGCAAGAGCCCTACAAGAGCAGGAAAACAACACCTAAAGACCTGCTCCTGATTTCCTTTACTGAAAACATTTGGCCTTGGCAGTGAGATTAGGCAGAAGACTGAAAATGAGCACTCTAAGGGCACAAAACAGTCATTCTGATATTTTATCTACTACTCATGTTTCAAAAAGACTTCAAGAGGCAAGCAGGAAAGCTTCACATTGTCCCCTGAGACAGGCACAGCAGGCTCTGTTAAATTTGAACAGAACTCTCAGCAGGCCAGTGAAGATCTATGATTTCTACTAAACAAAACTCTTGTGATTTGTACTAAAGCAAGCATGCATATCAGAATCGGTTCATCCTATTTTCCAGTAAAACAGCTGTTATCATTACAATAACCTTGATTTCCAGCAGGTCACTTAGGTGTCCATTAAGTATACAACCAACTGGCAAGATGCCACAGTTTAAGACAGAACATCTGAAAATCAACTGCCCTTGAAAATACGAACGAATCATCCACACTGTAGGACTGCACTTCTGGAACAGACAGCTATCGCACTTTCCATCTTAGTTAAGTGTTACTACATTTAACGTGAACGCTTGTGTGTAATTTCAGCACGGACGTTGTTTGGAGGTGCTCTGCTCCATCCTGATTCTAAAACAGTACTATCACCACAGGAAGAAAAAATGACCAGGAAAAATACTCACTTAGCGAGGTTTTGTTTGGCTTGGGATTTACAATTTAAAGCAGCGTGAATCAAGAGCTGGCTGAAAATATCTCTCTGAAAAAAGAAGTTAGTAAAGATCTCAGTTAATAAGTAACTTTGAAAGTACTGCTGGTTACAACGTCTCCTTTACCAACAGCCCCCAAGGGAAGTTTTCCTGTTGATACCTTGAATACCAAACACTGCTGCTAAGTGTTGGCAAACAGGATTCAGTCACAAGCACAGTTTGGTCCTTCCCTCTTCTAGGAATCAAGGGCTCTTAATAATGAAAGCACCTAAGGGAGGCTACTGAAAGTGGACTGAGTCACATCTCCTATTGATGTCCTTTACCTGAGCATTACTGCCTCCGAGCTGGACGAGTTGGTAACGGATCGGGTACAGCAGATCTACAGCTTTGTCACAGTTTCCATTTTCAAACTCCACCAAAGCCTGCAATAATGGCAACCCCACGCCAGGAGCCAGAGAAAGCTCATGGTCTTCGCCAGGTTCTCTGTACAACGAGAAAGTGATTAACTCTCATAAATCCAATCAGAAAGATGCATATTTAATGCCAGCCTGGCACTGCCTGCAGAAACAATTATTGTTTTGACTCAACCAAGCCTGATAGTTCAGGTACCACACTTACACGGTTACTTTTGGTGAGGTATTTTACTTTCACCTTTGTATTACCCATCAGTCAATCAGATTTCAGTCTTCTGCACACATTCGCACGTGTCACAAGCAAAAGCCTTTGCAACATATCATCTTGGCTGGGAAAAAAGCCAGAGAACTCTGCACTAATTTTAATACTGATCAAGGTGTGAGTGAAAATCACAACATTCTTAAGGTGAAAAGCTTCAATGCACAATTCATGCAAATAGGTGAACTCGGAAGCAAAATTCTCAAGAACTATTTCAGCATTGCTTAGAAATCCATTTCCCACACAGGGACTATGACAGTCTCACTACCAGCTAACGCTTAGTTCCTTTCAAAACAGAGCAGAAAGAACCAACACAGACAGCTGACATACACTGCACAATGTCCCTACTGTTATACAGGTGAAATCCTTTATCCACTGCACGTATCATAACTTAGTGCGAACACACAGCTACAAAATACAAAGCAAACGTTCCGTTACTGTCTGTGACAAACACAAGAGATTCTTGCTTAACACAAACAGAAGCCCCTCTAGACATTAACTCATAAATATAATTATAGGGATGACCAAAATGGACACTGGTCCATTTAAACCAGGCCTGACCCAGTGACACAGTAAAGCAGAGAGGATCGTGTGGGAGCCCTTCTGCAAGACAGAGAAGTCATCACTCAGATGCTCAGAGGCCAAAATATTTATTCAGTACAGGACTGTAATTCACTCAACCTACTTGGCAAGTGCTTGAAGAGTTGTTAAAAGCTCATGAGTAGTTTTGTGGTCTTTGGCTCCAAGTGAGGACATCAGCATGTGTGCATCATTGAAAAGAAGAACGTGATCTTTGGTGTGCTTCTTTGCACGCTTGAGGACATTGTCCCACCTGTCTCCAAGCTTTACACCTATGAGTAAGAGATATTTTTTTAATAGAAATACCACGAGCAAGAGCATTGCTTAATAGTATGTGTCAGTATCACCTGCCATGGATAGCACTGCTACTAAGCTCAAAAAGGCAGTCTGTGATGTGGCAAAGTTCTATTATAGAGTAATGTGTAGTTACAGCCTGCCTTATCCGGGCAAAGGGGTCACTGACTGTCAGCAATTTATCACCAACATTCTAGATTGCATTATGTGAGGATCTCCCCCACACTTGTAATGGAGAGAAGAATCAGAAGAGCAGAAGTGAGAAAGCTTGTGGAATCACATAAAGACAGATAAATAGGTAAAACTAAAGCAGAGCACGTGAGCCAAGCCAAATAAGAAATTCATTCCCTACTCTGCATTGGCAGGCAGATGGGAAGTTCAGCCATTCCTAGGGAAGCAGGGTTTAATGATGTGTAATAGTTTCTTGGGAACACAAACAATCTAACTCTGAAAATGTCCCCCCTTCCTCACCCTTTCCCCAACTTTTATTGCTGAGCAACATCTCAGGATCAGCTGTATCCTGGCTGTGTCCTCTCCCAAATTCTTGCGCGTACCCCAAGCCTATCTGCAGGCAGAGCAACATGAGAAACAGAGAAGGCCTTCACACCACCACAAGCGCTGTTCTGCACTGGCTGTAATATCTGAGACATCAACACTTGCTCTGCTCACGGATTCACAATGCAGCACTGCAAGAGTTACTATGCAGAAAACTAACTCTATCACAGCCAAACCAATTCAGCTTACAATTACAAATTTCACACACTGGGGCTTTACTCAAGAGCAGAATGGCAAGATTTCTTCTGTAACACTGACCAAGCTTGCTCTGTAAGTATCTTTAAACACTCTTCTGTCACGCCTGAGTGTGTGTTGGAGGGGGAGGCAAAAAGAACACTGTTCTCCATACTGTTTAATAAGAATTACAGTTGGATATACTACCTTCCAGATGCAGCCTGTACAGCATCGAAGAGCTATCTACTAAATCCAGCATGCTTCCACTTGACAGGAACCGGGGAGCTATCTGTAATCACAAGTGCTCATAAGGTGTGCTACCAGGAACTTACTCAGATAATCAAACTTATGTGCACAGTACGAAAGTAACATTATGTTTTCACTCAATCCAAAATACCTGTCTCAAAACTGCACTGCTAATTGTTCCCACATACAGCAATTTCTAATGAAAAACGCTTCCTTATTGCTTCACTTGTCTTGTTTTATCTGTTATCAAGTTCAACTCAGTAAGCACAGAGGGTCATCAAATTAGGTTTTTTTTTTGTTTTTTGTTTTTTGTTTTTTTTTTTCCCCCTAATCTTATGCCATAAATATTACTTCACTATGCCAGAGTTGGTAGACAGGAGTTTGCACGACAACTTTATTAGTGACAACATTACTTTTACAATCCTTACAAATATATGTTATCCTACCAAATTTGATTTTATTTACTAAGATTGTGTTGAAGTCTACGCAGTACAGAACCAGAGCATATGAACTAGAAATGCAAAGACCTGCTTCTGTTAATATCCGAAGTGCAAAATCAATTATTCGTATGAATAACTTGACTTTGTATGACAAACATTTTACATTCTTTTAAAAAGCTTTCTCTTTTTTCCCCTCAAAAAAAAAACCAAAAAACCTGAGACCTAAAGAACACAAATAAGAGAGACACAGGTTTTTGGGCATTTCACCTGGTGAGAAATCACTTTCCTAACAACAGATGTAAGTATTACGTATGCACAGCACACTGTGGTAGGTTTCAATTGCTTGCAGAAGGAAGAAAACACATATCACAATCTGAAGCATGCCCTTCAATAAATATAAAAGACTCACATGGTTGTCATAAATTGTCAAAGCAGCCTCATATTCCCCCTGTAAAAGCAAACAAGGACCGTGTGATTAATATTCTGGTAGACTAAGCAAGAGTGATGGGTAGCAACCAAAGATAGAAATACCATTAAGAAATGCCATAACATTACTTCACTGTCTCATGACATCAGAAAAAAAAAAAAAGAAAAAAAAAGAGAGAAAAGACCAAGATAAAGCAGGATTTACTAGCTAAAATAACCAGTATATTTAGTTTTCATTCAATAATGAGAACAAATACTGGTGCGTGTTACACACGAGAGAGAAAGATGAGGTTTCATCTCTTTCTCGTCTCCTTTTCAGAATTCTCAACTAATGTCAAGAGCTATGCTTTCTATGTCATTAGTACCAAACATAAGCAACTGACACTATGTTCTGACCAAAGGATGGCACCACTTCAATGAAACTGGGTTCAATTCATTAAGGAGACAAACGTGACAAGGACTAAGCATTATAAAGTCCAGGGAAATTCTGCTTTGCAACCTGATATGCTGGGCAAGTTGTAATCGTTACAAAACAGTTTCACTAATTTCTACATCACTTTAATAATAGAGATTAGTGTCTTTTTTTTAGTTAGTGAATTTTGAGGTCAGCAACTTCGTACTGAATTTGAAGAGAATTTTCTCTAATTTTTTTTCTAAAAATAGGAGAGATCCAAGTTCATATTTCCATCAAATAATTGTGCCAACTGTAATCAGTGAGATTATTTCATCTTCAAAGATGGAAAAATCTCACAGCAATCCTTCAACATTCTAGCAAAGATGGATTTTTGTTCAGTGTAATTAAAAATTGTCTAAATAATGGTACTACAGCACTACCTTGTAAAAACATCATTGTGCTTTTTTATAACAATACACCTTGAAATACCTGGAAAAAAAAATCCCTATAAATGCTAGGATTGCCTTTTAACTAGCATTGGATGAATTATTGTCTGGACCAAAAATCATCCATATGAAAATATGTCATACCTTTTCTACAAAGTATAAAGCCCAGTGCCAGTAATTATGGCAAGCAAGCATATCACTGCCCTGCAAAAAAGCAAAAGGAGAGAAATCTTATGATTTACAGAATAACTTCTCATTTCAACATATCTAGGCAGATTTCTGCTTTCCTCTCCAACAAGCGACTGCTTCAAAAGACAGGACAGACAAGAACTTCACATCAGCTGGCCTACAGGAAATCTCTCATTGTTACACTCGCTGCTTTCCAATTCAGGGAGACGCTACAAAAATCAAAGTTTCCCCCAAGTCTTTTTCCATAAAAGAACTGCGCTTGGATGCCTCAGGAGAATTCACTCTTCTGCAGCACTCCTTAAGGAAAAAAATCCAAAAACTATCTATCACAAGAGTAAGATCTGCCTCCTCTAACATGTAAGGATCGTGGCTGAGGTAATGTGGCTAGACAGTACATAGGAAAGGCCCGCCTCATGAGGGCCTTCATCCTACTCACCTAGATTTCCATCTCAGATTGAGTAATCACTTCTTAAACTTACGTCTTACTACTGACTACAGAATAGATACCAAACACGTGGGCAGTTCCTCAGATGAGATGAATATTCCCTGAATGGTACCAAGCTTGCACCATACTTCCCAACTGACACCAGGAGTTCAAATGCTCTTCCCTAGCCTGTACTTCATACGAATTAGAACATGAGATTACCTCACTGAATAAAACAAAACCCCTCTTCTCTTTCTGACTTGTAGTTCTGAATGAGATTAAATTGCTAGGCAAGA
Organism: Phasianus colchicus; assembly: GCF_987193195.1. Lineage (NCBI taxonomy): Eukaryota > Metazoa > Chordata > Aves > Galliformes > Phasianidae > Phasianus > Phasianus colchicus. Next base: position 72,355,794 of record NC_143436.1, on the reverse strand, counting down.
ACTGGCCTTCCAGAGTGCTCAAATCACTAAACAGAAACAGGCTATGAGAAATTACGGCAACAGTTCTGGAGAAAAAACAATCCCACCTAAGACTAAGCCATACTAGCACAGAGGTCCCTCTGCTGACCTGATTTAACCCCTCTGATTTTGTGCTCAAACACATATAAAATGATAGGCAACTGCGTTTCTGTGAGACGAACAATAGAAACTATCATGTAAAGAACACCTGCACAAAATCTCAGGCATTTTCAATTTGGCATCTGAGTAATCTCAGTAATGATGACTTGAAGTACGTGCCTTTCGTAATAGAAATTTTATTGCATCTTGCTTCAAAATCGACATGATAACAGCACCTCAAGTGAAGTTTTCTACTCATTAATGAAACTTGCGGTGCTTGTAACACGTACAGACAGAAAGGAATTAGATGAAGAAGAATTGCAGGACTTGGCTGGAGCAGGAAAAGATGACCTAAAAAGTTATTTTTCAGAGATGCTGTGACAAAACTTACCTTCCAGCTGTCTTCTGTTTCCTTCATGAACGCCAACCCTTTCTCCACCTCTGCTTTCATTTCATTTACGTGAGCTACAGTATGAACAGACCACGCATCTGTCCGATCTATATCCAAAGCCTAAGAATGAAAAATGGAAAATGTCATGATTCTCTCAAACTGGCAAGTAACCATTTATTACTGGTGACGGGGAAACAAGAGACTAATTTTATTTGCTGTATATTAGGTACAACCCCGTACTGCTCCAACCAGCTACGCTTGGAAGACTGATTTGGACAGAAAGGAAGAAAAAGGGAGCACATGACAAACAATTCTAAAAACATTTTACCATCAAGAACGGGCAGTTTACCTCACGGGCAACCTCCTCTGCACGATCAAAAAGGTTTGTTTCCACGAGTCCAAAAGAGTAGTAGCCCTTCACGTAGCTAAGTAAAATGGAAAGGAACAACACTTTACCCATTTAGAACTAGATTTAAGCAAGGATTGAAAAACATACTAGAAACAGCATTTAACTCAAAACAGTCCTTGCAAACTACTTCACAATACTGAGCAACAGGAAGAGCTCACGGCCTACCTATTATAAATGCGTGTACTTAACAACAGACCAACCCTCCCTCACGCCCAACAGATATACTAAAAACGTGGAAGGTACTGACTGCATGGCCAAAAGCATCACGTGGAACCGGGAACACAGCTTTTTCAATGCTGAATTGTAGCTAATGGAGACAACATTTAGACTCAATGCCTCCATTCCTGCAGTTAGCCTCAACCACTGTTATGCCATTTTTCAAATTCAGTGTGTTTTGTAACAAATTGAATGTTACCAGCAAAGGAAACAGAAAGCACCCACAAGTGACTTCAGATTTATATTTCCAGTGTGGTGAGTGGGAGACACTCAAAGGCCACACATATGACTGCAGCCATCTGCACTTTCTTCACTGCCCACGACACACAAGCACCTTCATGCCACGTGGCTTTTTCAAATCAGTTGAAGACAATGTAAAAGCAAAAGGCACCATCATTAAGCAATAAAGACCCAATGTCCTGAGAAGCTTGGCTGTTCTATGTCCTATGAACATACCCGATGCAGTCATTTTAAGAAATATTTAACTGATACTGTATTTGCAGAATCACACAGGGCAAAACAGTACAGGATATTTTCTTTTTCTGAAAATATCTGCTTAGTTATTGGTTTCAAACTCAAAAGGCAAAAAAAGTTTCTAAAACATGTGGAGTATAATGCACCTGAGGAATAAAGATTTGTGGGTGTGGGTTTTATTTTTTGGTTTTTTTTTTTTTAATATATAATTATTTTTTTGCCCAAGTATAAATTCAGATGCAACCCCACATGCCTATCAATTTGAGGACACACAATAATTGCCAGATTTTTAGATAACAAGGACAGTTAGGTAAAGGGGTATTTCCCACTGCTTTACAATTAATTAGACAACAGTCAGCATGCACCTCTGTAGCATCGTGCCAAAGAAATTTACAAAAACCCAGTCCAAACTGCTAAGACCTACTTCCTGAACAAATGACATTAGCATATATAAGAAGAACAAAGGATATCACATTTTCTTGAGTTGAGATAACTCTGATGACACTGCCTTCTGTGCCTTGAGACTGCACGATGCCATTGTTTCATTACTAGGTTAATATTCAGTCTACATTGTCTGCACTGTTTGTGGAAGAGAAAATTCTGTCCTGGCACTCAAGAAATGAGCACACAAGAGCCTGAAGGCATTTTGCCACTGCCTTTGGTGAGGACACAATTCTACCTTAGGCATTACATGACACGTGCCTTATTTGACAGCAAAAATCACTAAATGTGCCACCGCTCACTTCTGAAAACTGAACAAAACAACCTCACTAACAGTGTCAGCAGGGATACAGGGGAGATGTTCAAGCTGGTGTCACCTATAATTCACTCGACTTCATTTATAAGCTCTAAATCTTGTCTACACTTCCGTTTCTAACAAATCCTATTATTTAGATGCGTGGAACCTAAAACCTAGAAGTATGCATACATCAGATGCAGAGCAATTTTGAAAATGAAGCATGACCTACCTGCTCAGAGGAACATCAGGTGTCCAGAAGGGAAAAACCCGAGCAACAGAATCTCGCATTTGTATTTGATATCCTAAGTAGAAATAAGTGTCATGGGAAAATTTGAGGGCTAGCAAGTCAGTTGGATGGTTCTGTAGAATCTGCTCCCATACATCACAAGCTTTTGGAAGCTGCCTATAAACAAAAGTTTTGATCGTTGAAAGAAGACATGCATACCTGCCCCTGCTGTTAGTTCTAAACTCCTGCTATTCTGAAAAAGATTCAACAACAAATGCCTTTTTCTTCTTGAACAAATTTTAGTTAAGTTTGTTTTTTTCTTTAAGAAACAACGACATTATTTAAACAGGGCACTTACTAGGGAATCACATTAAAAAGCATTCTTACAAAAGCTGCAAAAGGCAAGGAAAAAGAGACAAGAAGAGCAACAAAGTTGAAGGGACTGTAAAACAAGACATTTCAGGAGCAACAGAGGGAACAGGCTGTTCCGTTTGGAACTCCCACCTGAAAGGAGGTAGCAGTCAGGGGGCTGCCAGTGGAACAGGTAGCCCTGGGAAGTGGTGGAGTCCCAACCCCTCCTCTCCCAGAAGTATTTACACTAGAGAACCTGGTATAACGACGGAACTTGGTAGTTCAGCCTGATCATCTTGAAGATGTTTTACGTGCTAAGCCATTCTATAATTTGATAATCCAGAGTCACAGGCACACAGACACCTTTGTTCCAATGGGAACTGAATCCATTCTAGCAGGGCTTCAGTAGCTTCCTCTTTACCTTTGCTATGAATTATGTGAGGTAAAGCCACGTTCACTTGTTTGATGAATTATAAAAGTGAATGACTACTTCTCTAGAGTGCAAAGAAATTCATCGTACTGCATGGAACAATAATGCTTCACAGAACTGCTGATAACTAGCAGCTCCCACTCTACTTCCTGACACTAGGAGCACTGGAACAGGTTGCCCAGAGGGGCTGAAAAGTCTCTTTCTATGGAGATATTCAAGACTCATGTGGACTCATCTGGTGGTGGACTCAACAGTCTTTCATGGTCCATTCCATCTCCAGCAATTCTGTGAAAAGGACGTTTGAGGATTTGCTTGTGTGGTTCAAAGAATGTATTATATTACAGCAGAACTTAGAGTAGTTGTACATAAAAGTATCTCATTTCTAAACCCTTTACTCTGCTGATGTAATTAAGACAGACTTAAAAAAAAGAAGTGCTAAAGATATGACAGAGGCCATACTGAACTTCCCCTCCTACAGCACTGATGGCCACACAATTCTGGGAGACAACAGAACAGTAACAAACACCTGATCCTGATTTTTGCTACATGACTGGTTAGACTGCTAGCACACAACCCTACAAGGCAACGCCTTGACCTCTGATAGCTTAAGCTCTTCACAGTACTTTTCGTGACAAGAAAGTGGAGAACAGAAGAGCAAATGGGACACAGCGTGAGGCAGCAGTACACAGCAACAGACAGAAGGCCTTGCATGACAAAACCAGCTATTGTCCTCTTCCACACAGGCCCAGCCACTTACCCACTGGCAAACATGTCCAAGGCCAATACGTGAAGCTTCTCCCGCTCAGTCAGAGGCTGAGATCTTGACAGCGTCATCATTGTTTCCAGCGCACTGCCCAGATCTTTGTTGAGCCGCACTGAGCTTCCAGTGCCAATAAGCTCCAATCCATTAGCAATGACATGTCCCATTACTACGGAAATCAACAACTGACATCATGAGCAGCACAGAAATGCACATAATTCGTCTCTATATGAGCATCAAGAGGTTTGGGTTGGTCTGGTTGAAAACGGGTCTCATTTGTAGTCAAAGACTCATAAGTTCAACTTTTCATTGCCCTTCATGACAGGCATTACAAAAGACTTGAGTGAAAAACATGGAAACATCACCACAGCCTGCTCTCCCTTCTAAAGACGAACGACAGAATTTTATACCACACACCAGTTGCTACTTGCCAAAATGAGGTACAGCGAACACAAAGAAACAGGATAGAAGGGCTGCTCCAAAAGTAAAACCTCCCATTTTATTACACTGATCCACAATGTCAGAGGCAAATGTTGGTATAGCAGTAGAACTTTCCAGCCAATATTCTGTAACATATTGTTGTTGTGTGACAGATGGCAGCAGAGGGGCAGTCAGATAAAGCGGTGTCTGACATGGAGGTGCGTATGAAGCAAAGCTGTGTCCCTGAATTGCTCCACGTGGAAGCAATGGCAACTCCTGACATTATTGATGCTTGCTGAACACTTATGGAGACCAAACAGTGGGTGTCAACACAGCGAGTTGGCAGGTGATACATCTCAGCAGAGCCAACAACAGGCCACCTCTGCTGGTGCAGACTTTTATGAGCGTAGCACACACGCTGTTGGTCTTCTCTGGAGAAAATCCATAGCTAATGGCGGTGACTAGAGAAGCCGAGAAAACCAACAAATTAACGTGATATTCCATCGAATCACAGAATCACAAGCTTGGAAAGAACCTATGAGGTCATCTGTCCAACCGTCCTCCTTTCACCATTACTACCACAGCTACTAAACTTATCACTCGTAGCACCTCATCCAGACACCTCTTGAGCACTGCCAGTTACAGTGACTCCACCACCTCCCTGGGCAGGCCAGTCCAGTGCCTGACCACTCTCTAAGAGAAAAAGTTTTTTCTTACGTCTAGTCTAAATCTCCCTTGGTGCAACTTGTGGCCATTTCCTTGGGTCCTATTTGCTCCCTTGGAGAACAGGATGACCCCCCTCCTCATCACAACCTCTCCTCAAGTTGTGAAGTGCAAATGAGTTACGTCAAGCAGGTATTCCCTTTACGATAGCGCTGGGTGCATGGGGGATCACTCCACCAACACACACACTGAGAGAAGCTGTGACTACATATTTAAAGGTATAGTGTATAAATATTCACTGTCTCCCAAAGACACGGGCAGAAATTCCAAGAAATAATTAACATCTCTGGTGGTCATGGGATGAAGGCTAATAGTCATTCTCACTGTAAATTTCCAACGTTTGGGCTACCCCCTTCCATATCAGTTCCCACTGGTGTAGTGTTGAGCTGAGGCATCTGTTACAGCTGCTGTATCTTCAACAACAGGACATCTATTCTAACTTTTTATCTTCACCTGATGATAAGTTTCACGGTCTCCACATTTCATTCCTGAGTTTCAAGCCTCCTCACCATCAGCTTGTAGCCGTTCAAGTTATGCGAAAGGCTGTTCTCGTAACATGGAAAAGCTGATCTCATGATCCACTATGATGAAAAACTGTGTTTTGTAGCAGAAAAAGAGTTACATTAAATTGTGTCATTGTGCTCCTTGAATCCATTGCAGTTTAAGTGGAAATAAACAGGAGGCATTACTTTTGGAGTGATTTACGTATCATCCAGCACTTCCCATGCTAACAGTTAAAGGTTACACTTACCAAAATTCGGATCCGCAGCCTTTAACTTGGAAAGACACCCTTCAATGCCTCCTAGATTCTCATCGTTGCGCCACGTCGCATACTGCAAAAGAGAGAGACAGTGCCAACGACACTGGCCATCTTCTCATCCTCCCACAGAATGACAGAATGGCTTGGGCTAGAAGGAAACTCCAGATTTCAAACCCCCTGCCACTGGCAGGGTTGCCAACCAGTCAAACATGCACCAGATCAGGTAGCCCAGGGTGCCAGGCAGCTTAAAGTTAAAGGAAGCAAGACAAAAGAGAATCTTTACACTTAGTACACCATTTTCTCATCTTCCAGACAGTCAGAAATTCAAAAATCAGCCACAGCAAAGACTACTTGGTGCACAACACCCTCCATTCTCTTGCTGTTGCTTTATGTCATACCTGGCTTAGCGTAGCATCAAATAGTTTACAGGCTTCGTTGCTAGCGGTGGACAGCCCAAGTCCAGCATCCTGCCAGGCCTGCACCAGAAACAAAAAAGAACTGCTTATTCCATGCACTGCTTGTCCAAACGCAGCCACAAACTTCAAAAGCAATGATTTACTGATGCTTTTCAACTATTTTTTTGTTGTGTTCCTGTGCTGCACAGACAACTTGAGCAGCCACAGAAACATTTTCTGCAGCCGTAATTACAGATGACATTACATTACGGCAATCAACTCCGTTAGCTGTGGTTAGCAGTGGGGAGGAAGAACCAACACATCATGAACGGCAAAACTTAACAGGCTACAGACATCAAAATGCAACAACGGTTCTCAACCCATTATGGTTCCCTTTTGACAAGTTTCTCTGCTGCAGGTACACCTCACGTGGAATTGTCACATGCTGAATTTAGGCCCTGGTTCTCTACACGTGACAGCAGCGCAGTGTTTTCCCACACAGGATGGCAACACAACCACAACTTTGTCACCTCACAATCTCAGGTGCTTCTTTTCCCAACTTAATCACACATTGAGTGCCATCCTTGTCAAAGCTTTTAGGTAGACTGGAAGACATTCTTTAAACAATAGTCTAAAGCTTTCCCTCCGAAATGTGATTACAGGCTCACATTCCAACCATTCAAGTACCGGAGAGTTCACATTACGCCCTTGCAAGTACTCTACAATATAAAATCACGAACTTGGTTTTTCTTTTTTTCAGGCGTGAGTTCAGAAACAGCAAGAAGAAACTGGCCGAGAGAGCAGCCAAGCCAGGGCTGCAGCTTGCAGGTTTCCTGGCTCCCCCCAGAGGGAAGGGGCAGGACTCAGCCCGCTGCTCCAGCCCCAGGGCGAGCGAAGCTCCCCGAACCGCGCCTCTCGGGACGACCCCGGACGAGGCCGCACGAAGGCAGGGCCGGCTCCTCGCGCCCCTCCCAGCCTCAGCGGCCGCAGCTCCCAACCGCGGGCTCCTTCCCCGGCCCCACGCCCCGGCGGCGGCCGAAGCAGGGCCTGCTCGCTCTCGCCGCCCGCTCTCCCGGCAGCTGCGGGACCCGCGGGCACAGCGGGCACAGCCGCCCGCCAACCTGCGGCCGCGGAACGGCCCCTCGGCTCGGCGCGGCTCCGTCGTTGCGCCGCTCCTTTCCGGCCCAGCCGTACCTTGCAGTCCCTCAGCGGTGCCATGGCCGTCCCGCAACCCCTTCTCAGCCTTCGCCCGAGCGACTCCGCGCTTCCCAGAGCACGCAGGAGAAGGGGCCGGGCCGGGCCGGGGCGGTCTGCGGGGCGGGGCGTGCGGGGCCGCTCCTCCTCTCGGACCGCCGCGCTGAGCGCAACGCGGTGCCTGCCGCGCTGTGTGCGGTCCGTGGCCCCTTTGGGCAGCCCGTCCCAGGGGCCGTCTCGAAAGCCGACGTGGTTCTTCTGCAAGCCGCGCCATGGAGGAGGGCGGCAGGTACCGGTCTGCACGCAGAACGTTCTGGCCGTTGGCTAATAATTGGCGCTACGCAACCGGCAGCCGCCGGCAGGTCACGCCGCAGGACGAGCGCTTTCCCTCGCCCGTCGTCCGGCCATGCCCACGCTGCTTTTTCTGCTCCAGCTGCTCACCTTTGCCCTGCAAGCCTTGCGAACCTTCTCCCCGCGCTTGCAGCCGGCGCCGCTGGCGGTCACCTGCCTCGGAGCTCGCGGACGCGGCTCCGAAGGGCTCAGCGGCGAGGGATGGCTCTCCTGCCAGGGCAATGGCAACTTGCGACTGGGGTACCTGCCAGCCCCGGAAGCGAGAGCGGAGGCAGAGAGTAAAGGGAGGCAGCCTGCCTCCCCGCCGCACTGCCGCTGGTACCTGAATTGGGATTGGGTGAAGAATACTTTCTCCTGGTCAGGTCAGTTCACGCTCCCGACATGCCTCTCCCCGGGAAGCGCTCTCCGGCCCGTGGCCCCCAGTGTCATGACAGTGCAGTGCTCGTCTGCCTCGTGCGCTGCACCCGAGTGCCTTTATCACAACTTGAACGTCGAGATGTCAGCAAGGTGGGCCACCCAGAGTAGCTCACACGCGTCCCGCGATGGCACGAGAAGCGTCGCATGTCTGTTCCGTTGCTCTGCTTTCCCCTGGGATCCTGAGGAACACCAAGGGTTCGTGGCAAAAGTGAGTAGCAACCAAAGTGGACTGACACCAGCTCTCCCGAGAGTCAGGGATGACGCTTCAAAAACAACAGAGCTGGCAGTGCTTCACCAGGAAGCAGCCTGCAAATTAAACTCGGTTACGATTCAAAAACCTCCTCTTCACACCTCTGTCATACGCCAGAAAAAGGGGACAACGTTTTACCTGTATGGCAGAGGGGACTGGAACCTCCGCTTGTCCATAAAGGCTCAGTGGATATTCTATGCTGTGAAGGACATGAAAACCAATCCAGACTGGGACCAACCTTTAAATATATCATCGATGCACGGTGTCAACACAGTGCAGTTAACGGTTCCCAGCTGGACCTTGGATTATGGAATGTATCAGGTCTATTTTACTGATTCAGAATACGTGCTCGGGACCAAGAGATCCTTCAGTAACACAGACAGAGTTTTCCTCGAGATAGAGAGAACTGATCTTGTGGCAGGCATTGCAGGAGGCGTCTTCCGGACAGTGGGCTTTTTTGATAATTGGACTCTTGATGGCTCTGTGTCCTATGACCCCGATTCGCCGGAACGACTGAAGGGAATCACGTTTACGTGGTACTGCACTAAAAAGCTATCGGACTATGAAAGCATGAGAATTGGTGCGGGAAATAAGTGTCATCCAGCCCAGAGGGATTTGAGGTGGCTGACATCTTCAGGAGCTGTTCAAGTGGTCGCACCGGAATCGCTGCCGGGAAACACTGTCTACCACTTCCGCTTAGTCATTCAAAAGGACAGAAGAAAGAGTTATGCCGACCAAAGCGTGAAGGTGCAGTCTGGCTTCTCTCCTCTCCTGGATGTGGCGTGCCTTGAAAACTGTGGCAGCGCTGTAATTCCGACAGAGAGGTTTACGTTGTCAGGCAAATGCCTCAACTGTGGAACGAGCAGCCAGCCAGTCTACCACTGGTCGCTTTGGTTGAAAAATTCCACAGGAATTAGCTTTGACTGGTCTTCCAGAACCACAACAGGTAAGTCTGATGCTTATCTTTCTGTACATGCTTTGACTTTTACCAGTACTGCAGATTAATCATACATACTGCTACTAAAAGTGATTTTAATGTGGGTTATTTGGCTTATCTTGCAGCTTCTGCGCTAAACTACATCGAAGCCGCACCAATGCTCCCAATACCCAAGGCTCAGTTGAGGGAAAGCCTGATTAAGGCAGCCCTGAATGTTTTGGTTGAGAGCACCATGGAAATTAACCATGTGGTAGCCTCTCTTTTTAAAGTCACAGAGCAACCTGAGGAAGTGAATGCTCGATCACAAGAGATTGCCATTACAAAACTGACTGAAGTAACCGGGGTCTTGAAAACACAGAGGAACAAGAGCCACTGGTCTGAAGAAGCAGAAATTCAGACCAGTGGAATACTAAAATGCGTGTCCAACATCCTGAGAGCTGCTCTTCTGCATCTCAGGAAGGTCAGTGTTGGTGCAGTCAAGCAAGTCTTTTCCATCATGGAAAACTTAACTGAGATTGTCTTCCAAGGCAAAGTCCCTGGGGAGGAAGACACTATCATGGAAACCAGCAACTGGAAGATCACTCTGATGAAGGACAAAAGCTGGGATGTTGCAAATGCTTTCTCTACCACAGAAACCTGCAGGAATTATTTCTATCCAACACTAAAAAATGGAAACTCTTCAAGATTGTCTTACGATGCAGTCATTTCCACTGCCCTGTTTGAGTTTGATGAAAACCCTTTCCCTTGGTTGAATTATACTTCAGAAATTGCAACAGACATCTTGGGCTTCAAAATGACAGAGACCAAGGCTAATGGGGATCTGCTAGGGATCCTGCCTGAAAAAGCAAACGTTCTTATTGCAAGGAAAGATACCAAATCATCAACGTTTCAGTTAGCAATGGGACCTGATAAAACACAAACCTACACAACTGGAGGATTTAGTCTTGAAGTGAACAAGGATACCAAGGTCATATACATCCAGATCCTGACAAAATTAGAAGTGGCTTTCCAGGTGCTAGTGTTTACAGGCACTAATGTCACTCAGAATTTTCCCATTGCCTCTTTTGATGCTTTTCACAACATGACAACGGTGGCAAGCAAAACCAAGGCAGTTGATGAAGAGTGTTATATCAAGGCTCCTTACATCATCTGCCTCCCAGAGTCAGTGCTGAAAGTCGCAGCTCAAGGAAGCGGTGCCCAGAGCCGGAAAATTTCCATCGTCTTGCTGACCCCCTACATCACCAGGTATCCAAACATGAGGCTGGTGAGCATACACATTTTTAGCGATCACTGCTTGTTTCTGGGGGGAGTTCAAAATCAGTGGAGGGAAGACATATGCAGATTTGGTTCCCTGACCAACTGGCAACGGATACACTGTGTCTGCAGCATGAAGCGGAGTCACAGGAGCCGGTCAGTCCTCACTGCCCCAAATACAACGAGACTTGACATCAAGTTCCTGGCAGCCAAAGTCATTGTTACCCCCAACACAGTAGATCTTAAAAGAAACCTAATAGCAGACATCCCTAAGAATCCCGTGACTCTTCTAACAGTGCTCTTCATTTTTTCAGCCTACTTTCTTTTGTCTCTCTGGGCCGTGCGAAAAGACAGGGCTGAGATGGTCAGCAAAGACAAACTTATAGTTCTGCCCGACAACGACCCCTTTGATAAAGTCAGCTTTTTGGTCACTCTGTACACCGGCAGTCGCTGGGGAGCTGGAACCAAGGCAGATGTTTTTCTTCAGCTCATCGGGCAGAACGGCACAAGCGATATCCACTGCTTACGGCATCCACAGTTTCCTGCTTTCCGTCAAGGAAGCACTGACTGTTTTCTCTTGACTACGAAGGAAGACCTGGGAGACATCCGCGCCTTCAGGGTCTGGCACAATAACAGAGGCCCATCGCCAGGCTGGTTCTTAAGCAGAGCCAAAGTTGAACATGTGTCTGCTCGGAAGACCTGGTTCTTTATGTGCAGGAAATGGCTTGCCCTTGACAAGGGAGATGGCTTACTAGAAAGGACATTTTCTGTCACCAGCCCAAAAGCACCTCTATCCAGAAAGGACTATTTTTTGATTGATCTGGCCAGTGGTCTGAAAGAGGGCCATCTGTGGCTCTCCGTTTTTGCCCAGGTTCTCACTGGCACTTACAGCAGGCTCCAAAGGTTATCTTCCTGTCTAACAATATTATTATTAAACCTGTTTGTTAACATTATGTTCTTTAATGCTGACAAGAACGAAGAATCTCCAAGACACCTGAGGTACTTGAGATCAATTGCCATTGGCATTGAATGTGCTTTGATTACAATACCCGTGGAAATGATTATAATGGCCTTATTTAAGTATTCCCAGAAGAAACCAGAGAGAAGTTTGCAAAAGAGGAAACTTTCAGAAACGTCAGCACAATCTGGTAGCATTAGTTCCCCGGAGAACGCTCCTGCTCACAGCAATTCTCAGGGCCCGACACATTACAGAAAGACGAGAAGCCAGGGAGCTCCCCAGAACAGCGGTAACTTCCCAATTTCAGAAGGAGGTGCAGGAGACAGGAAGCAAACAGAAAAGATTTCCCCTCCAAAGATTAAGGCCTGCCAGAGAAGACTACCGTCAAATTCCAATTTCAGCAATAACTACGCAGAAGAAGCAGGTAACTTGCAGGAAGAAAGCAAGCTACTCAGCGTTACCTCTGTGCCTTTTTGCAAGAGACCACCCATAGTTTTCAGTTGGTGGTGTGTCTATCTCTCATGGGCATTAGTGATAATTGTAAGTGGGATATCGTCATTTTTCATTGTCCTGTATGGTTTGTCTTACGGCTACCAGACTTCGCTGGAGTGGCTTTTAGCGTCGGCAACCTCCTTTATTCAAAATGTATTCTTTGTTTCAGTCATAAAAATCAGTTGTTACTCAGCTTTGAACACAATTCGTCCAAAATACTGCGAAAACATTCCATGGTTTACCCAGGATTTCTCTTCTGAGATTAAACCAGATAAGGAAGCAATGAATGAAGAAGAGATGCGAGAGAAGCACTTTAAACTTGCGCAGATCAGAGACACCAAGCAGTATAAGCCTTTAGAAGACTGGGAAATTGCAAAGATGCTGGAAACGGCAAAAATTAAAGTCAAGGCGTTCGTTTTCATAAAAGATGTTATCGGTCACCTTGTTGTGTTAGCAATTGTCTTACATTTTGCTTATTCTACTGAGAACACTAACAGTTTCCACTACAACCAATTTGTTCGGAACCAGTTCTCTCCCAGACTCCCTGCTGTGCTTAAGCTAGAAGATATTTACATGTGGGTGAACGACACCTTCTTGCCTTTGATCCACAACGACATTCAGCCAAGTTTTCTTGCCGACAGCTCATCCAAAATCATCGGTTTGCCCAGGATGAGGCAAGTGCGGGCTAAAGGTACTGAGAAAACGTGTTTCTACCTTCACAGCTTTGTAAATAAATTTGTGATCAGTAAAAGCCACTGCCTTTGCAAATACGGCAGGGACATCGAAGAGAAAGGTGACTATGCTGGCACATGGACAGAAGTTGCCAACCGTTCTTTTTCCAAGGATACCAGCAGTTACCATGGGTTTACTTACCAACCAAACAGGACTCCCTGGACTTACTTCTCATACGGAGATTTGCACACGTATGGACCAGGAGGATACACGTTTTACTTTTTCCCTGAAGAAGGAAGACATAATTCAACAACTAGGCTGGCTTTGCTACAAGAGAGCAACTGGCTTGATGAAAAGACCTTGGCCGTGATCATCGAGCTGACTATGTTCAACTCTGATGCAAATCTCTTTTGCAGCATCTCAGTCGTATTTGAACTGTCTTACTTTGGGATCATAAGACCAACTTTGTCAGTGCACTCTTTTTCTGTCCCCATTTTCCATCAGCAAACAAAAGGTCAACAGTTGTTTTTCCTAGCTGCTGTTGCCTTTCTGCTCGTGTACATTGCAGACGGCCTCTACAGTGTGGTCCAGGGAAAAAAATACACTAAAAATATTTCCAGGACAATCAGCTTCATCTTAAAATTGGCATTCTTCCTGCTTGTTCCCTTCCAAGTTTTCAAGTTCAAGATGGGAGCAGATATCGTTCATTTTTTCTTACTTTATCCAAACGATTTCATTCCTTTTCATGCAGTTTCTCATCTAGATCAGAATCTAAGGAATACTTTGGGCTTTTTGGCATTTCTTGCAGTTTTGAAGACGCTAAAGTATTCTCAGTTATTTTGCGAGGTGCGTCTGGCTCAAAGATCAATCTTGGCAGCCATCTCCTCTATGGCCTTTGTGGTGGTGGTGTACTTCTTTATCTTTATGGCTTTTGGCTACCTTGTGTTTGGCAGTGTTTTCTGATCTGTAGAACGACCAAAAGAAGTGACCCCAATCTTTGCCACGATGTGCCCAACGGGCAGGTTGAGAGGACAGTTCAGTGACTTTTGGGCCTCAAGAAAAGAAAAGTAAATGGAGAAAAATGGTTTATCTTGTAATAAGAGCAAAGCAAGATTTATATTCCAGACCACCTCTACTCCAACATTTATGTTTCAAATAAATGCTTGTAAATTATTTTCTATTTGTTTTTCATTGATTTTGTAAGATTTACACTTTTGTTACTGACTGTACTGAGATTTTCTCAGCTGAGACAAATTCTGCTGAGGATATTTTGCACCCATTTCAGCGCTCCATGTTGCAGGGGTGCAGACTGCTGACCCAGCTGGGAAGGTAAGCCCCCAGGCAGTTGGTTGCTCACTGCCTATACAGCAGGATGGGCAGGGAATTGGAATGGCAAAGCAAGAAAAAAACCATGTGGGTACAGTCTGTGAAAGATGATTTTCTAAGCCCCTCTCTCTATTCTCCCTGGCTCAACGCTTCCTTTGTGAGGCCTTTTTTGGTGATAAGACTCTACCTGAGCACTGGGAATTATCTAAGGGGGGCAAGTGGTGGGTGGCACTGTGCCACAGTACTTGTGCTCATGATTGTAGAGATCAGCAGAAGGGGGAGGAGCAGCCCTTGTTGGGGGTGTGGCTTGAATGAGCTGACCTCTGCAAAAGGCAGCAATGCTTGTGCAAGAGAATAAACTACAATGTATTATTTGTTAGATTTGTTATTGTCAGCAGTACTGGTCTACAGGCCTTCGGTTAATACGGCGCTGCCCCTTTAAGGAGCGCGGGCCGCGTCCCCTCGAGGTGACGCCTCGCAGTCGCGGCGGAAGCGGCGCGAAGCCGAGTTGCGCAGCGCAGCGTAGCTATGGCTCCCACTTCTTAGTAGTCTCAAAGCAGCGTGGGTGCCGGCCGCGTGCCCGGGGTCTGAAAAACGCAGCCGCTTTTCTCCCTGGCGGCCGGGATCTCCGTGCCGCGTTCGGGGAGGACCGCGGGATCCCGTCCCGAGCAGCGGGCCTCGGGGCGCCGCGGCGGAGCGCGGACGGCAGCGGCAGGACGGAGCCCCGCGCCCAGGTGGGAGAGAGGGGCGCTCGCAGCGGGGCGGCGTGCCGCCGCAGTGCCCGGCGCCAGCGAGAGGGGTGCGGAGGGGCCGAGCCGGAGAGCGGCCTGCTGCGCGGCACGGGGCTGCGGGCACAGCTCCCTCCTGTTCTGCGGGGATCTTCGTGCAGACGCGCTCCTTGTTCGTGATAACGCAGCGGCCGCGGGTTGTTTCTCTTCTCTCGGGGCTGCAGCTGCGGGACGCGGCCCTGCAAAGGATTCCGGGAGAAGTGAAAGGCGGTCCGACGGCAGCGTGCGGCGATGCTCGTGGTGGTGCGCAGAAGAGGAGCTGTAAGGAGCCTGGAGGAAACCTTGGTGTCCTGTGAAAGCCGGGGGTTTCCAGCGTGAGGCTGCGCCAAACCGGCTGTGCTTCGGCATCGCGGCTTTGCACTGAGAGAACCGCAGAGCTGTGGAGACAATCGGGCACCCGGCTCCTCTTTGAAAATGACGAGGAAGGAAGCAGGAAGGTTGCAAGGGATTTGAGACACAGTTGCACAATTTCCTTCCGAATTTGCTCTGAGAGCCCCCGGTAAGTATCTCCACGTCTCAGTGATGTAAGCGATGGCCTCTCTGCTGCAGGAGAGAGGTTGGTCATCTCCAAGGCACTTGAGCAGGCAGGAGGCTCGTCTCTGGCTGCACTGCAGAACGCCATCAGAACTGCTGTGTCTTTGGTGTAACGGGCCGAATACTGCCTCGAGCTATCTCCCATCTCTGTGCATCTGTTTGTGTCCTGGTAATCATTACCCCAAACAGGTCTGTGCAACATAAACGTCACAGCATGTTGAAGTGCCATCTGTAGCTATATCTAGTACTTTTACAAACTCTTAAAACACAAAGGGCATATTGAATTTCCAAGTACACCCCATCAACTCTATTTCTTGGTTAGCTCCACCTTGCTGTTCTCATCCTCAACCTCAGTGAGATCTTAGTCAGCCCCAGTTACTCTTGCTAAACAGATAGGGATGTGAAGGGTGAAAAACCTTCGTCACGTGTGGAAAAACCTGTCCCTTTCTCATTTTTACCTGTGCTGAGTGGATGAGTAGACTTGTCCAGAAAATCTGGGAGGGAAGAGCATAAGCACACATGCCGTCAAGGGCAGACTCTGCAGAGTACAAAACATGGGCAGAATTTCTCTGTCCTATGGAAAACTATGGAAGCAGTTCTTGTAAGTGGGCTGTGATAGCTACTTGGTAAAGTATCAGGTATTGAAAGAAGTAAGTTCAGCCTTATTTCTTGTTGTTGTTGTTGTTGTTTTTTTGTTTGTTTTTTTTTTGTTTTTTTTAATGCAGAGTAATTCAGGTAATGGTTGGGAGGCAAAGTTTTTCAGAGAGTAAACAGATTAACCTGCACATATGCTAATAATCTACAATCTTAGTGCCTGGGCAATTTCACATTGCTACATATACAGAAAACAGGAATTTACAGTATGCATAAGTGAGAAGGACTTGTAGCTCCTAGTCTCAGTTTTAGGAACTGATTTACACTGTAGGCTGTAAATGAAATGGAAAAAAGAGCATAAAGAAAAAAAAAAAAAAAGCAACCCATTCTCCCCCAGAACTTGAGAGCTCTCAGCAAACGTTCTGGAAGAGGAAACTCTCTAAATGACAGTGGGCTTCTGTCCTTTATCAAAGATGCTAGGGATATCTGTTGCTTTGGTGGCTCATGCTCACTGATCACAACAGCCTGTACAGTGAAATCTGAGCAATATATCTTTCAGGAGAAATGATTGTGCCTGCAAGAAGGTTTGTGGGGCTATATGTATTAGAGTGTTATGCATACAGTAGTTACAGCACTTTGTAATTTTTGGGCTTTTTCAAAGCTGATGATATGTACCCACACCTCATCAGTTTTGTGTTTTGTTTTCTAAGGTGTTCTAAGGTTAATTGGATTATGGAGTCCTTACCTTGAGCTCAGCCCTGGCAAGCTGACAGCATCAGTCACGTTTATTGGAAAGAATTCTCTTCCCCAAGTTGCTTAATGCTTAACATTTTGCTGATCTCAGGGAAAAACAAGCACTGCCTCTCACAGCAAGGACACTGTAACATGCAACCCACATAGCAGAAGGTATTTCTATCAGTACCAACTTTGCTTCCTCTAGAGAGATAAATCACTGAAGCTATATTTATTTCTTTCAGGATTATGTCAAGTTGCTGTGTCTTATTCTCTGACACTGTTCCCCTCCTCCCATATTTCCACGAAATCTAGGTGTTCCTAGTTTTATGCTGTTGAAAAGTGTCATGCTAAGTTTAGGTTGTACTTAACTATGCTGATACTTTGACTGGTACATGTGGTCCTCCATAACTTTTCTTAAAGGACACCTAAAGGGAAGCATAATAGCTTACATATTAATAGAGCCTTACTATCTTCACCATGGTTATAAATCTCACAAAGCTGTAACAGGGAGCAGTAGTTTGGAGGGAGGAGGAAGTCAGTTCAGGACAGGGTAAAATATGGTTGTAGCATGCTTTATTGCATCTATGCCAGAAGGGAGATCTACTGAAATTAAACCTCAGATCTGTTTTGCCTTTTTTTGGCAAGGAATAGCTGTAATCCAGAACTGATATTCCATTCAGTGTGTTCATTTGGTTGGTCTCCTGTGTTAGCTACTCTCCTCCAAGTCCCTGCTGTGAAAAGAGTAACAAATTTGCCTTCTTTCATCTTATGGGCCATTTTTCCTATAGAATCATTAGGATGGATGATAATCACGATGTGGTAAACATTGTACTCTACCTAGAAAAGCCTGTTGGAAGAGCAGAAGAGGGAAGAGTAATGAGGGAGATGGAGGAAAAAAAAAAAGAAAAAACACCAAAAAACCCAGAAAAGATGATAGATTAATTTTGGGATGGGTGGAAAGGAAGATCCAATTATACTGCTGCTCCCTGTGTCAGCATTGTTCAGTCGCATGTCAGAGATCCAGCATTCTGCAGGCAGACATGGAAGTGGCCTCAGACATGGACCCTAATGGCCTACCGGGCATACTTGGGCAACTTGCTTTTGTGGTAAGCATTAATTCACTCTAGCACGATCCACATAGCTGGTCTTTTACAACCGAGGCCCTCCTAACAGCTGAGTTACCGAACCAGGAATTCTCAGCAGCTACAAATGAACTCTACAGCCAGAGCTGTGCTGCTCCGATGTTTCCACCGGGGGGCAGTAGTATGTGTGTGTAAATCAGAGCCGTGTTGCAGCATTCTTGCGTGAAGCTGTTAAATTCTCACCTAATTTGAAATTCTTTACTAAGTGCTGTCTAATTCGGAGCTGGCTGGCTGCCATATTCAATAAGGAGTGCTTGGGCTAGGTGTGTTGTGTTTTTTTTTGTTTGTTTGTTTCACAGCGTTGTTAAATGCCGTATTAACAGGTGTCCTTTTGAGATTCATCTCGTGTTCCTAAAACCTTTTGACATTAGGGAAGTTTTTGATTTTTAAAAAATCTATGTTACTTTGCTGCAGTATTTTGTCTGGCACACCCTATTTAAACATTTCCCTCCAGGTGCTCAGAAAACATGCTCACTTTCTCTTCTATGTCTGCCTCCAGGGCTGACATCTGCCCCATGGGATAACCCCTGGCAGGGCTGTTTGTCCTGCTGCCATGGGGATTCCCACTAGTTGTCATTAAAAAGCAGCACTTGAGGCCTGCTATGTGACCTGTACCTTGAGGGAAGTCCGTGTCCTGCTGTGATCTCAGTTTCTTCTGAGCAGAGAGAGCAATACCAGCACCCAGCTGAAGAGAGAAGTTGCTGCAACAAGTCAAGTTTAATTCAGTCAAGTGATCTTTGTGAGAGGTAATAAAGATAAAAGTTCCAAGTGGCCACACTTGGCTAAACTGCATTTCTAGACTAATTCTTTGTGGTGAATCCAAGGTAAGTCAGCTCAAAGAAAGAGCAGGGAGGCAAGCCAGCAAGCAACCTAAGTGTGCCTTCAGGGCAGTAGCATAAGGAAACTGTAGGGAGAGAGAGCTGTTCACCTGGGGATTAATGAGCAGGAAGAAGGTTCTGCTATTTTATTTACTAGCTGAGCAGTGAGGCAGTAGATTCTTTTTCTGAAAGAGGTGAGTACGTTCCTGATGTTGAGGTGTGTTTAAACTTATTCTGCACCAAATACTGCAGAATAACTTGGTGTTTACTAGGCTATGTATTCAGTGGCTCCTAGCCTTCCAGTAGAGAGCACTTCTTTCCATAGAGAATCAAGCTGTGAATATTTTAGTAGGTCATCATCATGATCACTGGATACAGCAGGAAAATCTTGGCAGGAGAAAGAAATGGGTTTAATTGGAGAGGATTAAAGGTGTGTCAGTGTTGGTTTTATCTGACGCTCTTTCAAATCAAAGTCTGTCTATTTGTAAGCAGGTTGTTTCTTGTATAGTTTCTTTGGTTTATTGGCGATTTAGAAATACATGAGTCTTGTGTAATATCAAGAGGGGCTTTAACCTATACATTGTAAAGACTTGTACTAACAAGGTTCCAAGCAGAGAAAATCAGATTACTTATCTGTGTCACTGCTTTGCCACTGACCCTGACAGTTTAGTGGTGATTTATTATTTCTGGCATGCCTTTCAGACCTGTTAGCAGAATGCTCCAAGCAGAACTACCCTGAAGTTTTTAAGAGTCCCTAGAGAACTGCACTGAAAGCCATTTCCTCCATCCATATCACGTATCAGTCACAGCATGGAGAAACACTTTTAGAGCAATGCTATCTAACTTGCTCCTTTCTTTTACTGCAGTTATTTCTTCAGCATGACATTAAAGTCTGTGCTTTGCCTTTCACCATGACACGTGGGCCAACCTCGCATATGTCCTGCAGCGTTCTGGGCTTGACTTGGCAGGTTTCTGCTGAGCATGCTTGTTCAGTGTTTTGCTTCATAATCAAACGTGTGGGTAGCAGAACTGTTCTTTTCAGAAGAGCTATGCATGTGCTTAAAGTAAGTATGTGTTAAAGTGCCTTGGGGCTTAGAGCCAAGATGACAAATGCAGAATTCAGTTCTAAACAAGCTGTTCTTAAAGATTTCTTCGTTACATCCTACCCAGAACATTTGGCATGTTACTGGGATGTAGTACTTAAAAGAGAAAGAGAAAGGTGCCAGAGAAAAGAGAAATACCCAGTGTTAGTACTGCTGATGATTTGAGTTGCTCAAGGTCACAGATTTGGCTGTCATAGTGATAAAAGGATTAATCTCTGGCTTTTACTTTCTCAAGAGATCCTTCGTCCTGTAGTTGGTATGCTGGAAGGGATCTAGTCCTCACTTTGTACATCTGCTTGGAGGAGAGGCAGATACTTTGTTGTAGTTTTCATATTGGGCATCTTGCTAAGTTTGTGTATAAGACCAAAGCAATGAGCTCGGAGTCTGTGATTGTCTATCTATTCCAGAAATGCTTCTGTGCTTTTTGTTATCTGAGGTGAAAATAAGGTTCTTTAATTGCAGATGAGCTTTTTGGAAGTACTAGAAGCTTTGTGTGAGAGTAGGATGCATGTGTTTGGTTTAGACTGAAGGTGTGAAGCGCATGCATAAACTAAAAGTTTATTACACCTGTCATTATTTTTTTTTTTTTGCAGAAGGATGACAACCTTGCTTTGTTATGTAACAGACTTTACTTATAAATGGGTGCATTGGTCCTGAAACCTGTATGTGTGTGAACTTTGCACTGTCAGTTAGTAACCTTAACTTTCCTAAGTGCTACTGTGTAGACAAGCTCTTGGAACAAATGCTATTTCCAATGAAGTAAAACTTGGTGCAGCTGATACTAGTGACGTATAAGCCTGGATTGTGAGTTCACCTGTGCCTTGCAGGCAGGATCATATGCTTTTCAACTGGCATAGCCAAAAATCTGTTTGTACGTAGATATCATTCCTTCCCAGTGGTAGTCAGTGTACAGATTCTGTTCTACATGCCAGAGGTTTATAAGAGAGCTGGTGTCCCTGTATCCAACACACTTCATCTCTGAAGCTTGGGCAGTTCGTCTGACTTGGAATAAGGATGCATTCATTCCAAAGTCTGTGATCCCCACTGCCATAAATATCTTTCTTTTACATTTTTTCTTTCTTTTTTTTTTTTTTTTTTTTTTTTAAGTAAGTGGTGTTTTGCTTTATTTTAATGAAAGGATAACTGTGATTATGTTGTCTGTTTTAATTCAAGTGACTTTCCATACCATGTGGGGTTAATTACTTCCCCTGTTTAAAATAAAAAAAGATGACTGAAAATTTCATACAGTTTCCTAGACTGAATTTCATTCAGACAGGTGAGTGTCTTGGTATTGCTACTGACTGCGGACAGAAAGGTAACTTTAGGTGTGTTTGGGGGACTTACATGTTAAACCTAAAATGTGACATTCAAAAAGCAGACTTCTTATTTGACTTTGAGTATAGTTTGAAGAATCCTAATTTTAATATTCAGGGAGAAATATACACCACATACGTGCTTTATATCTAACTGGAAAATCTGAAAGCACTTCAGTTAATTAAATTTTTTCCACATCCCTGTGGGCAAGGTAAAATACATAATAGCCAAGGTTTACATCACTTTCCAGAAAATGTAGTTGCCTAAGGTATTTATTTATATATAAGAGTTGGATTTATTTATTAAATCAGTACCCAGACCCATTTGTGTTACATTTGAAGGACTCGTACCACTGAAATGCCAGGAATGGCAGTGGAATTGGTGGTGTTTGAAGGAATTAAAAGGTAAGGTTTATTATTCCCAAAGTTAAATTTCACAATTTAACAGAGCATGAATTTATGGACTGAATATCTGTCAATGAGTCCTTGTAACATCTGAGGATCTTGGGGCTCCCTGTTCTTCTGGAATATTAGATGTCAAGTAGTCACAGCCCTGCTTCACCTTGCCCTCAATTCCCCTTAGCGGCATGTGTCTCTAAGGATTCAGTTTCACCACACAGGGTGAGCAGAAATAGCAGCTCACTGTCACTGAAAAGGGAAAATACATGTCCCTCATCTCAGCCCTCCCTTTCTGGCTCTGTGGTTTTGCTTCTTACCATCTACTGCTGTTAGAAGTTCTTGAATTCCTCTGCAAGCCAATTTAGCTCACAAAAGCAACAAGGAAAAAAAAAAAAGTAAAAGTAGTTCTTTTACTTTTGACTACATTGGTAGCTAGTAGTAAATAGTGTGATGCAATAAGAGCAAAGGCATGAACCCATGTATTTGATGCCAGATACTGGATACCCACTCTGTATGCATCAAGGTGTTTCTGACTCTGTCTATTCCTATCCTCCGATGCCCTTTAGTTGGACATTCAGGTTGGAGTATATTAAGATACTTATTACACTTCTGGAACATCTTTCAGTTTGAGTTTTATCTCAGACTCTGGTTTGTGGGCTTTCAGACTGCTCCATGATGCTGACCAAGTGTGATAAGTGGGGACAGTTATGCAATTAGTTTCCAAAGCATACCCCCATCCTCAGCTGAAACAGAGACACGGCCTTAGTGAATTGAATCAGCTCTGCAGAGGAAGGGTGCGGATGGCAAGCTAAGAGAGTAGGGGATGACCTGCTATCCTTTGGCAGGAGGGAGCTGGATGACAGCTGAGATACTGTCCAAATCAGAGTTCCTAGTGTCTACCTTCTGAACTACTTGCTGCCAGCTCTGGTTCACTTAAAAAAGCTGACAGGTTTACAGCTGAAAACTGCATGCCGCGCAAAGTGGGAAGACTTTAATTAAAAGTTCAAGTTGTCTTGCCAGCTGCAGAATGAAAGTGTCCATTCAGGAAAATGGTGCAGGTGGGCAAGGATTCCTCAACTGTAAACAAGTGATTACATTACATTCATAGACTAGGGCAAATTTTGGGCATGCACGTTGTTAGCTGTGTTTAATCTGATCATGCCTACACATAAAAATCAGTCCTGAAAGAATGCTTGCTGCACTGTGCTTTTTGAAAACTGCAGCTTGTGACTCTCAAATAAAGTGATATCAGTGTAGAATAAGCTCCCAAATGAAAATCCATGGCCAACAGTTTAAACAAATAGTATTGTAAGCACTGGAGCTGATGGAGCACACCGCGTTTTATTTTGTCGTGGAGTTGATAGCTGTATCTTTGTAATGGGTGACTGAAGCCTTTCAGAAAGATGGACAATAGCTTTCCTATGTGCAGGTTCTCATTATTAGAAGTACACAGGTATTCTGAGTAAAGATAAAACAGTCTCCCTTCCCTTTTCTGCCAGTTTTCTTAAAAGGTATAGAACATAAACATTTTTGAGGGGACCTGCTCCTCTGTCCTGTGGTTTGAATTGGCCAACGCTCTCTCTACACAAGGCGTGATTACATTAGCCTTGTTTCCATAAGGAGCCAGATAAGAACAGGGAGTCAGTGTTAAGCTCCCAAAACTATGAGGAGGTGAACCAGATGCAAGGAAAAAAGCACAGTAAATCTTTTCAGCGCCCACCTTTCTCATACCTGCCTCATCAGTGGGGCCCCAAGCCTTTTCAAAAGGCTCCATTTGTAGTTGGTGGCATGAGATGAACATTGCAGAACTGGATTGGAATTCTGCATAGCCGATGGAAGATTGTAGTCTGAGAGGCACTAAGGGAGCAGATTTTCCAGATCACAGTCGTGTACCTTGCTACCTAAACTCTTTCGTGGATCAGGTTCTAAATTCATAGGCAAATTTTTATTTTTGGACTCCTATCTAAGGAATTTGGAAACTTAACTGGAACATGGGAAAATAACTTGATTTGGGAGAAAATGTTTACTAGCTAAGATTTGCAGTAGCCAATTTCCCATTGGAATTTAGTTTGCAATGCTGGATGTTTTGTGTTTTAATCTTCTTACAGACACGCTCCCATAATTGCATTTTGGAGCTAAAATATTTTTGCTTTTTTTGTTGATAGTTTAAAGATGGATTCTCCCAAAGAACCTGCGCCTACAGGAGAGTTCAAGTGTCAGCTGTGTGGCTTAACAGCTCCATACACATACTATGGGCAGAAGCCACCAAACACACACTCTATTGTGTAAGTATAGTTTTTCATGTTTTACAGACTTCATTTATGCTCTAGGCACTGGAAACCTTGTGCTGCAGAATAATGTATGCTGATTTAACCCAGTGTTATGCCATATTGACCCTGAATCTTAGGTTTGGTACTTAGTGATTTTCTTTTTTCATGGGAAAGAAATTTTTTTAAGTGTCAGTGTTGATAGTGAAAACAAAAATCAGCTTTCCTGTCCTGCTTCAGTACTGTAGACAGACTTGTATTTTGCATATTTCCTAACTTAGTGGCCACCCTACAATTTACCTATACCATAATTTTCTTACTAGAGTATTACTGACTGTCAGCACAGCGTTTCTGGGAATAGCCTATATCTCACAGCTGTGTCAGCTGGGCAACGTGTAAACACAGCATGAATCTTGTATGTATGGTAAATACACTTTTTAAGAGCTGTTTGACACGTGGAGTTTTGAGCAGCAGTGCTTTTTTGTACTAGATGGTTCTTGGGCATTAAAGTGTGTGGCAGTTTAGTACATATTTACTTTTTAGAAGACTTAAGCCTTTTCTATCTGCCAAGCAGAGATAGTTTGACCAGAAACAATGAAGTCAGTGCTTTGTCTGCAGACATCAGATTCACCATAAAACAAAGCACTTAGCTTTAAATGTGTGAGCAGTTCTTTTGAGGCCATCCTGGTCAACAAATCCATCAGGCAAACATATTCAGGAATGAACTGGGAATCAGGTGTATACTCTGTGTTTCACCCTACTAAGATTGCTCTGTTTCTTATAAGGTTGAAGCAGCTGTTGATTGCCACCTACTTCAGCTGAGATTAGATTTGTTATCCTTAGACAGCTGTATTTTTATCATTCCAAATCCCACAGTGCTATTAATTTTTCCTTTGTCCACTCAGAAGAGGAATGGTCCTCCTTTGATCACATACTTTGGTAAAGAGTCTGGATTAAAGCTGAGTGCAGATCTTAACGCTAGGTTATCCAAGCTTGGTTTAACATCTAGGCTGTAACTGAATTGTTGAGTTTCAAACAGCGAAAGAATAATGATGGAGCGTAACACTTATGTATGTGCATAAAAAATAGCTTTACATACTGTCTTTATTGATTTTATTTTCTTATCTACTCACTAGTTCTAAGTGCAGTGCTACACGAACCATATGCCAAACGTGAAGGCTTGTACAATGGCTTGGACTCTGAAAATCTTGCAAAGGAAGCTTTGCAAAGATAATCCAGTGTTTATACACTGGAAGACTTGTTAAGGAGTTGATCTGCCATGTAAAGATGCCTGCTTCTTGCTGACAATGAAAGGGTGAAAGGCTTAAGCCATGCCACTTCTTGTATGAGCGAGGGGGAAAAAGGAATGCACCCACACATGCTCATGTACATACATGTGTCTATATGCAGGCAATTAAAAGATGATAGTATGAGTTAACAGTGTCTCTTAAATATGTATTATATTCCATATTATTACAGAACTCAGGATTGATTTATATGCAGAAATAAGCCAGCCTTGCAGGGTGCCCTGTGCAGACAGACAACAAACTGACTTCTGCACTGTTTTGCCTAGAGCTCCCAAGAAGAATAAGGCTTTATCTTTCCCAAGCAGGTTGCCAATTTATTAATAAATGCAAATTATTAATAAATGTTACTCTGAAGCAAACAGTACAGTTTCTGACACAAAGGAAGAATATATTGGACCATTGTAATGCTTTGTGCTATCAGCTCCTGCTTGCACGTGGTGAGAACCATAGCTTTACAGCATGGACATAACTAAGAGCAGGCTCTTTTTATTTTGTATTTGGTGTACGCAGCTTTGGAAGAGAAATCCTACTTAAAGTTGTGCAGTTGAGGTAATAACTTGAAAAAGTACTAAAACTGGCTGTGTGAAGGAGTGCCTGTCATGAAAGCAGACCATAAGAAGTACTTGAAAGCAAAGCACTGAAAAATGCCTAGTAAGACAATGTTGAGATTATCACCCAATTGCCCTAATCTTGAAAGCTAGATAGTGCAGTATTGTTGGCAGAAAGCAGTCACAATGCTGGTTTTGAAGAAGGGATCTGTATAGCTGCTACACTGTCTTGTGCAACACCAGGAGGGAAGACTGCCACCCTTTCAGCCTCCCCAATTTCCCTGTTTGAACTCTTCCCATACTGTGAGATTTACCTTTAAAAGTCTGAAATTCTCTTATAGGATTTTGGAAGACAGTTTTGTCATGAAGGACCCTTTCACCCCTGAGAAGGAAAAATTCCTCATCCTTGGGTCTCTGTGCAGTTTGTGTAGAAGAAGTGTGTGTGTTGGTGCAGTAAGTAACAAACAAAACAAACTTCTTCAGTCATTTCTTTTTGTTCCAGTCCAGGACCACACATCAACCCAAACATCTTATTTTTAAGGCTGGCTAATTGCATGGTCTTGTTGATTTCCCTGTGATAAAGCTAATAAATGGAAACAATCAGCAACTTTGTCTGCTATTTACTGAGGAGCACACTCCATCCTCACAAACACAGTGCAGACGCTTTTCTAATTTCTCAGCACACGCAAATGCAGGGGAGTTCACATACTACTTCAAGATCTTTAGGTTCCTACTAACAGTATATTGTATTATAACAATGTTTTTTTCCATAAAGGGGATATGAACAACCATAGGTTTGCATTTGCAATGCAGGCTCACCATTGTATTTGCAAGAGCTCATGTAGAAATTAAACAGAGAGGAGAGTTGTGCAATGCTGTGATAGCTCTCTAAAGAAGAATGAATTTGAATAGCTGCCAGCACCAACTTTAAGCTATGAAATCTGAGCGCAGTCCAGAAAGGTGGTATAAAATTACAGTTATCTTAATAACTTCTCCTTGGTGCTGGGCTGGTCCCTTTGTTTGCTGTGAGTTCAAAGCAAAAATGAAGACAGTTATTACACAGTTATCGCTGTCTGGAGGCTGTGCTTCTTTAAGGCAGTAAAATGAATGAGAAAATTCAGGTTCTACTCCTTTCCCTCAGCATGCCAGTTTTGTGGCTGAAAGAGACTTGGAACTCATGCAGTGGTCAGGATGCATGGATGAGTCAACCCAGGAGGAAATGTCACCTGATCATTTAAATGGACTACAGCATGTATTTGTTCAACCAGATGCCACTGCCCTCAGGACGGCCAAATCTTGGCCTTTCTTCCAAAGTGGTCATTTCTTATTTCAGACCAATGTGTTTAAATCTGGAGTGCAGCTAATAGCATGTATCTGAGCACACCTTAATCTTAAGTGTCAGCTTCACCAGGTTTCAAATTCAACCTTTTCAGCCCTTTCTTTGTTTGCTCTTTCTAGGGACTAGCTTCAGAGACATGATTCTTGCCAAAAGTAGCTAATAGTGTGAGTTTAAAAACAAACAGCCAGCCAAATGAAAAGAAAAAAATAAAAGACATGCACTTTGTAAAGGTGTGCAATTTTTTTCTCATGTTGTTTGGTGGCCAGGTATATTTCTGGTAGGACAAAGCAATGCTACTGGCATACTCAAAGCAGAAAGTGAGATAATGTGGGCAGCTGAGGCAGTTCATATGCCAGTGCCAGACAATTTCTGTGTTGGAACTGAGGAAATTCTCCTGAGATTAAAAATAAAGGTCAAATTATGCTCACAAAATTTAGAGGGAGAAACACAGCTGAAAGAAAATTGAGACTCTTGGACAAGTTTAAACGTTATTCTGATTTGCAGGGAATTATTACTGAGCATGAATTTATTACGCTGCTCTAAGAGGAGTGCGAAATTAACTCTTTTCTCCTGATTATGTTTGTTTACCTTTTCTGAAGTCTGTTCTGTCATGTCAATGAAAGAAAATCACAAAAAGATCAGATTAGCATTTGCAACTGAGATTTGTTTTTCTTTTTAGAACTACCTGAGGATTCCTACGGGAATCGGATGAAGCCCGAGTGCTGAACTCAAGCTTCTAGGGCCAAGTAGCTTAAGGCAGTTGTGTGCAAGCTGACATATGAGCAAGGTCTTCCTTGTGACAGTGAATGTCCCTGTCTGGGCTGGTGGTTGCCTCGCTCACAAACAAACAGCCAAAGTAATAGTAAGCATATGGGCAAGTGCAGATCACATAGTTAGGGGTAATGAGCTTGATTCTTGCCCTAACAAGTCAGGTTTACCCCTCCTATGTAATGGCACAGGATTAGTAACTCAGGCACACTTTGGGCAAACTTGAGCTCTTTTTGCTATTTGCATTCACAATTTAAGTGTGTTGAATTTATGAAGGATTCAACAGATATTTTCAAGTCTGGCAATTAAATCTATCAGAAATATTGAGGTTCAGCCTCTCAGTGTCCTGCCATGCAGTCTTCCTCTTCTGAATGTGGATGTGTTTTTTTATTTTAAAAGATTTAATAACAGTTTCAGATAATCTAGAGTGTGACAGCATAAAAGACATTTGCAATGAACTAGTAAAAGCCTCTTTTAAAACTTCTTGTATTCCTGCCTATTTTAGCTGTTGTGTAAATATGTCAGGCATTTACTTTTTGTTATCTGAGTCTTCAGGATTCCCCTAATGGTATCAGTCAAAGCAAAATCATAATCATAAGTTGTTGAAAATAAATTCCTTACCAAACTGGCCAGGCCAGATAGTGAATCATGCAGACAAGTATGGTTTCCAAATCTATTTAGCAATGCTGCTTAGGTAACACTGAAAGAGATCTGCAGAAATGATAATTAATGCTTTAAACACCCACACCAAAGTAGGTAAATACATACTATTCCTCTTTCATGTAGGGAAGATTAGAGTGTAGAGAGGTAAAAATTTATCCAAGGCAATAGAGAGAGCCAAAGTTACGATTATATCTCTGTGGGTTGTTTCTGGTTCCTGCTATTGCTTGACCCAAGTACATTAACTGAGCCTTATGCTGTTTCCACGATGTTATAACATAGGAATTGAAAGTCAGAAAATCATGTTTTCTTGGTCCTCGTTTGCAAAGAGGCTGGAGCAATATGCTAGAAATCTGTCAGTGACAGGTTGGTAACATTTCTCTGTTAACTGAAAATATAGTACTAGACTAACGTGTAGTAAAAATAAGACTTGTCTCATCTTAGGTTTAGCAAAGGGATTGGATTTCATTTACTAGCTTTTGTATCTAAGAATGAGATTTTAGGCTTTTTTTGAGACACCCCACCCTAGCGGAAGGGTCTTTACAGCTGCTGTGCCAGGGAAAGTCAAGATTCATGTTCTATACGATGTTCATAAACTCACGTCTTCAGATAGTCTCTGAAGTCTCACTGAGTTATGTTGCAGTCAACTTGCATTGTACTCACCCAACTGAACCAGTCTTTAGCACGTTATTGATAAGTACGTTTGGTACAACTAATTCTAATGATTGTTTTAAAACGTGCCAAAAAAAACCAAAAAAACCCAAAAACCAAAAACCACTGTAAAAAGTAGGATAATAAAAATATTTTTTTAAAAGTCTTTAGAAAGACCGACTGCCTTTTTCCTGTTTCTCTTTCATTAAAGGGGAGAGGAAATGATGTAATGTGACCGTGTTAGTCATTTAAAGCAGGTATTTCCTTTTATTGCAACACTTACTAAAAATAGGTTATAAACACTTATAAGAAGCGACTTTTAAAGAAGAATTGAAGAAAGGGGGCAATTTTCATTTGTTATTGCTCACTGTAGCAGAAGCTAAATAGACAGTGACCTTGGACGTGATTGTAGGTATTAAGTGATAGACATAACACTACAACTGCTTTCCACTCAACTTTCAGTCATGCAAGGTCAGTCCCGAAGAAGGTTAGGCAGAATCTTTCCTTTACATCGAGTTTCCTTCATAAGTGTGCTAAAAATAATGCCCCTGTCTATATTACTTTTTGACACGATCCAGGTGAGAAGAGAAATAAACTCTTGTCAGTTAGCTTTAACAGCTCAGTTTTGCCTGAACTGAATGAAAATGCCCCCTCCTGACTTGATTGTGGATGTGGTAAAACATACGAAAGAGTTAAAGAATTGTCCAGTTAAGGATGGAGGCCTGTCAGGACAGTGATCAAAGAAGGGCTTGGGTATACATAATAAATGTAATTCGTAGCAGGTAGGCTACATTATCCCATGACTGAGAGAGGAGTCTGAGGACTCCATCCCCAGAGCTGTTCAAGGCCAGATTGGATGGGGCCATGGACAGCCTGGTCTAGTATTAAATGGTGAGGTTAGTGGCCCATGCATGCAGCAGGGGGGTAGGAGGTTCATGATCCTTGAGGTCCCTTCCAACCCTGGCCATTCTGGGATTCTGTAAAGGTGTGTGTACCCGGAATCCGGATGTGCGTGGTTCATAGGCATGATTTTGTGTAAGCCCCATAAGTGGAAATCAGCAGAAGCTGGCAACTCATTTCAGCTAAAAGAATGCAAATTGAGCACCTGTATGTCTGTAAGGAGCTTGGTCTTAACATCTGAGTTTCCCAGAGTGGGGCAAAAGCCTCTCCCACCTTTGCCACTGCTGAGCAGTGTCCTCGGGGGCAGTGGCCATCCCTATGGAGCCATAAAGTTAACCTGAGGGCCTGGGGAGCTGTGTGCCATATTGTAATACAAGGAACAATAGCAAGGCCAACTTAAACTCTAATCTTCCCTTTTTAACTGGCAGCTTAATGTATTAAGGATATCAAAGGACAAAAAACAATAGGCTGTGGAGAGCGTGCAGGGGGCTTTTCAGAGGGCTTTTCAGAGGGCAGGGCCTCACACAACTCTGAATGTGCAAAAGCCTGACAACTGGTGCAGAAAAGGACAATAGATGAAGAGAAGTTATCACACAGAGGCAAGGTGATTGTGATTTTGATATAATCAAGTGGTACCTACTGTTGAAGTGCAGATGGTGAGTGACAAGGGAAACAAAAGTGAGAACAGAAATGCAAAAGTATCCAAACCAAGTTCTTAGAGAAAGGCCAGCCACAAACCATCACGGCAAGAGGAAAACTGTGCTATTTAGGTAAAACCCTTGAAATCTACTGCACCCAGAAAGATGTCCTGCTCCATTTGAACTGATGTCTTTATTCATGCTTAAATCCCCAAGAATAATCCATCAGTAACACCTCTCTAGCTTACTTATTAAATCCTGTTTGGAATTTAGTGATCAGCACGCCTGGAGAACCATGAACTTCAGTCTCACTGCAGGGCAAAAGAGTAACACTTCAATAAGCTTCTCCTTCAGTTGTCTGAACTCTGCACTGCAAATGGATTAAAATATTCCAGCAATTTTGCTTCTTCCCATTCAATAATTCTAGCATCTGGTTAGAGCTAACTGTGTGGAAAATAAATACGGGGTCTGTAACACTCTTTAACTAAATCAGATGTGAACTATGTCAGATCACAGAGCCATTCCGTTTCAAGGGCAGGAAAACATCGTTGAGCACAACAGATTCTAATACTTTGCCTTCAGTAACTTGGGCAAGGGATGTCCACTCAACCTTTAGTACGATGCATGTTTTTAGTTTTTAATCAGCGAGTCCATTTATTCAAAGTAAAAAAGGTTAATGGGTGAAATCTTGGTTAAAGGATGAAATCTCAGTTGAATTGCCTCAGCTGAATTAAATTCAGTTAGCTATTCTGATTACTGAACATCTCTATGATATTCATGTAATATACTTTAAGTATTCTCCTAGGGCTATGCAAACATGCAAATTACAAAGACAATTAAGTTTTCAGGTAGTTGTGGAAAAATATGCAACTAAAATCTCAGAGCTTACTGTTTCTGACCTACGTTCTTTGTGTTTGCGTTTGCTGTTTCATGGAAATTGGCAAGCAGAACTTTCTGAAACTTCAAATCTCAAATGCCAGTTCAGGAAGCTGAAAGATCTTCCCAGCAGGGAGAAATCTTGGGAAGATAAATGAAGATTTAGCGATAGAGAACTTTGCTGTTTAGGTGAAACCCACAGAATCTGTTACTCCTAGAAGGATGTTCTGATCTGTCTGATGTCTTCATTCGTGTTTAACTCTCCAGGAATAATCCATCAGCAAGAGCAGCTCGGCTTACCCATAACACCTTGTTTGTAATTTAGTGATCACGCCAGGAGATCCATGAATGATTCTTGAAGGAAAAAGCCAATTGCAAGGAAATTGGTAACTGCTTACTGTAGCATTGAGCTGATGAAGGTCAGTTCTTTAAAGTAATTGTTTATTTGGTTAGCTTTTGTTACAGTCCAGTTTTTATTTTTCACTCAGTACCTCCAATAAGATGTTAGAATTACTGAATAGAAGAAGCAAAATTTCTGGAGTATTTTAACCTAGAAGAATAATTTAATTCAGAATAAAGATTCTACATATAAATGTGGTTTAATAAGACTGGAACATAAGCAGTTCCAGTTTGTGTATCCAGCTAATACTGTTTTCTTTACAGGAATGTAGTCTGTTCTACACCAAAAGGTTCTGCCTCCCCTGTGTGAATGAAAACCTACAGGCTTTTCCTTTGGAAATACAAGAAGATATGGAAAAAAGGAAGCTCCAGTCAAAGACTAAGAAAAAAATGGATTCAAGAACATAAATACTGAAAGACCAAGAAAGAGAGACAGTTCTTTGGTTGAGCTTTATCCTCTCTCCTGTTTAAGACTCTCATGTTGCTCCTTTTGAAGTAGTGACTTTCATTAGCTCACTGCTGCAGAAAACAGCTACACGTTTCCCACTGGCTTGGCTTCAAGCATCATCGTGCAGCAATTGCAGCACCAGCAGATTGGCCTTAGGATGCTGGAAAAGCAGAAAGAATGTCAGACAGGCCTGTTTGTTGCCTTATCAAATGCATGTAGTAAAAAAACTGAACAGTGTTAGAGCATAGGAACTGTATCCAAATTTCCCATTTGCTATTTTCATGTTTTGTATGGTTCTTGATAATCCTGCAGTGTTACGAAAAATCTGAGAGATTTATCTGACTTAATTCGCTGTACGTCCAAGAATGTAAGTACCAATTGTTAACCTGCCATTGTTAGCTTGGTAAGATTACAGTGAGGAAGGAAGTCAGAGCTTTATTTTTAAGTCCAAAATAAAACCGGTAGGACAAAACGTCATAGATAGCCACAGAAATATCTAAATTCAAAATTCTAATGTCAATACTATCACAGAAAGTACATGCTTTTATAATGGCAATATTTAAATTTTTTTAAATAATAATTTTAAAAATGATACAAATCTGCAGTCACTTTGCACTCAGTCTCCCAGTCCGTCTCTGCACAGTGATAAAAGAGGTTACTTTCTCTAGTTCAATATGGAAATAGGAAAATTCAGCTACTAAAGTCATTTATTTTCTGAAGCTGGCAATTGAACAATCAGGATTTGAGAAACATAGTTTTAGTAAATATATATATATATATAAAAAATTGCTAGCAGAAAAAGCAATTTCTTTAGTCTGTATATTGGCATCGTGAATGTCTGTGTTGACTTTGTCTTAATTACAAGGAAGATTTATATTCTAACATAATCAATCAGTCACACACCTTGAGGATATGTCCAGAGTGCTCCATAATCACCACATTCATG
This sequence comes from Phasianus colchicus, assembly GCF_987193195.1. Taxonomy (NCBI): domain Eukaryota; kingdom Metazoa; phylum Chordata; class Aves; order Galliformes; family Phasianidae; genus Phasianus; species Phasianus colchicus. The sequence continues at coordinate 72,322,359 of NC_143436.1, read as the reverse complement.
TTATTTATTCATGTTTTTTTGGTCACTGGTTCAGAACCATTATCAATGTCTCAGTTAACATCTCTCCTTTTCTCTACTCGTTCAGCTTTATCATTTGTTTTATACTTACACAGTTCTTTTAGGAGAATCAGCCATGTATCTGTTAGACGAAATCAATGTAATTTCAATGAGTTATTTTATTTTATTTAAGACTTTCTAATGTCCTGGAATCTTTCACTGTGTTTTATACTGAACCTCATGTATTGGTTTCTGCTGTTGGAGACTGGAATTTCTTGCAGTTACTAGAGGAGCAATCATGGATAATATTACAACCTTTTTCAAGCTGTAGCTGCTCTTGAGTATGAAATGCACAGACCTCTTTAATTGCCTAAAAAAAAAAAATACTTGTTAGAACTCAACATTTCAGATTCCTTTCTGCAGTAATAAGAGGTTACTCTTTCAAATAAAGTGATGTACAGCTTGCTTAAAATTAGTGGTATTCAATTTCAGTTTCATGTTACACATAGCTCCTCCCCCCCTCCTTACTTAAGACAAGATTCTATGGTATGTTTACACAGGCAAATGTCTTTCTAAAACATTATCTAAGTTTTTATTTTCTTTATTTCACAATGTTTGCAGCAGGTTGTATGTTAACTCTTAGCCTGAAAGTAGGTTTTAAAAACCTGGTGAGTGCAGTTTGCATCTGAATGAAAATGTGCCTTTGGGCTGTAAGATACCTGAGGCCTGGGAGGTGCACCCACATGGTGCTGGGAGGGATCTCTGCTCTCTGAGCTGTTTTTCCTCTAATTCAACCTACTGTGTGCCCTTCTGTCATCTGTGGTTCTTGTGCTAGGAAAGGAAAGCTGGCCTACGTGTGATTAGGGATCTCTTGTAATGGCAGCGTTATTATCTGTGTCTGACTGTTACTACTTGCATATTCTGCATTCTGATATTTCCTACTGAACGTGGGCATTATGCTCTCTATCACAGTGTGCTGGTATGTATGTGATTGTACAGACTGAATGCTGTCATCATACCTAAACTTACCCCAGCTTAGCAGCCGCGAGTCCTTCCTTACAGGGTGCATAAAGCCTTTACAGTTGGGTTTTATCAGCTTCTCTGGATACTTTCTGCTGCTGAAAATGAGGCCCTCAATCCTCCAGCACACAGATGATGAAAAAAAAAAGTTTTTTTACTCTGCTGCAATTTTCCTTTGGCACTGTTTTACCACTTCAATAAATCCCTGGGTTTGCAAAGGAAAGGATGCATATGTATGTTACACACACATCCCTGGCAGTTAATCTACAAGCATCCACACGTTCTACATACTTGAAATATTATTCCATCATTAAAAAACCTTTGTAATACTAAAATGTTATATAGTAAGCATATGTTGTATTTCTTTTTAAAAACAGACATTTGTTGCCAGCCCCCACAATAAATGCAGCCATTCCTACCAAAGCTCACTTTATCACTTGGTCACTACTAGAAGTTGTATCCCTGCTGTGAAGTTGAACAGCCGAGTGTTTTCTGAAGCAGAGGCCTGGATATCAAATTAAGGCAAATTTGTTTGAATTGTTAATTAACTAGAAGAGCACTCCAGCCACTGTCTCAGAAGGAGTGATGGCTGCCACGGTGCACAGGCACATCACCACCACCCACCCTTTACACCCCAGGTGCTGACTCTGCATGCACTGACAGGAGCTGCCAGGTGAGGACATAAGCTGTACAGGGGCTCAGAGCAGAACTATCTTAGTGTACTTAAAAGTTACTGATGCGTGTATGGTCATTGGAAGGGATTCAGTTAAGATGTGGCAGCTGGTTTGGATAAAGTGCAAGAGGCCACCAGCGGAGTGTAACAGCTCTGCCTGTCTCAAAACCACAACATTATCATGAATTATTTTCCTGGAAATGAAAGATCAGCACAAGTCATTCGGTTCGTTTTAAAAATACTTTATTTTCTTTTTTAAACCATTAAGGCAAAAACGTATTGCAAATTAATTGTGTTTACATTCAATCTTGCAGGATAACTTTTATTTTCTTTTTAAAGCACAGAGGTTTCTACCAGTCTCTATACAAACAGTGAATCCAACCATTTATGTTTTAAAGGAGAAGGAAACAAAAAAACAATGTAAAAAAGTTCCAAGTTTTTTCATTCTAGCTCGGTAGGCCGGTAACATCTGAGAAGCCATCATCACATTACACTATATGTAATTTTTACATTCACGTATGTAAGTGACTTTGTCTTTCCTATAAGACCCTGTGAGCCCAGGGCTGCCGTTCTTTCCTGGAAATCCCACTTGCATTTGGTCTGACAGAAAGACCCTCAGGAACCCGGAGGCACCGGGTGGGATTTCACCAAGAAACACATTCCATGGGAATCAGGTTTGACTACTCACTTCAAGAAATGCCAGCTCTTTGCAATAAAACACACCCCCAAATTCCTCTAAAAATAAATAAAATTAAAAAAAAAAAAAAAGGTGACTGGAAACAATGATTTTGTTTGTTGGTTTTTTTTTTTTCTTTTTCTTCTTTTATATCATTATCTTGATATAATTAAACACTTGTTAGCTCTACTGATTAGGATTTGGCAACGCTAACAAAAACGTGCTTTTTTCTGTCCTAGCAGATTACAGACAATTTAACACACCATAAAGAGTTCTAACATCGTGATGTAATTAAATTGTTACATTCCTACAGAAAATCAGAGTGATTGTATAGTTGTGAAATATCAGGAGCAATATGAAATGCAGCTCATCTGAGAAGCTGATACCACAGATTGTGTCAAACAGCAACAGGGGTGTTCTTTTTAAAATCTGCACTACTCAAACTTAGATTAGCTTTGTTGTCACGAAGGAAGCTAGAAATGTTCTTCCACTTCTGAAACCAGAGGAAAATATTTGTGGCCACTGAGAAGAAGCCACGGCCTCCCACTGCCAGCCACCCCAAGGGAGCTGTCCGTGCAGGGAGCGAGGTGAGGGATTTCATTGAAGCAGCCTCTTCCATTCTCTATGCGACCGTCAGCGGACATAACGGCACAGATGAGCGGATCTGCTCCATCCCCAGCAGCTCCGAAGAGCGCTGCAGGACCGATGGGGCAAAGGCGCTGTGTCTCCATGAATGCAATTCCGACACCGGGCAGCAAAACTTTCCTGTGGCACTCAGATGTGCCTGAGGTAGGGAAGCCTGGATGTGGATGGTTCTTTGCGTGGCAACTCGCGTATGAATTACCCAGCAGTTTTGCTAATCTTACAATTACACGTCACAAAAGAGATTTTGAATGTTTATACTGCACTCCTATGCAGTAAGAGGAGGAGAGTGTGCCAGTATTTTGGTTGGCTAATATTTATCACCACCATTTTTTTTTTTCTTCCAGGGGTGAAGAATGCCATAAAACTTTTTGCATTGTGCTGCTTTTTTTTTCCCCCTCCATAGTAGCAATTACTGCTCATGCGTATCCAACCTGAGAAAACATACCAAAATACTTCAAATGGCTTTTAAGTACCTTATGCCTGCTCTTGCAGTCCAGTCCATTCTTAAGGCCCAGCCTGTAAGGAGATTAATCTCTCTTGTGCCTGCAGCCTACCCCTGGGGCAGAGGCAGCCCAGCTGAAATTGAGGTCCTTGCAGTAGAAATTCTGTTTTGAAACAAGGTTTCAGTGGAATCTGACAAGATAACACTGATGCAATCAGTCAAGAAGATTAAAAGGGAAAAAAAGGCTTCAGAAGCTGAAGAAGTTTTAAAAAACTGTAAGCACGTTAGGGAAAACAGAAGAGAAATGCCCTTGCCCTAGGATGGGTTTAGTTAGCAATGCATTTATATGATATATTTACAGTGTAAAGTGACACATCTGGTGGTACCTTTTAAAGTTTTTTTTTTTTCCATTGCTGCCTAAGAAATTCAGAAAAGAAGCAGCCATAGGTTACATTTCATCCTGACCTAGACTTACTTTAAGGAAGTCTATATTCTATGTGAAAATACAATTTTCCATTTGGTGCCAAACATTGACAAGTTGCAGAATTTGTGATAGGAATAAAACCCATGCAGGAATAAATAGATGCTTGTCTTTGACTTAAGGCCCACCGCCCTTGCCCATAAAAGTAAATCTTTCCTCACTGTACAAAAGGCTTCACAAGATAAAGTATGAAACAAGTATTTAAATTAAATAATTTACATATTTTTTTCTTAAAGTACCTCTGCAATATAATTTAGTGCAAGTTTATACCTTGCAATTATATTCTGATATTTTACAAATCAAAACGTGAAGAAATGGTATTACATTAAATTAAAAAATTCCATAGTACATATGATCAATACTCTCAGATCAAACCCACGTATATAATTTAAATCTCTAATAAGAGGATAGCAGAGCTAATTAACTCTAGATTAAAAAAATATATATGCAACTTATTATCAAGAAAGCACTTGAGATATAAGCAAGTACCAGATACCGTACTAACCCTCACATTTTGACACTTAGTAGGGGATCAGGGTTTTCAGTGAAGGTCCATTATTTATAAGAACTTATCCTTAAGTAATAACCCAACAGCTGCAAATGCATTTGTTAAAGGCAGTTGCAGATTTTCTACTAAGTAACATGGTCGCTTTTAAGGAGAGACAGAGCTGAAATTGTTCCTCTTTAGACACAGTAGAAGCAGCGACAGCGCAGTCTCCGATTTCTTTGTCTGACGTGATGCACAAGTTGTCCAGGCTTTCCATTAGAGAAAAGGAGGAAATTTCAATTTACCAGCGCCTGACCCAGCTCCCGTGATGAATAAATCTCCAAAGCTTTAGCAGTTTGAATAAACAAACAAATGTTTGGATGCTTATTATAAGCTCTTCGATTTGCAAACTTGTGCTAGCTCTCTCATGAGAACGGACTTAGTGCAACTGCTGGTATTTCCTAAATCTGTGCAGGCCAGAAATAAAGCTAAAATATGCTCTTTGGCAACACTTCAGCTTTCTAGCAGCTGGCTAGAACCAAAGCACAAAGGCACATGGAAATGACAAAAGAAGAACACTTCTTTAAATGCCAAGAAAGATTCAATTTCTGTAAGTGGAGAACATTCCTATCCATTAACAGTCAATCTGTGTTTAAAATAAAAGTGAATTTCCGAAATTTATATAAGGTACAATGCAATGTTTTGTTTTTCTTTTAAAGACAGCTGTGCACTATCAAACTGAACACAGAGTACCTTTAAACAATATAGTATAGAGTTTGAAAACGAGTACTCCTAACTTTTTGAAACAAACCCTTATTTTTTGCTTTTTCTTTTCCCTGCTATTAAAGTACCTAAGGCTTACCAATAAATCAAAAACAAAGAAACAAAAAGACCCTCCAAAGTGAATAGGTGGTAGGTTTGTTGAAGTCCTAAATTGTACCATTGCTCCTTAGGATCCCTATGTACCTGTTGCCTCTGGTTGTAAGCTCATCGTGGGTACCTGGTCCCTAACCAGGGGTCTTCAATGCTATTACATTAAAATAAGCTAGTGTAGATAAGAATCAGATCAAAACTATACATAACAAGCTAATAAGCCTTTAATAAATCTTTATCCTGAAATCTGCTAACTTTATTTCCCTCCATAGATGGAACATTTTAAAATATTACATGATCTCTACAATGTGGAGATGCTGAAAGCTCCTCAGTAATACACCTAAAACTTGTCAGACTCCCAACTTCTTGAAAATGAACATAAACTGAGTAATTTTGACATCTAATTGGCAAATATCTACGTCAGTCATCCACACAAGTCTCTGATGCAACTTTTTAGAAGCATAAGGTTTAAATTAAGAACTTCCTTCTGCACACTTATGCAAGTGAACTGTCTGCTCTGTTTCATTCTTCGAGAAACACACAGAATTGCGGAATCATAGGGGTTGGATGGGACCTGTGGAGATCAGAGTCCAACCTCCTCTGCTAAAGCAGGTTCACTACAGGAGGTTGCATAGAAAAGCGTCCAGGTGAGTGCTGAAAGTCTCCACAGAAGGAGTCTGTGGGTAAATGCACAGTGCAAACCTGTAGACAGTGGAATTTATCCAGAATGTTCAGCTACATTATCATTTTGTTTATACTTCTGTAACTCGCAGATGTATTCTTTCCATACATTTAAAGGCCTGCAATTTAATTTAAAATAGAAACTGAATGCTGGTGTCCAAAGGGCTTACTCAAAAAATGCTTGCATTTTCTTTTGTTATTAAAAAAAATGCACCTGAAGTAGAAAAAAATGCAAATAGCACACTTTCCTAATGCCTGTAATGGGATCCTGTTACAAAGAGGCTTCTAATATAGATACAATGCTGTTTTAAATTCTTTATAATTTTGCCAAATGTAAGTATTTATTATGAAACTTTTCAGTGTCAGTTAAATGTATCAGCCATTTTTGGAAACAATAACAGGGAAAATACATTTTCTCCACAGTGATTCTGTCTTTTTGTTTGTTTGTTTTATTTTTTTTTCTGAGAAACTTCAGTACATGCCAATAATGGAAGAGAACTTTCAAATTTGCACTTTGCACACGACTGCACTTTGGGGGAAAATGCAGCTTCCACTTCTTCAGAAGACAAACTTGAGCCAGTTGGCTGTTAAGGGTTTCCAACGTTAGAACTTCCACTGCCATCAGCTGCACGGTGCTAAGCACTGCGCGCTTCCTATGGATGGATGCAATGTTTACAGACTGCTAGTATGCCATTGGGAGATTTTGGCAACTTCCTTAACTAAGCAATATTGCTTATCAAATACCTCAGTGCTGACTATCCTATGCCCAAAAGCCACCGTTTCCTAGGCAGACAAGGCCGACTTGAAGAATTAAGCAGCATCGCTGATAAAATCTTCCTGTTATTTCTGAGGGCATACTATGTACTGTTATAAGACACAAGACAACCCATTTCTCATCCACTGTTTCCCAGTAAGACCAACAATCTTCTCTTACTGAAGTGTTTGAAGGAGCTGTAACATAATGCTTATTCATCCCAGCTGTGGGGAGAAGAAGGTAACTGACAGGGATGGCAAATGTGTATGTACCTAATTCTTCTATCTTGCCCTAGACAGTCACCAAATTTGAGGCTGGTGCTTTAGTATTTCACACTAAAACTTCTGCTAATGGCCATCATCTAGGTAAATACCAAATTGCTATTAAACCAGTAATTTATTCAGTGCCTAGCCATGCCAGTGGGCTTGTGCAAAACAAATGTAACTAAATAAGCACCAATACATGATGTTCTCACTTCATCCATCTTAATTAATTCAGAGAATGTTTAAGATTCTAATGTTTCCAAACATGCTACAATAAAACAAGGAGAACATGTCATCCTGTGGCACTGAAAGCCTAACTGCTGCAAAAATGTTAAGACTGGCTCCTGAAACCTTTGTTATGAAACAGATAGTAAAATACAGAACTAACAAATTGAAATTACCAGATTAAAAATGTGAAGAATAAGAACTAGCACAGTGCCTTGTATGCAACTAGCACTTGCTTTCACATTTTGTGCATTAATTTCAACAAGGGACCCAAAATGCCATAGGCAAGCAGTTTCCTTGTAGCTTATTCTGAATCAAGAGTAAGTACTATTGTAAAACACTCAGGTATATGATAAACTTACTCTCAGTTGTGCTCTCTTTCATAACATCAGACAATTGACAAGCTCCATTTTCTTCTGTCTTTATCCACTATGGCTCTAATGAGAAGGAGAAATTTGGTAAAATAATCCAGCTATTACTTCTATAGGCAGGTCTATCAAAGATTAGAAAGATATGAGTGAAGAATTGAAAAAAAAAAAAAAAAAAAAAGTGTACTCACAAGAAAAGTAAACAAGTTCAATTAACTCCATACTGCCAAAACACAGGACAAGAAGGAAGGTACCTTTCCTATGTAATCATTTCTTCAGAGTAATCTATCATTGCACTAGAATACTGTACAGTTGAAATTCTTCCTCTCCCCATACCTCCCCTCCCCCACCCTTGACTAGGATCAGATTTTTCTGTCTGTCCAGAACTCTGGCTGATTCAAAGCCGTATTCTTAAGTCAAAACTGACTGCATCTTGAGCTATTGCAAGTTTTCCAAGCTACACATGGTTAGACACTTTTTTCCTCAGGGAGATTTTTGCATTTTCTTTCCAAACAGTCCCATGACTCAGCACTTTTACTCTTCCAAAAAAACCTGAATAGTACTATCTGTTGTATTTTAGATAACACTTAGGATTTTATTTCAATTCTTGAAAGTATTGTCTTCTCGGTGCACTAATCCTAAAGTACACCAATGCCATGCTATGTGAAGCTATAGTGTGATTCATGGATTTCAAGCAATGGCACAAGAAAGGTCTTTCAAATTTTTTAAATATGTATGTACAGTAATACCCAATCATTTGATAAATCTAGACTGATTGCCTCTAACAAAAAATATTAGTTGTTTCTCAGTATTTCCCTTAGCCAAGAATGCGTCATCTTTATGAGGGTGCTTGTAGCTGGAGAGAACTTGTTGAATTTGTCATTGTAACTCTAAAATGACTAAGCCAAGAGGAAATGAGGAAATACTTTTTTTTTTTCCCCATTTCTCTTACTTAACATTCTGATTTATTATACAAATATATATTCTTTACCAATCTTCAGATTCCCAAATAAAAGAACTGCTTTAAGGCGCTTCACGAACATTACGATCAGTATTTTTCTGTAGAACTCATTCAAAAGAAGACAGAAGAACTCAAACCAAAAGACCTGTAGCACTCCAGTTACTTAGATTTTACATTTGTCACGCTCCGAACCGAGTGAACAGCTGATAGCTGTGCAAGTGATTTTGCTCCCATCTATTATTAATATTGCTGTCGTCTTTAAATATTGTGGAAAAAACACTAAAAATCCTTAATACATGTCCCTGTAGATTTCCTGCAGTAAAGGGTGTAAATGTGCATCAGATTCAGTCTTCTTGATTATCTGAACAAGCTGAGCGTGCTCTGTGACAAGCTGTCGGAGGTCCGCCATTTTTTGGAGAAGTTTCGGGAAGAGGAAGATATCGTCAGGATGGTTGGTTTGCAAGTGCAGTTTCAGTACATGCACAATGCTCTCCTGCATTTTTTCAATGTGTCCTACATTTACAAGACCAGGACGATCTATTCTCAAAACAGAAGAATACATGTCAAAATTTTTGAAATATTCTGTATTGTAGGCTATTTTATACATTCTATATTTTAGAGACTAGTATAAATTTACATTATACACTGGAGGGCAATGACAATAACCTCATCAACTTCAACAGGTTTTGGAACAGGCTTAAAGTAAACCTTTAAAAAAAAAATGTAGTCTTAAACCTCAGGTCAAAGCATTTTCAATGCCCACAGTTATTTGAGGTAAGTTCATAGTTCTAAATACAACCTGTGCTGCTAAAGGAAAAAAAAAAAACAAAAACCAAAAAACAACAAAACCCACCCCTTCCACTCACAAAACTAAAAGAAGCATTCAGCCTAGGAGCCCAGTTCTATAATCTGCATGTCACGATAAAATAATTCAAACAGTAAGGACAAGAGTTAAAAAATACATGGTTATTTCTAGAGACTTCTTCAAGTTTGGGAGCTCTAATCAAGATACAAAATATCTAGCTTTCACCCTTGGTCCCCATACATATTGCTATAGGATAAGTTATTGACAGGATGTAGAGAAGTACCTAGTAAGGATGTTTCACACTTTCCAGCATTGGATCCCACTTGCAGCTACTTACAATCCTATACTTTAACTCTCTGGGTCAAACTTATCTGTGAGAAGTATGAGGTCACAAGCTAAATTTGTTTCTTGCAAACTTCAGCTTCTTCTCTTCAGGAGAAGAAAAGAGAAAAATACCATTTTGCCTGAAGAAAACTCTCTTGACTTTTGAAAACTCAAAATATCAATATGGTGTGCAAAAGTAACTCAAGATTTGGTGGGAACTTACTGTCTAAACTAGCACTTGAAGCATTTGAAAGTCTACAGACTTTCTCTTCTTGTAATTGTTGAGGATGCTGCCACAAACAGTGAAATGTCTTATGAGTTTGGCAGCATATAAAAAAAGCAGGCAACCATGCCATTGGAACTGTCTTGATCTTCTTCTTTTCTTTTTTCAAAATGCCTATGAATAGTTCTGAATTAAACCTTAAGTATGAATGTCCTTTCAAGAGGAAAGAATGGATAACATTTGTGTTCTTTCTCTCATAAACAGTGAGCATAAAAAAACCAAAGCCATGTTCCCAGGTACTATGAAATTATTCTTTAAAGTGTCATAAACTAATTTTTGGAATTAGCTAATCTAGTTGGGTTTTGAAAATAAGTTGCAATTTTAAAATCAGAAAATAGAATGTGCATCAACAGCACTGTGCATTTGTGCAGAATTCATTACATGATCCAATCAGCAAGTCAAATGTGAGCAAAACCATACTCTACCCCTGTCAATTTCATTACAAATTGCTTTTCTGTCCATTTTGTAAATGCAAATACTGCTTCCTTAAACATAAAAAAATAATAATCCCCCAAACATCAAACAAAAACACACCAACACTCTTTACATTCCCCTTTTAAAAATACAGAGTAAATTAGACCCCTCTCTAATTTCTACTGCCTTGAAGAATAAATATGTAGCACTTACCTCCACAGCAAATGATGGCAGCAACAAAAAGTGATATATCACTATCATCCAGTTCCAGTGCATTGAATTTCATTGCAAAATCAAATTTTGGCTCCATTATATCACAGAATGGCTTTCTCAGACTTTTCAGGAATTCTCGGGTTATAAAACCATTTCCATAGGCCACCAGCATCCCATCTTTGTTCATTACAGATGCTAACATGGCAAAGATGGCTTCATAAACTCCGTATTTCAACAGTGTCACTTGATCATTCAAGTCAAGATTGGAGAAGCCAGGGATAGATTTGGCAAATTCAGTAAGTTCTGTGACAGTCTCTACAGATGTACACTGGCAGCAGTGAAAGATTCGAACTTCAGCTTCCTTATTCTGAATTCCATTGGCAACCAATTTTGCCACCAGCGTCTTCTCTGCCATGCACAACGTATCCATATCATGTATAACAAAGGGCTACAGAGAAAACAGTATTAATTCATCAATAAAATAAAAGCTATTAATCATTGTTTTGCTAAAGAAATTGAATTTGGATGAAACTTTTAATTTTCATAATAATCTGCTTTTAACCTTGAGTTCTCTCATATTTCTGCATACAGAGAAAGCATGTATTTCAAAACTATGAACTGCAGTGTTTACAAGCAAGTCTGCTCTTCAAACAGCAAGGCAAAAAGCAAAAGGTAAATAGGTATGACATATCTTCAATCTACTTTTACACAGAATCACAGAATCCTTAGAGTTGGAAGGGACATCTGAAGGCCAGCTAGTCCAGCAAGTCACAAGAATGCAACCTGTTTATTACTCTTATGTTCACTATCAGATTATCATAACTATGTCACAGCTGTTCTTCCACAGAAATTGCGCTCAACTTGCCAGCTACAGAAAGTCTAAATAATCTCTAACACCAGAATCCCATTAGAATGTCAGACAACACTAAACTTCTGTCCTGATCACACTCTTTTCTGTAAATAAAACCCCCTTCATTTAAAAAAAATATATGCATTACAATCTGATGAGGTATTGCCAAGGTCTTAGGAGCCAAATATAAAAATGACACCTTGTCATCATGAAAAATGCTAGTTTATTCTGCAATGAGTTACAGTTTCTCCTGAAATCAAATATTAATGTATAGTTCAGAAATAGGTAGATTATTAATTACTAACAACAAAGCTCTCTCTCTCTCCTTTATTATTTATTTATTTTAAGCTAAAAGAAAATCAAAATATCTTTTCCCGGGGGAGATGGTAATGTTAAAAAAAAACAAAACCTCTCCTCTTTCCTGCGTATTGAAGAATAACTTGTTTCTACCAAACTAATTCTGATTCCTCGTTTTTTTACTCGCGAATACACTGATACACATGCAAGCCACTAGCTTCTGATAATCAGGCTACTCTAATCTGAGAGCAATTACATCAACTTCATTGCATGAATAAACACAAATATTAAATAAAACACAGAAATTAAGACTTAGTGATCTAGGATCCCTACAACTTAAAATCCATATTGCAACTTCTGGCACGATAACAAGCTTAAAAACGACTTCATGGAGATATCTACTTGGTAAGGTATTAAAGCATAGTATTTACTTAAGGCTTATGTCAGCTTGTACCCTTCAAAACATTTACGCCCATGCTTAATTTTTAAGCATCTTTTCAATCCAGTGTAAAAGACTGGCATTATACATATGTTTCTCTTTTAATGTGCTTGTGTGCTTGGCTAGACTAGACTATAATACACCAAATTCCATAATTTGGAAGACAGCTTGCTTACAATTTTCATAACAACCCAATTTTTTTTTTTTTTTTTTACTGGACTAAAATTTTTTTATTTTACTGCTGATTTTATCTTCTACATCAGATATAGAAGATACCTCTTCATTGTCAAACATTGATTTCCTTGCCATATTCAATCACTTCTAGGAAAATTCTGCTCATTGTCAAAAGAGCAGGGCTCTCAGTAAAATCACAGATAGCAGTCGTGCAACTGCTAAGTAACTATTTCACAATATCTACTAATTAGTAATGAACAAAATACTGTAAGTAAAAATTCACAGAGAACATTCATTATTTTTTCAAGAACTTGGATAAATTATCCTGGAGGAAAATTAAACTGTTTAGCACACGTCCCCACAGCCTTGCTTCTCCCTTTCAAAGTAACCATACAGTTATGACCAGGAATGTTGCATGAGGAAGTGTGTAGTACTGTTAACAAAGAATTAGAAATGTGAGTTCTTTCTCTTCCTACCATTAATACTGTTGGGATTATAACAACAGTAACTCAGAGCTGCTGTATGTCCTAAAAGATAACAGTATTTAATCTGGTATCTGTGGCAGAAAAGCATTTGAAATTCCCTTCCCTCCCAATCCCCTTTCATAACAGGTTATTGAATTTGAACCATTTTCCCCAGCAATACCACGAGGTATTCACATTCAGATACCCATTTTATTTTCTGATTAAGAACTGATTTTTGTTCCCTTACATATCTACTATAATTTAGTGGTTCCTAAAGCGATTATTCTCATAGTGCCTAAAAGTATTTATATTTAGTATATGGATTCCTTTCTGTATATCTCATTTCTGTATTAGTATGCTACTCATTTTCTAAAAGACATGCTTAAGAATTTAACAAATTATTATATCACCTTACGTCCTTCTAGCTTTACTTTAAAGTTACATTAAAATTACTTACTGGATTGTTGTTAGCTTTCCCTGCAAGGATGACTCTGGCTTTAACTTTGTTCATATTGAAGTTTTTCAGGTAAGCATCATGAATTCTTCTGGCAAGTGATTTAAGATCTGCCATTTCTGAATCTTCTAGATAATTTTCACCCGTTAGAATTTCTGCTTTCAACTTGGCCTTTTCAGACCTTGGCATTCGTCCAAAACGTATTGCTAACAGGAGGAAAAAATTGTAAAAAAAAAAAAAAAAAAATTATAAAGAAACCTGTGCCTTTTCCCATTGCTGAATAGACAGCAAGCTTTTCCATTCAGAAAAACCAAAGTAGGAGTAGCATACTTACTATGATAAATTCATGAGTGAAATAGTCCTTTCCAGCACAGATGATGACTGAGACCTGACTGATGAAACTCATCTAGTCAGTATACTAAACTGAAGGTAATTAGACATTTTAGAACACAAATTCCACAATGATGTAGAATGCACGCCTTTTTCCTTCTACACTACCTAAATAGCTGTTCTCTCCTTATTGTGTCTTCTAGCTCCTAAAGTGAGACTCAAAGTCTACCACGGGAATTCTAAAAAAATTCAGTGATGAAAGTCATGTCAGGAGCTTGGCAGAGAGCGCAAGTGCTGGCTGGAAAGCTGCCTGAGGAATTACTCTGCAGGGAGATGGGACCAAATTCCAGTGCCGATTCTGGACCTGCTATGGCTTCAGCTATTTATGCACTGGATGTTTGCTCAGTTCAACATATACGTATGTCTAGTGAGAACAGAACAGATCAGAGACCCATACTTATGCTCAAAGGTCGCTCAACAAGACTTCTTACCAGACCCAGATTAGCTCACCAAGATTGGAGAGGATGAGAGTAGAGTTTGAGTATCCAATCTCAAACTTGCTTGGACATTCTTTTGAGGGGCAGGAGATGTGAGTTTGAAACCTCAATGGAGATAGGAGTCTCCTGTTCCTTGGGCCACTGTTCTTGCCACTTAACGACAGAATAAAAAGTATGTTTTGCATACCTCTTCAATTTCATCTAAAACCAAAAGGAACTCCATTTTATAAGGGGCCCTGCCCTCTGATAGTGGCAAAGTTTTCAAAGTACAGCTGGTCACTCTTGCCTCATTTCAGCAGCTAACCAGTGGGAGGAAAGAACCCAACTGCTTTGACTGAGTAACTCCAAGCCTGTGTAGAATTAGCCCTTAAACATGCCAAGGAATTTTCTCATGATATAAGGTGATTTGGGGCATGATCTGCAGTGTAGTTTTGGACTTCAGTGGAAGGCCTGCTCTGAATCTGGCCAGGAGTCTATTAGAAAAGTGGAAGAATCTCTCTCCTAAAGTGAAACTTATATTGTAAAAATCATGGCTGTAAATCTAATTTAGATTTATTTCCTGAGAAGCATGGCCTGCAAGTTAGCAGTCTTTTCATTCCTTCCTTTTTGGCCCCCCCATATGTTTGCCCCAGTAAAACTGCTGTTTCCTTCAGCTGGAGCACGTGTACCCACAGGGAAATCATTTCAACCGAGGACTAACCCTGCTAGCCAGCACAGCTCTCTACTCAGTTCCTGCTCCTGAGGTGTTATTTTGTTAGCTGGCACATTCTTCCCAAGTCACACAGAGACCATACACCACTCCCAGTGCATTTTAGTATCACTCATGGTTCCTCACAAAGGAGCCAGACTTCCCCAGAACCAGAAAGTTAACATTCTCAGTGTCACTTCCTAGGGCTCTAGACTACACTGCCATAGGCAGCTTCCTCACCCAGGTAGCCACCCCAGCTATCTTGATGGCATGGTTTCCACAGAAAGTTTGTCTTCCAACCCACAGCTTTTCACCCAGCCCAGCAACTTACTCTCAGATCACACCTGCTCCCAAGTTCAGCCTTGACACAATCTGATTTACGTAGGGAAAGCAAACTGCTGTCATTTGGACACCTAAAATATGCTTTCTTGTGGCTTGGCCTCTCCCTCCCTTATCTTCTCTCCTCTTTACCAAAGTTGCTTAGCAAGCTACATACTGTAC
Organism: Phasianus colchicus; assembly: GCF_987193195.1. Classification (NCBI taxonomy): domain Eukaryota; kingdom Metazoa; phylum Chordata; class Aves; order Galliformes; family Phasianidae; genus Phasianus; species Phasianus colchicus. Next base: position 72,307,080 of record NC_143436.1, on the reverse strand, counting down.
ATAAAACTGCCTTGTGGGGCTGAAATTGGCCTGTAAGCCACAGGCTTACCAGCCCTATATTAAGTCATTAACACAAACAATAACATAATTTTTTTAACTGTATATCTAAATGCTCTAAATTTTTACCATTCCATTTAGCAAGCAATCTACCAGATACCTGCTCCATGGTCAGTACATACAGTCAGCAACCTCCCCCCCCCTTTCCAAACCATCTGTCCAAGAGCTGTTGCATGGTAACCTACAAAGTATTAGAGCCTGGTCTTCTACAGATTTCTGTTCTATGTCTTTCTCTCTCCCAATGAAATAGTTCTCCTTCTGCTCCTCTGCAAATCTCTTGACCAGAATTCTTCCAGTAATGGAGCTTGTTTCAATATTACCAAAGTTCTTGGTGTAACAAACTAAATTCACCATTACATGGACAGACAATCCACAAAACTGTGTAAAGTTCTTAAGTGTACGTTTGGCAGGTGTTTATCAGTTACTTCAACTAGTCATGAGGGAAATTGCCCCCCCCTGCCACAATCTATACTGAAAAAAAATATGAAGTTCAACTCATGTAAAGAAGTATAAAGAAGTTTTCCAAGTGCTTGCTTCCAGAAGCAGATCCTGGGTAGAAACAAGCAAATTATTAAGGGCACTCTTACCTACCATTATGTGACATTCCAACTGAAAGGCACTTTTGAAAACGACAGTATTGGCACTTATTACGATTTTTTTTCTGAATTTTGCAATTGCGATCACATTTATCATAGATGAGTTTTAATCGGATTGTTCTCCTAAAAAAACCCTGTAAGAAGTTTGAAAAAACAACATGTAATTTTAAAGAGCTGTTGGCTACTAAACTTTAATCATGTATGTAATTTTTTACTGTTTATTGATACCACTAGCAAAACAATGTGAAAAGCATAACTTGTACAAAGGTATAATTCCCCACTCTCTGCAGTGAGGTGGTGTGTATGAAGGCGTGTACAGAATGGAAACAGGAAATGAGGGATAGTTTTCATCCCTCTTTCCTGTGAGAGAACTGAGAACCTTGAATACCAGAGTAAATCTGCTATTAAGGATTATGTAAAACAGTCACACCTTCTTTTCGCATGTATTTTCTCAGTGCCTGACAGAAACAACCTTCATCGTTCACACGTGTAAGTCACACAGACACACAGAATCAACACATTTCTATTCAGCAAAAGTGAGGGGTATTACAGTGCAGCACAGTGTGGAGAAAGAGTCAAGAACACAAAACAGGCATTAAAGAAAAGCCTATAACTCATCAGATCTTACCACGATGCCTTGATATTGCAGTGTAACACCAGACTCATACTAAGAAGTAATTAATGGGTTAGCAAAGCTTTTTAAAGTCATTGCAACATTCTGCTTCACATGACATAGTAACAGATATCATTTAGGCTGTGGAGATTTCTGACCACAGGTGATTATGAACTTGCTCTCCATGTCCTCAATGTCTAGTAGAGTTTCTAGTATTATTCCATAAGATTTATACTTGAAATATCACCTTCTGACATGGAGCAGGAGAGAAAATTGTACACCTAAAATTATTTCTCTCGCCTTACATTTTAATTTAGAAAAAAAAAAAAAAGCAAAACTAAAATATCGGAAAAAAAGAAAAAGAATCTTAGAATTCTTGGGCCATACAATTCCCCCAAATCATACATTAATGATAACATTAATTTGCCTCAGATATGTGCACTGGCTGCAAAACTACAAGAAGTACAATACTAAGTGATTCAAGCTGAACAGGATGGTGATGAGGTATTTGGGATTTAGTAGTGTTATAATGGAAATGTAACAAGCTCGCATGTTTCTCACAGCTGTACTCCCAACACAAATAAAACACTAGTGGAGCAAGTAGGCTTTGATTTTAAGTCATGGTTTAGTGTTTTAAGTTGTTGAACTAACTAACTAGTTCCACAAAAGCGGCATTAAAGTTTTCATTGTGAATTGCCTCTGCTTGATGAAGGTCTGGAATTGAGTTAAGGTATCCAGCTACAGTATCTGAACAAATTATTTCCCAAAGAAGATCACAGATATATTTATTAAATAATTTTAATGGCTAAAATTATACTAAAATTAAACATTTACAAAACAAATGTTTATCTTTATATAACCCTGTAAATAAAGCGACGTGATTTAGGCTCTTAAAAAGAAAATTATGACTGTACCTTACAACCTTCACAAGCATGTACTCCGTAATGGTAGCCTGAGGCTTTATCCCCACAAATTCTACATTCAATGTTTAATGCTCCACTGGGTGATTCATCTATGCTACCTGGAGCTGTGGCAAAATTAATGGATGAAGGACTGGATGCTGGTGAAAGGGTGTCTAAAAGAAAAAGGAACACTTCATAATTACTATGCTAAACCCACAACAACAACACAAAAAAAGAGCTTATTTAAAAAAATAATTGTGAGTCAGTAGTGAATAATCATAGCCATTAAGAGAATTTGGCAATAAGTGTTTGAAAAATAATTCCTATTTATTTTACCAGCAAAAACACAAACAAAATACAGGGCATACCTTGCTAATTTCAATGAGAAATACAATGTCAGTTGACAAAAAGCCTTACTGAAATAACTCTAACAACAAGAACTAGAAGGCAGATAATGATCCTTCAAGATTCACCAAGAGTACTCCACACAAAATGAGAGAAAACCAAGCTCTTTTGGATTTTCCTGCATCCCATTTTTAACTTTGAATTTTTCTATTTTTTGTCTGTTGGATGTGAATATAAAATTGTTTAATTCCCAAACTTAAAATAAGTAACTAAAAGTACTCAAATAATATTTCACTCAAATGGAGGAAATTTTCTTAACTGTAAAAACGTGCATATAAGTGTCTTCACTAATAATATAAATATGAAACCAAGAAACAACATTCAACACGTATCTCCTATTCAAGACAAACAGCACAAACTATGAGGAGGGGAAAAAAAACCAATAACAGTAAAATAGACTTCCCCTCGTGGCTTCAATTTTGTATTACAATAGCCATCCAACCTGTCAATAACCTTTCCAGAAAGGTTACTAAGAGCTCACCTTGCTTTTATGTTTCCATCTCTTGTGCCATAATGTTCAGAATGAGATCTATTACTATAGTAAGACAAGGGACATATTCCTAGCTCAAGCTGAATTTGTCCAGCATTTGAAGGTACACTTACAAATCCCACTGACTCATTACTCGTAGTTTTAAATGATGCTCTTAACTGAGACCTAAAAAGCAGTTATATACATTCATTTTCTAAAGAAAATATTTACTTAAAGCGAAAACATACTCCTTCACATCACTGAAAACAGATATTAAAAGGAAGGTAAATGTACTTCTGAGATATCCAAGCAATAAAAGCCTTGATCAAATATTTTTACCTTTTGAATATAATGGTAAAATAATCTTTGGAATGTCGTAAAATGAAAAAAACTCTCAATTTTATTAGTAGATGAACATGCTATGGAACCAACACCTTCCAGCTTTAACTATTTCAATTGATATTTCCACCCTGTTTGAGGAAAATACTTTCTGAGGCCAGAATTTCTTTTATCTTCCATCTTCCAACTTGTACCACAAGACTTCAGCAAATTAATGGGTGTGTTATTTTAACAGAAAGATTAAGAAACACTTATGAATGTAGGTCAGCAAGTATGACACTGGAAAAAACACTGGCACAGAACTCAGACTGCACTGCCAGCATTGCCAAGCCCACAGGCAGAGTCATCAACAACAGCCTAAAACACAGGATTTTTTTAACATATAATTTTCATTTCTTTTTACTTGTGTAATGGAATTGAGCCTTAAAAGTTCATGTTTTCCAACTTCTCTAAGAGAAAAACTAGGATCTTTTGCCATGAGCACTACATATTGACAATAAGAAGGTGACACTAGAAACTGATCCAAATTGCCATAGGACTTGCATGCACACACAAATAATTGAAAAAAAAAAACCAAAAAACTTCATGTCTCAGAAGAGCTATATGATAACTTAAAAACCAGCAGCTTTATGTTACAATCTAGTAAATTAATTCTATCCTTAAGTATATTAAGGCAAAGTTATAATCAGCTCATATGTTTTTAGTGACATTTAGTTATAAACAATAGTTATTACATTAAAATGGCTTTCATTCCTATCACTTTGTATTTATAAAAGAAAGTTTTATGGTAACCTCTCTTACCTGTTATAACTGATCCATCAGATCCTGGACCATTTCCCAGTGATTGGAACTCTGTTAAACTTAAAGCTCCAGAGCTATCATCACCTAGAGACTGAGAAATGTCTTGTATGTTCTCCATATCTTGTAGAAACTCTCCAGATAAAGGACTACCTATATCATCCTCCTCTAGGGGAGTAAGTGGATAGAGATGGTTTTCAGTGTCCACCATTTTGGTCAAGTAGAGCAGTCACTCAAACTCCTTTAAGCTGAGGGGAAAAAAAAGTTAAAACAAAAAAAAAGTTAAAAGCCAGCACTTACAAATTCAGAATTTTATATATATATATATTTATATTTGATTCATTTACACACAGTACAGTGGATAAATGAGTTCTGATCTGATAATGATAATGAGATACTATACAGCATTCTTTCTCCAAAAGACTTATACAATGTGAATCTCTGACAGGTTAGGAAGAAAAAGTCCACAAAATATTTCAATATAAAGAAAATATATGACAAGATCAATTTGTAGATGTTGTTTTCTCTCCTTTGCTGTTGAACATTATGAATAGTGTTTCTATAGTGGGTATTATGCACTTCCCACCAAACTTCACTGAAAAATAACAAGTACCAATATGTGTACGTAATACATTAGAATACTCTTTCTCACCTCATCTAACAAGTTTAGATATGTTAATTGGCTCCTCTGTTCTCCTCTCTTAAATTTGTTCAATAGTTCTCATGACACTGCAGAGAACAAAGTACTGCCATATGCAATGCAGCTTTACAGATGCGGGCAAAACTACTTAATTCAATGAACTTACATCTTCAGCAAGAATGTTTCAGCATATGCAATCCAACATACTTATAATTCCTAGAGTTAGCTTTATTTCCCACAATGAAATAAGTTTTCAAAGTTGCCTTCTGAACTCACCAATAGTGTCATCAACTTTGAGTAACAGCACAGAATCCTAAGAAAATTAAGTACTTATTTCACAAATTTCAATTATTCTTCTATTGCCTTGTCAGGGGACTAATTAATAAATGCATTGCAGAATTAATAAATGCTGCTCCTGCTGCCAAGATACACTTCTGCTAGAAGAAACTCATTTTTAGACTGAGCAGCTAATACTTGTCTACACGTACTGATGCATTCAATGAATATGTGCTGGCTTTCAGAGAAGCTTTGGCTGTTCCCACGGTTCCCACTCAGTGTTGACTTTTGCAAAGAGCCATATTTTTGCTGCTATTTATCATAGAGCATGAAGCCACCAAAAACTGGCTGTATGCGGATAGGCAAATACTCCTTTTTCAATTAAAGTGCTAGCTTATGATAAAAGCAAGCAAGCAACCAGCCAACCAAAAATAAATAAAAAACAATCCAACTTTCCTGGATGCTACTTAAAGTTGCAGATAGAACTGGTTTGGTTTCAATGACATTAAACACTTTATATTAAGCAATCAATCCATGTATCTGATAATCAGTAAATGACAGATTCATCATATGTGCACAGGGTATTTATTCAGGACAAAAACCCATGATTTTTTGACTATATAATTGACAAAAAGATTACAGTTATGAGCGATACAAATAGCTGACTATTGCTTTACATACTAAAGAAGAAAGACAGCCATCACTTGTATTTTGTTGTATAAAAAGATCCTGAAATTTCAGATGAGCAAGATCCTTACAATCAAGCCTTTTCTCCCCATACTGATGGCAAAAGTCTGCCTTCAATTATATTTACGTAACTTTACAAGGTACTATTAGCAGGTGGTATAACTGGGGCCAAAATGATCTACTCTATGGAAGAGTAAGAGTTATGCTTTCTACAACCTGTTATGTACACACAGTTTTTAAGTGCTTTATTTTTCAAGCGCACTTAGCAGTGTGCACTCCTACTTCATGCTATTTCATGGAAAACCAACATATTGCATATTTATTGCTTCTGTGGTGTTTTCCAATGTATTCATTACGTGATATTATGGCAAAAAAGAACAAAAAACAAAAAAACCCAACAACAACAACAAATCTGTATCACAAAATAAGGCTTTCCATCTCACTATTCACATCCTTCTTAGCATTGACCAGCCAATCAATGTTATTTTAAATATGTACAGTAGGTACTTCTCAGAACTTTCCCCTGATTTTCAGGGTATCCTCATTTTTAAAAATAATACCCAATGTCTATAGTAGTACAGCCTGTATACCATTACTCATTACTCAGTTATCCAATTTGATATATTAATTACTCATTAGAACATCGTATCAGACTGCCAGCAATGTAATAGAATATTTATCAGCAAGGCAGGGATTTTCATGTGTATCTCAACCTCAAGAGAATCCAAGTAGCAATGGCTGTGATGCCTAATAATTTTAGAACAAAACAGGACTTTACAATGGCAAATAATAAAACTAACTCATACCATACCGAGTACTGAACTGTACTTGCTGTCAACTACATTCAGTAGTAATGTCATAATTTGAAATTATTTGGCAAAAACAATTCCAAATGCCACTTCTGAAGCTCAACAGGTATCTCCAAGAATTGCTTTTATTTCTCTAGTAAGTTCTACAGGAAGATATTACACTCCAGTTGAGAAATTAGGAATCACTTTTCTGTATTTTATTTGCAAAAAATAAAAGCTAAGTTTGCTTTTCATTGTGAGGGAAAGGAGTAAAGAAATCTTGATGTATGTAAATTTTATAATGGGAGAATAACAGCAACTGTTCTCTGGCAATTCAAAGGGGACTACCTAATTTATCTCCCCAGGGAGCCATCAACAGAAAGGGAAGAGAAGTCTGCCAGAGAATTTGATCAGCACTGTTCTGTTGGTGTGCTCAGTCTAGCACAGACACATTACCTTCCTCTGCAGACATCACACATATACTTTGCCAAAGCATTGCTGGGGAAGTTTCAGGAAGCACAAGGCTCTGCATAGCTCAGCATTACTTGCAGCTCCTCGGTGAATCACAACCATCTCTGCAAGTGCTGCTTATTAGTCTACCACAAGTATTTTTAAATGATAAAGTGAATACTGAAGTTCAACTTTCAATAACATCGACATTAAACATTTGATAGCTGAACTCTGAACATGGCAACAGCTCTTTCAGCAGTACAATCAGTTTTGCCCAAATTGCATCATACTTATCCACTTTTACAGTAAATATTTAAAAATTCACTAGCCTGTTTAGCTGAATTTGTATAACAAACTAACAGCTAGTGAAGTATAAATAAATACTTTTGTTTTTAACTGGTAAATGACATACCCTTTTGTACTTTCAAATATTACTTGTAAATTACTGCTGCTTAATCATTACTGCTTATGTCAATTGTTAACTAGCTACCTTAGCAAGCACAGCTATTACATAACCATTACTGAAAACTGCCAAAACACACTAAATCTTTCCACTACTGAAAAACATTATGCATTTTTAAATACTTTTTTTCAGAAGCACGTATGCAAAACCTTAATCCAAATCATTTAGTACGCGTGCAATAAACCCCTCGCCTTTTGTATTCTCTGCATCTTGTGCATGTTCACACATGCACATGCTTTCATCGGCAGGTTTCACTTAATGCAGGGATACTGTTCACATGAAAATAAAGTCTCTAAAATATAGAAAGTAATGAGTATGAAGTTTATATAAATGATATTCTCAGTGAGTATTTTGCTCTGCAAGTAAAGCTGTACGTGTTACAAGAGCAGATGGTGGTAGCTGCAGAGTCTACACACACAGTTGTATGAGCCAACGTTTCTTATTCTTAAGACTTCAGAAAATCCTATGCCACAGAGAAATTGGCAGTGTTTTCTCAATTCCCTAACAACATCTTAGTATCCATTCCCACGCCTACATACAAACACACACACACACAAAGTGAACTGAAAACAAGATCATAAGACACAGAAAAATGAGAGCACAATTTCATGCAGTTATGACTTTAAAGATACATAGGTTTTGCTAGCACTTTCTCACAGTCTAGTATCTCTGAAGTGAGCCTGCTTTATGAAGACAGCCCCCTTTCCCACCACCACATTGCAAGTACCCACGAAGTAACTTACCTAAAACTTGAGGCAGATTTTAAAGAAATCAGTCAGATTACCAAAGCAAAATGCCTACTCATGCAGCAATCCTTTTTTTTGCTTCATTTTTGGAAAGGGATGGTGAGATCCTAAAGCCCTTGTCATTCCACATTTAATACCTGCACACTAGGGGCAATCCCTCTAAGGAGACAGATCTTTGAGTTGCAAAGGTCTCTGAGAAACAGTAACAAAGTCTGGATTTACTGCATAAACAAATTGATCGTGTAAAGGGCTTGCTTGCAAATATCAAGGTTAAAGTTGAAACAATCATTACCTTTAGGTCACTTTGAGAATGCTGTAGCTGAACATGAAACATCTAGAACTAGGGGGTGCAGCACATAGAAGCTTAGGTGAATAGGAAGAGCCTGAGTGAATAAATAAACTGCAGGATATTTCCTATATTCTGCTTAAACACAAAAAAAATCATCCACTGGAAATAAAGTTGGGCACTTAGAATACAAAGTCTAATCTCCTGTCAAGGAAGAAACAAGCTTTCTCCTTTATCCTCTGATAGCTTTATTACTTTGTCATCTTTCACACCAGCAATATTTTGTATATTCCAAAGCATGAAAAACCTAAGTCAAAGAGAATTTACAATGAATGAGATGAAAATTTTTGCTATGCTACATCTTCAAGGCTGCCAGCTAGATGTATGTACATACACACAAACTGAAAAACTGAGTTTTTCTTTCTGCCTTTACACAGTTCCAAGATACCATATGCAACTTGAAAGTATTCTTGCCTGTAAAACAAATCAAAATTCACATATCCTAATTTTCAGAAATTACACAGAACTTGAAAAGTTGAGCTCTTAAAAATTACAAAATTAAGAAGTTTATGCAACCTCAACTTTTTTAGGCACTATGACAGAATGTTAATGTATACTGCACAGTGTTCTTTCCTTGGATGGTTCCCCTTATAACCAGGCAGTGCATTAAGCAGAAGTGGAATCACAGTTTGTAGGACAACCCAGTCTGTATTAGTCCACAGCAGGAAAAAAGCTGTACATTTTTTGTTTGATCAAACAGGAAGAATATTCTTTGCCTAAGAAAACTGGGAGAAAAGAGGGAGAAAATAAAATTCTCCTTCCCAGAACAAGAAGTATTTGCAGAAATGGAGGAACACTAGAGTTTCTTACAGGAAGGATATATGCCAGAGTCCACTGGCTTACTGAAAGCGTGGAGCATGATGAAATGGTGAGTTTTAACTTTCCTTCCCTGAAGACGCTTCTCTAATCACATTAGGAGATGAAAAGATAACATACTTCTAATCTCACACTGAACGTGTTGTTAGAAATCTGACACACTGCAAGATGGGAATAAGGCTTTGTTTTTATACTACTGAGCCAAACTCCAGCAGAACTTACTGAGCCAGGAGGCAGTATTTCTTGGGTCCCAGACTTTTCCGTCCTATTGGATTTTAAGACACAATCCAGAAAGAGAGAAGAAAGGCAAGATTTTCATACTGAAAATCACCAGTGCTTTTCCAAACATAAATCATTGGTCAGCACCATAAGGAAGCACTTGTAAAGACAGGATTAAAACATGAATTAACATGCTGTACAAGTAAATCAACAGTAAGAAGATGCACATGAGCAATGCTGACTAATGACAGCCCAGGTGTGAACAGTATAATATGTGCAACAGACTGTACATTGCACTACAGAGAAGTACTCTTCAACTAGATGTTCTGTGTCAGATTGCCAGGGGAATACACATTCCTTCCACGTTGCAGCACCAGCTATTAGCCCACCATAACTGGGAGAAAATTACTGAGGCCAACATGGCTTTAGGCAAAGTGATAGGATTTTAAAATCAAGTGACATAAGCAGAACAGATATTTTCCAGCTATTTGGAAAGGTACAACAGTGTTCCTTAAGTGCACAACATACAAAATAACAGTTCAAAATTTAGCATTTGCATTAATATCATAACCTATGAAGACCAAATAGCCTCAAAAACACAATGGAAATGATTGCTCAGTTACGAAAATTCAGACAGATCCTACATAGAAAGAGACAGAATAAGATGGGGAAAAAAAGTGAATAATCAGCAATGGAAATGAACAAAACAAAACAACAGAGACAGACTGATAAATGCAAAGGCACTGTGCAACTACTCTGCATTTACTGAGCCAATCTCAATCCCTGCTGGCACATGCCTGCCGCCTTTTCCCAAGATATAGTGGCAGAAAGTAGAAGCTATTTCACAGGTCCTAGCTCTCTGAAGTGGAGTTTCATTGCCTAGATTATATTGAAGAAAGATAAATGTCTCCGAACAGGGCCACTCATTTTCTTCTAAATACAACATATCTGCTTTAAAACTATTCAGATGCTTTCTATACCTTCATGCTTATATACTGATAATTTCCTTTGATATTTTTAATTATGTAACACATTTATTACACATGTCTAAGTAATTATAAAAGTTGTTTTGTCAAGGTTGCTTTTCAACTAGCAACGGAACAGCAGCAACACTGCACCGCAGGTAAGTATCCCAAATTGAATACCCTCTAACTTTGACACAAGTGAAGCAATTACTGATGGAGAAGAGCAAAAATCAATTTGCAGTGGACAGACATAAGAGGGGTATTCACCCCACTTAATGACAAGCATCTCATGCACATATCCAAACTGAGCAAAACTCAATGAATTTTCCAAAGTGTGATTGATTGGTCTTTGAGGCCAAAACTTCCAAAGCTCTTCAACCAGATCATTTCCCTGTTCCAGTTTATTGCAAAGCCTTACAAATATTAGTGCTGACTCAACACAGGGAGCAGAAATAAGCACTTGTGGAGAGGGAAGTGTGCTGCACAGTCAACAAACATAGGTGTATGTGCAGACCAAATCCTCTCTGAAGAATCAGTATTGTACCAACAGCCTAGACTGCTAAGTCAGGTGCTTGCATTGCCTGAAGAAAAGCAGCCCTTCCACTGAAGTGGCTGTTGAGAGCAGAAAACTCCTCTATAGCTCAGACAGCCTCTGTATTAAAAATCATTATTGATACGGCCACAGAACTTTCCTATCAGCAGGGGAGCTTGCACATATCCCAGTTATCCACTGCTCTTCCAGCAGTAAAACTCTCATGGAAACCAAGTAAATGGAAGGTACGGGCATTTACTCTCAGCTGAAACAACACGCTCCACTCTCATCACCCCTCCTCCTGTTCAAAAAACACAAAACAACAAAAAACAAGTGTTAAGAATTCCAATTCTGGAAACCCTGAGAGGTATAATCTAGCTCAAAGAAAGAATAAAGTATCAAATGGCTTTTTAATAGGAAATCTGAAATACAACAACTTCCCCCCAAATTAGGGGGGAGGAAACTCAGGAACTAGGAACTCAGTTGAGAACACTCTGAATTTACACGCATGACATTTACACTGACTTTATATTGCACCTGAAAATATATTTCATCTGAGTTCTGTATTTGATCCACAACATTAGACTAGTCAACCTCTTGCAGACAGATCTGGACTTATGATATGAAGAAATACCACAGTTCTAAATTATCAGTATGATGGGATCCAAAGCCTGTCTTTAAATCAGCCACTGCAAACCGCTTGAACAACAGCAGCCAGATTTGACTTCGTCAGCAATGGGACATAAAGGTTTTGCAACCTTGCCTTCAGGCTCCAAAGACAAGACTTACAGGTCTATTGCCTTAAGTCTACATTTATCTGAAGTCATGCTTGCTTTCTTCCACATAAATAGACATCAGATGTAACAAATATGACAGTACTCAAACTTGCATCTAGGTCTTTCTGATAAAAGAAGAATGCTGTTTTACTCAGCTCATTTCTGTAAAGAATGGAGATTGTATTGTTGCTTGAATCAATATGAAGCTCAAATAGTTCAAAGTCTGCATGTATGGAATAACAATATGACAATCAGAGAGTTTTTCTTTTTCTTTTTTCTCCTCTAGATGAAAACTTTTAATTCAGTTATTTCTGTATTTGGAACAGAAAGATCAGAGCAATTTTCCCCCTAATGAGCGCTGAACATAAACTTTTGTCAGAAATCACTATATGTCAAAGTAAAGCATTTAAATCTCTCTTTCAAATATATGTCTACTGAATCCTTTAAATTTTTGTAAGACTTCAGTAGTCAGGAATGAAGCATTAGTCAACTGTTCTATTCAATTATTGAATGTTCTATCAAGGTTTTTTGTAATTGAGACTGTTATCCTTCACTTTTGTTTCCTTCAAGTAGCATTTTTTTGTCTACAATAAAACCCAGTCAGATCTCTAGAAGATACCTGACTCTAAAACAAGCATTACCAAAGTCTTAACTGGAAAACTGGGGGGAAAAGTCTTTACTATTGCTTTGACTTCTGTTATTGAAATCCCTAGAAATCCTGAAAAAATGGCAATTTGTGATTTTTTTCCCCCTTCTCCAGCTATCCAGTTTATGATTCCACTTTAATACCAAATAATGACCTCTGACACATGGTTGATGATTGCTTAGTTTTAGATGAGGGCTGCTCTACAAGTAATGTCTCCTAATTTATCCTGCTGATCTATAGTGTCAGAAGTGGATATTGGTGGTATAACATTAGAGGCAATATTCCTTACCAACAATATTCCATTACATTTTGTTGCTGTGCAACAGTTGGTTCCAAGGTTCCATTCTTTAGAACACCCCCTTTTCCCCCCCCACCATGAAGACAGGCAGAGAGAGCTGGGGCTGTTCAGCCTGGAGAAAAGAAAGCTCCAGGGAGATCTAACAGCTGCCTTTTAGTATCTAAAGAGGGTGATATAAGGGGATAGACCGTTTAGCAGGGTCTATTGTGATAGGATAAGGAAATCAGTTTCAAAGTGAAAGAGAGAAGATTTAGACTGGATATAAGGAATTTATTTATTTATTTATTTATTTTGCTTTTAAGATAAGGATAATGGAGCACTGGAACACATTGCCCAGAGATATGGTGAAGGCTCACCCCCAGAAACCTTCAAGGTCAGGCTGGATGGGGCTCTGAGCAACCTGATCTAGCTGTAGATGTCCCTGCTCATTGCAGGGGAGTTTGACTATCTCACATTTAAAGGTCTTTTTGATCTCAAATGATTCCACAATTCTATCATTCTATGACAGATGGCAGCAGAGGGGCAGTCTTGACAAAATGGTGTTTGACATGGAATGCTGATGAAGCAGAGGTGTGTCAGTGAATTCCACCATGAGAAAAAAATACGTACCCACTGACATTCATTGCTGCTTGCCAAACATCTACTGAGACCAAACAGTGAATGTTAACACAGTGAGGCAGTGGGTGGTGTGTTTCAGCAGTGGTGACAGTGATCTGAAAGACAAGCCACATTTCAGACAGCCGTGCGCAGCTGTCACACCACAAAACGAAGAGCTCTTGTTCATCACTGGCAGAAATGTATAGCTAGTGGTAGCAAATATGTTGAGAAATAGTATTTTGGAGAAGAGAATTTGCTCTGTCGAATAGTGTTATTGAGTTCTTTGTAGCTGTTGTAGCTTAATGGAAAAGCTGTTGTTAGCTGTAATGGAAATTAGTGGGAGGCACTACTTTCAGAGCAACCTACACAGAATAGGCACACAATAACTAGCATTTCAAAAACAAGCAAACAAGACAACAGTATGTGGGAGAATTATTCAGTTTAGCATGTTAGTTATCAATGTACATAGCGCAAATATTCAGACTGGAGTTACTAATATCCAGTATTTTGAGGCATAAATATGGACATAAATTAACTTTTTTTTAACAAGATACTCAAAAGAACATCAAGAATTTGCAGCAGTTGAACCCACAGCAACGACTCAGCAATCTCTATGCTATAGTGTAGTTGGTGTACCAGTGCACTCTGATACGTGCTCTCTTTCAAGTTCAAATACAGTTCCCCATGTACTTCTAACAGCCCACCAACAGTTTCTAATAAAAACTCCACTTCACTGTTATATATACTTCTGTGCTTGTAACACATCTACCTTTTTTTCTTTTCCTCTCTCCACATAATCTCTAGATTTACTCTTTATTCAATGCTGTATCCATGTCCATATCTCTTCAGGTCACTGTTACATTACACTCATATCATTCCATACTTGAGCGAGATTCAAATGATTACGTGTTAATCATAGCAGCCATAGCAATTTGCTGTTCAAACTTCTACAGATTCTAAATCATCTATGACAGCACCATGAAGGTAATGCAGCTCAAACAATTCAGTGCACAAATACGCTTTTTGTTTTTGCCAAACACCTGAAGACCACAACCACCAAAGATATTACGTACTGTTTAAGAGGCCATTTTCTATACGTGTACATTAAAATCTAGGATTTGATTTATGACTGATACTTGAACCAATGCAAGGTCACATTCAGACAAACACGACATTTATGTATTTGCTATTTGATCCAAGAACAAGGTCACATTCACTCAGATGTGTCCTCTGACTACCTGCTGTATTTTTATTATCACGTTATCAACTTAAAGCTCTCTGATTTTCTCCATCTATCCCAAAACTCCTTATCTATCTTTGTGATACTGACAAGTTAATTACCTAAGCCAATAGTCTGAATCAATTCACAGTTAAAGACAACTTATGTATTCTATGTCCAGAATTAAAATAACTTGAACAAAGCAAACAAAAAAAATTGTTATTTATGAACTACAATGCATATCTTAGATATCCTAAACTATTTTCAATGCTCTTTTCTAAAAAAAAGATAGAATAAAAATATATATATAAATAAGGTTTAATGTTCAAGTCAGGGTCTGTTTCTATGCATACAGCATTTACAAACAGCCTACACATCTGTCCTAACTTGCTCCTCACTGGAAACCAGATCCTTGAGACCAAATTGAAGTGTTGCAATTGTTTCCTTGCACGTGTGAGTAATGCATCTTAGATTATGCAAAGTGACTTCTCAACGACATTCTAACCATGCTCTGACATTCTACAGCAACGTCATTTGTTGAAGGATAAAGATATAAAAGGAGCAAGAGGCAAATACAAATTGCATTTTAACATGGTGACTAAATGATTATCTTCAATATGATCAATTTTTGAGTAAATAAAATGTAAGCCTCTTGCTAAGTCTCTTGCAGAGCACATTTTTACTACATGTGGTAAAAATAAACTTCAGAAGGTTAAAAATTAAAGACATCTGTGCAAATAAAATTGTCAATAGAAATTATAATCTAACACATACAGAGGCTGTGCCAAGAAAGTTTCTTGGTTGTTTTCCATTACACATACTGATGATACTGTAATATAAACAGTTATAATTCAAAAATTTTACTTGTCCATGTACTTGATTAAAAAATTAAAAAACAACACATGATTGTCCTATTCAGAAAGATGTAACTTTTAAAAGCAAAGATGTCCAGTAGCTCCTGCTGACAAATGAGATGCCTTAGACAGAAAATATTTATAAAAAGAAATTAAGATCAATTGTCATTAATTTATGGAATCAACTGAAGACTTTGATGATTCAGTGAGAAGCAATTTCTAAACTTTCAATAATATTGCAACAGTCTTTAGGGTTCATATATATGTACAGATGTCTTAAAATGCATTCCTACAGACTAGTATGTAAGAATTCATTTTGTTTTGTCTCCACAGACCTTTACATGTGCTTTATACGTTGGTATGTGTTGTTAATAATTCCTTATTGGCAGGACTGTAATAGTAATATTACATTTTTTTTTAATAATACATGTAATATTACATTAAATAGGAGTAATAACGTACTCCTAGGACTAAGAACTCTCACTGTGTTGTAAATAGAAATATCTGCCTTCAGTTTAAATTTAAAGTAAAACGAAGTCTGAGAAACTGTTTTGTGATATCCCTGTATGACTTCATCTTTGCTAATTATTCAAGACAGCAAAGAAATGTTCCTATAACACAAATACTTCAGCTGAATATAACCTAATAGCAGGCTTGATGTTCTGCAACACAGTCTAAAATATTTTAAGGATACCAAGTAGTTTTGAGTTACCTGCTAACGAGATTACTGAAGCTTTACATAACTTCATGAGTTCAAGCAATGAGACAAAAACTTGGCAGTATTAGGTTGTGACAGTATACAAATGTGGAAGGTAATATTCATATTGATTTTTTTTTTTTTTTAACTGTCAGTAGCATTGAAACACTGGGAAAAGGGCAACTGTTGTAAGAAGAAATAAAAAGCTTTGATCTCTACTGATTACCTTTCAAAGTCATAATATTTTCATACCATTGTCACTCTACATCATCCTATCATGTCTCCCTATCTTTCCTTTTCTCACCATACTTTCAGCTACCTCTCCCCACACAACATCTCTGAACTACTGACTGGACAAACACTGTGCATATGCTGCAGCTGGCTCAGAGCTGCATGTTGCAACTGGCTCACCACTGCTCCTGTGCCAACTGGCAATTGACAGTCCAAACAGTACAGATAATTTTCAAATTCATATTGCATCATTTCCTCAGTGGGGTCAATAACCCCTTTCCTTTCTTCTTTCCAGCTTCCAACTTTTATAGAAGTTCTACTACTTCAAAGCCTTTGCAACCACCACTCATTTGTCAAACTGTGAGTTTGAAGACTTGCAGGTTCAAAGCTATTGGAAGAGGAAGGCAAACTCTAATGCATATTTCTGAATTTCTGAAGTAACTAGACTAAAAGATATGAGGAAATATCTTGGTTATTAACATGAGATGGTTATTAACATAGCAGTTTAGAAGCATAATTCTTCTGATATTTTACTCCCCTTTAAAATATATATATATTTTACAGTTTGTTTTTAGTGTTAGTTTTACATTTACTAAGATCTGTAGAGCACAGAAACTGTATGATGGATGCTTGAAGTTATGTCAGTACTTGAAGTATTTTACAGTTTCACAGGCTCCTTCACTCCTAATCACATACTTTATTAAGAAAAAGACAATTGCCTGTCCTTGAAATAGTGTTAAATATTCACTTTGGCTATAGACTTCTGACTTGTAGGCAAAAGTAGTAGTTCTTAGAGGGATTATAATAACAACACTCTTCCCAAATAAAGCAAAGAGCTATTGTTTTGAAACAATACTTAATAAAAAAAAAAAGAGAGAGAAAAGGCAAAAAGATGGATTCAAGTAAAGTTACTTAATGCAAGAAGGTGAAGGATGATTTGGGTTCTCCAGCATATTGTTTCAAGATTATTCCTTTTATCTTTAAGATAACACAAAGCTTTGACTGAATCTTACCTGTCCTTCAACCACAACCTGAGACTTGCTGTCTCCCCTTTTTAGGGCACCTGTCAGACACAGCTTCCTCACCTGGTAAACTCCCCAGTTTTGCCATCTCTGATTTCATCATACAGGCCCTATCCTGAAAAATCAAAATAAAAAAACCCACAACTTTGCGTCTGTATGTGTTACTAGAGTATCTCTCCTATAGATGCTCAGCATTTCTTTGTGAGGTACCTCTTTAAAAGGAAACCTCATCTATAGCTTAACGTTCCATCTTGGCTCAGTCTCCTTGTTTTGGCTTGGGACAAACGCCTAGTTACTTTGACATATAATGCTGCAGCTTCTGATTTAGATATCAGCAACATTTAAAAAGTCCTTTTGCCTCAAGTAGATCTTCTTTTCAGCCTCCAGCACTCTCCCCATCCCCAAATCTCAGATTTCAGTTTTTGGCTTTACACCAGCACGCTTAGCTTCAATACTCTTTCAGCTGTCTTAGCCTTCTCTTTCATAAGCCATGTTAACCAAAACACCTCCTTCATCTGCTTGAGTCCTCCAGTCTTCTATCTCAGCTCCTGTAGTATCTGCACAGCTGCACTCTTCTCACCATCTGCAACCCCCTCCATGATTCGTTATCAAACATAACAGACCATGATTATTTGCTAGTTGAAAAGCTACAGTGAAATTTACATCTGTTTCTGGAAGAGATTCAAGAAGTCTGAATTTGCTTTCTTAGAGGAGAACATCACTGTCTGTTTTCTGTGATTTTATTTCACTGATAAACTTCACTCCCCTGCCCAGACATCTAGCAAGACATATCTGATAATCTAATTGCAACTTAGTAAGACTTTTATCCAATAGAAGAGACTGACCTTCATACAAAATATTACAGATTAAGTCCCCTTCTTTTGAAAGTTAGAGAAATCCCAGTGAGTTAGCTTTTGTACTCTTCTACCAGTAGGCAAACTCTAATGTCTTCTATACACAGCATCTGGAGGCTGGTTTATTTATTCTTCAGGGTATTGATTTTACTCACTCCTTCAAAGTATTTTTACAGGCTTTCATCGCTCAGTGATTACATTTAAATTTAAAACACAAACCAAAACCAACCAAACAAAAAAAAAACCCTGCTAAAAATAAACTGAATTTGATTTAATGGCATGCCACAACTCAGAGTACCTAGAGTGCAATGAGAAACAAAATTCTTTCATTTCAGTTTTGTTCCTGGAATTTAGAAATTCCTGCCATGAGAAGTTTTTCTTAACGATTATTTTATCATAGAAACAAAGCCTACAATGAATTAACTTTGCAGACTGAAGTCCTGTCAGCGGGTATGAATGCAATGGATCTACATTTTTTGGCAAATGGACATCAAGCACTTGTACTTCCAGGCTACTGACAAGTCAGATAGAGGATATACTTGGTTCACATGACTTCACAGTTCTAAATCAGGTCACTCGCTACAGTACAGAGATCACAAGCCTCTCACTCCTGCGTGATCAAAAACGTCAAAATACAACCAATTATTTTCCTAACATCTAAGCTCTCTGTTTGCCCTTTGCAAGACATAAAGGGTATCTACCTACTGGTTTAACAGCACTGTATTCAGTGCAGTGTCACCACTACTGCCTGCCTGCCACTCCACTACTCCCCCTTTTTTTTTTTTTTAAGTAAGGAAACAACTACATTACAGAAAGGTGGAACAAAAACCATCAGACTAATGAAACAGTCAGGATAAGAAAATCTTGTTTATGAAGTCAAATACATATGCTTTTGTTCCTTTGCAATGTACTTTGTGAGACATTTTAGCTGACTGATCAAACTTTGCTATAGGGATACAGCATTCATAGCCCTCTGCAGAGTCAAGCAGAAGTTTGGTGCTGCAAAATAAAGTTGCATTAAGGGTATGGCCAGCTTAAGTAATCTAATAGCTCCCTGACATCAAAAGAATACCCCTGCCATTGCTCCCTGACACTGTGAGTCCCCCACCTTCCCTCTCCTTCATTTCCAGCCCTGCAGTCCCAGCCTGCCCTTGTGTTGGCTCTCACACCCATTTGATCTCCCTGCCCACAAGTACAGCAGTAAATAAAGTCAGAGTACAGGCTCGAGCCACACTGTTAGTGCTCTCTTTGACACCATTTTGGCCCATCTCTGCTTGGTGTTCTCCCAGATAAATGCTCAGGCAGGGTTAAGGGGACAGCAGAGGCCAAACAGTGAACTGTTCTCCATTGGCAATTCAGATGCAGCCACTCTGGTTTGGGAGGAAGCCCAAGCTAGAGTGCAACCTTTCCACTTAGCTCTGGCTCCAGAGAACAGTCCCTGTCATATTTTATTACCTAGTATAGACACAGCCTCAGTGAAACAATTTGGCTCCAGTAAAACATAAAAAACATAGCATGGGAAAAATGTAAATAGACAGAGATAGCTGAACGGACTCACTAAAGGGCAGCAATGAAGAGGGACAGAACCACAGAGCTGACAGCAAAGGAGAGAAACATGAGTGGGAGCATGACTGATCTTCAATAGCAATTGCCAGATCAGCTCAAGCCATGCCATGCAATCACACTTCTTGCTGCAGGGCTCTCAGGAACAACAGAGAGGGGACATCCCATTCTATTCTTTTTTTTTTTTTCCATACACACACACGCCAGGTAGAAAAGAAATAAAATGATTGATAGCAGCAAAACAAGCAATTCTATATTCTTAAAGGATAACTGCTATTGAAGAATTCTCACAGAATTTATTATAGGATTTATAACCTTGAGAAAATGCAATTCGTGTAACCCTAGAATTATGGCAGAATGCTGAAAATCAGGTGCCCCAAACACACATATAAGAGCTCAACATTTAGCAGCTGTTTGAAAACATTAGCCTGTTTATGTACAGGCACTGTATATCTCTATGGAAGCACAGTACATAAGAAGTGCAGCTGCTGCCTTTTTCAGAAGCAGCATCCTGTGCTAAAAACTACTCTCATCTCACAGCTACCTGTTTTGTAAAGCTGATAACTTGACTTATTTCTAGTCAGTCTGGCCTGCATCTGTCTCTTGTTCTGATGAGAATAAATTAAGTAATTAAATAAAATAATAAAAATTATTTTCAGGGGTAAAAAGCAGCTCAAAATTCTTACATGCTCTTCTCTTTGGGCAGCTACATGTAATATGAGCATACACACTAAACCATTTTCAAATTTCAGACGTGTACAGCTTAATAATATAAGTATACTCACAGAGCAAAATTCTCTGTAACTAACCTGTCAGAATCAACAAGGGACAACTCCCATTTACATGGCTCTCTTCTAGTCAAACTGTATCCACACAGCATCTTGGATTGACCAAAAAAAGAAAAGAAAAAAAAAATCCACCCAGAAAACCCCAGTAACACAGCACACTGACTCCAAACTGTATGTATCTACAGACTAAAAATGATTTGAAGATCCACTTTCAACTTTTTCCAACTATACTGACCAAATGTCAGTATCCAGTATTCTGTGCATAACTATGCCAGTTATTTTTTCAAATTATTCTTAGAATTACTAACCTTTATGACAAATCTAGTTCTAGCCTTCATCAGAAACATAATGTTTACATTGGCAATGTGTAGTTCCTGTTATCCTCCCCTGAAAACTGCCAACAATCCCACAATATTCACTATGAACTGTGGGCTGAAATTTTGTTTTATTTTCACATGAGAGTGGGTAAGCGTTCACCAGCCCCATGGCAAAGAATGCCATCAAGCACTGTCTGACAATAAACCAGGAATCTCTAAACCAGCTTCTTTTGACAAAGCACTCACTGTCTCCACATTTCCACCCTCAAATCCAAGTGGTTTCATACTATATTGTTCATTACGCTGGGAAACATTTTTCATAGGTGGTGAATGAAGATGTGAGAAGGTTTTGTTTTCTTCTCCATGAGCCCATAATGTTATACTAATGCCATGTGCTTAGTAACATTCTTGCTGAATCCGTAACGAACAGCCAACTAGGAAGAGACAACAGTAATAGAAGTCTTCATTTTCAAAGAGTTTTACTAATAGACGAAAGTTCTTACCATCTGGACACTCACATTCTGGTTTAAGTTCAGTGATTTCTTCTGTGAATTGTTTTATCAGTCATTTCTGGTAAATAATTAAAATAAAACAGGCATGTAGCAGTCTATGTGTTAAAAGCAATGTATTACAATACAACTCTACGTGAAGATTTAGAACTTTCTCAGACAGTGTCACTGTGCTAGATACGTAGATACATCCAACAAGAAGTAAACCCTCTTTCAAAGCTTTAATAGAATAGTTTCAAATGACTTTTTTTTTTTTTTAATCTAAATAACATTAGGACAGATAGTGATAGCATTTTTTCCATGCAAAACACATAAAACTCTAAGCTACTCAAAACACTAAATGCTCTCAGCTCTAAGATATATATATATATATATATTACACATTTAGATGAATAACTTATTCAGCCACCTGCACACCAAACACCAGCTCATTCCCTTTTACATACTTACCAACAAACTGGACTATAGATATATGAAAATATGAAATAGAGAAATATTGGACTAATTTGTTTTCACATGCATTACAGCTGGTTGGAACCTTACAACTTCAGCAGCTGCTAAGAGCCAAGAAACAACTCTCAAGGCAGATGCTTGTTTTCTTTTTTTTTTTTTTGACCAAGATTCTTCTGCTGTTATGAAAGCTTAATAATAATTAATCTTTGCATTTATAAATAAATTTAAACAAGAAAACTAAATATTATTGTGTATCAGCAGTTCTAGAGAGGGACAGCTAACCTGCCAAATGCTTGCAAATATATCTGTGGAAACACTGACAGCATGAGATATGAGAAACTTGAATCTAAAATGATATATTAAGTGAATATAGTACAGCAGAATGAACTATCCTCTTTGCTAGTTCTCATCTTTCAACCTGCAAAGTACAAACAAGTTTCCACAGCTTGCATGTAGAGGACTTTAAAACACAGCGAAGAAACACAGTGATGTAACAAGCCTAAATCAGGATTAGAAAACTGGTGACTAGTATTTTATAATTTGTAATAATCTGTGCATAAAGAGCCCTTCTTTGGAGACAGATTATACTTCACAGATATTTAAAATATATATGCAAGACACTTATAAATAAATACTGTTTCATAAGCAGAAACCATTAGAACTGGTATGAGGAAGCCGAATCACAATTGGCAACATCTCAATGCCACATACAACCTGGTCAGACAGCAATCTGCCTATATCCATATTAAGTTTGACAAACATGCCAAATATCATACTTTCTAAGACAGAGCGATTTTCACTTTATTTTGAGTCTAGTGCTGATTTAGAGCCTAAGCTTACAGGATAAGTACTTTTTCACTCAGTGACTATTCGCTCTCCTTCAAAGAAGAGTTGTTGAACATTTAACTTTATAGGCCTGGTCCTGAGAGATGCTGAACACTTCTTAAACACTTCTAAAATATTAAGAACTCAGAATTCTTCTGGATAACACCTTTACACACTTCCTTCTACGTAGAAGTTCAACACAGAAAATGGACACCACAGCATAAGGAAATCTTGCTTATTCTGTTCTCCATGACCTTTTATCAACTGTTTGCACAACTTATTCAGATTTCTTTCTTGGTCAATTAACTATTTTTACATCAATTACTCCTTACAGATATACTACCTCAAATGTTTTTTCTTCTCTAGTAGTTCGGGAACATTGCCAAAGTAGTTCTCAGCCCACATATTCACTTACCACTTCACGCAGCATCTTGCAAGGTTGAAACAGAAGCTGCTTTCCATAATCTGTTCCCTTTCCATTTCACGTGCACATTGGTGATAGCAAGTGGCTCTTCACTAAAAAAAAATAAAAATAAAAAAAAAAGCTGCTGATATTCTTTCTATCAAAAAAAAAAGTCAACGAGATTTCTGAAAGTTTGCTAATCTAATTTTATGTTGATATAATGTAACATAATGGTTTTTCTTATTCTTAATGTCCTCTAAGGAAAAAAACAAAACAAACAAAAAAACCCAACAGCTACCAACCAACATTTATTTCACTTGGGTGAATACTAATTTTCTTAAAATGACTGAGGCTGTTAATACATACTTAATTTTACATCAGGACTACACTGGCATCTACCTAACTAGGGTCTATGACTGGTACGTCTCAATAGCATTCAGATTTTTTTTTTTTCCTCCAGGCTAAAAGTAAATAATTAATTAAAGCACTCAATTAAAAGCACTTGACTGAAAGCCTTCTGGTATTTTCACTATCTACTGCAAAATAAAATACTTTTACTCATAAGGAGCATCCTCATAAACGTTCAAGTGTGTATGTGAGCAAACTGTTACGGTTTTTGAGGAGCGCACACATGCATCCCACAAGATGTCTTTGCAATTGGCCTTCCAGCTACCAATCACACCCCGAAGGGAGAGATTTTATTGTAACATCTATATAGTTACAAGCATTACAGGAAAAAAAAAAAAAAGGCTGCACATACATAGCTATAAAAATAAATTATAGTCTGATTAAGTTGGCTCCATTCACAAAACCACAGAAATTAAAGCTTTAAGGAATTTTGCAAGAGATGCTAGATTTGATTTAAAATGTTAAAATTCCAAAACGCTGCAAGAAAATGTTTTCATTTATAATAGATACAAATTCAGCATTATTTATTTTTCCAGACAAGTATGGCATTCTCTTGTTCCTCTTGTAACAGATATAACAACTCATAGCTCAGATCTCAGCAGGTGAGTTAAAACATTTCAAACAGGAGGCCAAAAAAGAAATTAATAATAATAATAATAAAGAGGTCTTATTTGCAAATCTGAAGAAAGAGCTTCTTCAAAACACTGAGAATAAAAAAAAAAAAATACATTCCCCTCTATGACCAATTCAAATAAACAGTAAGCACTATAATCCATTTTCCAGAACAAGATGAATACCCTGGGCCACCTATCCTTCTACGCTGTAGGGTGTTTTCTCCCCTAAAGTTTTTATAACACTCAACATAAACTATTAAAAACCACTGAAATGCAGCCTCTACTCCATGGTTTAAACCTCCTAATTCCCTTTGAAAGCACTACAGTTTGGAAGGGCATGCACAGAAAATTAAGATACTGAAAAATGAACAAACAAGCAAGCAAACAACAACAAAAAAACCAACAACAACCCAGTACCCTGAACTGCAGGTGAGAAAAATGCCAGCTTTTCAGGACACATGGGATTATACAAGGCAACAGAACTCTCTATGCCGCCTGACTGTGCAGGACGAGAGTCAATACAGGGCATCAGCGGACTGATAAGAACTTTTTTTTGGCTTATGTCAGGTGCTCCCTCCAAAGATGGGAAAAGCAAGAGGGCGTGCTATTTACGCGGTTGTACAAAGCTCCGATAAGGTCTGCGCGTGCACTCATCCTACTGAAACGATACACTGCGCTACGTAAAAACCAGAAAGTTGCCACAAAAAGCTGCTAAGAGCCCAGGGCTGCTGGCTGGATGCTTTATGCCAGAGAACAAAGGTGACGACGCTGGTTTAGCTTAGAGCAGCGTGTGAGCACATCACACGTACCACCGCCGCCCTCAGTCCCAGCACGCCGCCAGGTACCCTCAGCATTAAGACAGCGATTCAAAAATATATCAGGGGAGCATTTCTACGCCTTCCCGCTTTACTACCTGCGAAGACCGCGCGAATTTCAGCAAAACAGCGTGAGATGCTGACAGGAAAGTCTGCAGGTGTTCTATAGCCCCGCGGGGGACGCCGGAACCAGGTCCTCCCAGCTACGGACCCTTCCGACCCGAGCCACCCCGACCGCTCCCCAGCACCCGCCGCGTCCGCACAGCCCCTAACGCTGCCCCGCTGCCCCCCAGCCCCACTCGGGGCCGGCCCCTCAGCTCCCGGCACCCACAGCATCTCCTCGCCAGCAGCTCGTCGCCTCGGCTAGCGGGACGCGGCGTACAGCACGGCAAAGCACAAGGAGAACAGACGGGAGAGGGAAAGCCACCCCATCGGCAGCACCAGAACCAACCCGCGCCCCCGCCCGGCGCCCTCGACCCCCCTCAGCCCGGCCGGGAGCTGCCCCTAGGCAGCGCCGCGCGTTCCTTCCGCCCGCAGGCATGGCCGGCCGGGCTGGGGCCGGCGGCGTCGCGTGTCGCGTCCCCCGCCTACACCCGCCCTCCCGGTGCCGCGGGCCCGCCGGCTCCCGGCCTCCCAGCGCGAGCAGCCCCCGGCGGCGGCAGCCCCCCGAGCCCCGGGACGCGGTTACCCCGCTCCTGCGCCTGGCTGAGCGGCTCCGGGCGGCGGTGACAGGTACCGGAAGTGAGGTCGCGGCACACACCCCCCGCCATGGCCACCCGCCATTGGCTCGGCGGGCGGGCGTAGGGCGAGTGCCGGCGGCGCTGGGTGCCTCCTCGCCCCCTTCTTCCCTTCTCTCACCGCCATTCCGCTTCGATTCCCGTCCGTTCGCCCGCGCCGGTACTCACCGCGATCGGGAGGGAGAAGGCGAGACCGAGACGCTGAAACTTTCAGTCAAGGGCGGAGAGAAAGCCCGGCGGTGCGGAGAGACGGAACGGCGGAGAGCGAAGGCGGCCGTGTGGGGACAAAGTCTGCGCTCGCAGCCCTCTTATCCGCCCGCCCGAGCTATTTGTGGCAGGGGCCGGGCGCTCACGTGAAGGCGCGGCGCTCAGGCGGCACGAGGGGGGCGAGTGAGCGGTGCCCGCCCGGCCCGCGGTACCCACACGGGGGGCTGCCCTCGCCTCGTCCTTCGTTAGCGCGGCCCCCCGAGCTCTTTCTCGCCTAATAAAGCCCGAAGGGCTATTAGTGTGCCGTGGGGATAGAACCGCTTTGGGACTGTTCCCCGAGGGCCTTGGCAGTGTCTCGGGGGGGGGGGGGCGTGAGTAGGGCCCGAGGACGTGGTGATGAGGAGCTACTTTCTGTTGTGAAAGTAAAGGCAACATCTACAGTGTAAAATCCCTGTTCTTCGCTCAAAAACAGCATGAACCTAAACAAAGCTTTGCGAAAGACTTTTCGCTTCTTTATTCTCTTAAATCTGCTCAAGGTAACCCAAAACACAGATGCTGTGGTTTTATAAAGCGGACAGCCCTCCCCCCTCATTACTGCTCCTTGACTGCTTCATGAATACTACATTTCTTCATTATCCTCATAATTGTTGTGGTTATCAATACAAAAAAAAAAAAAAAAAATGTATATATATATATATATATATCAGTAGCTTGCTTTTTGTAATTGCATAATTGCACTGTTAATTTCATATTCTTACTCGTTACTGTCTGGAGTAGTCAAGGGAGAAAACACAACCTGTTTCGTGTGCTTCCAAAGGGAAGATCATTTACATGTATTGAGCATACGCTCATGGCTTCTGCTTATTTTTGTTCCTACAGTTCAGAAAATAGAAACACGGGACCAGAAGGGAAAGAAAGACAGCTCTGCCCTAGAGCCTCAGCTGCATTACAGCAAGCACCATCTTCAGTTTCATACATTTCTCAGCCTCTAGGTTAAGCACATGGACCTGCATGCTGGAGCACTCACTGCAGAAACAGCAATGATAGAGATTGTGGCACAACCAGAGAACATGCTTCAGTGAAAACTAATAAACAGCAGTTGCTAACAGCAGAAAACCAAAACTATGGAAAGCTGACACATTACAGTAGTTGAAGGCCTTTTCAAATGTGTTCTGGAGGCAGCCCAACTTCTCAATCAGTTGTGCTCAAGCCAGGCCAACACCCAATGCTGCAAGAAATAGCTGGTTTAGAAAGTTAATTCCCAATTTTAACACCTACGTATTTCCACACAATCTGTATGTAAGGGAGCCCAGCTGATAATGAGACAATAAGAGATGTTATCTGGGAAGATCAGGTTTTCATTGTTTGCTTTTGCACAGTAGTAGTTGTTGTTTCCTTTTTTCATTTGTTTCCCTGAAAATATAAGCAGTTAAGATGAGCTTCTGTACAATTACAAATATATTTTGTTTTGATTTGAGTTAATGATCAGCTCCCAAAAATATTACTCTTTGCCCTCTTTCAATGAAGCTACCTAAATTTACCTATCTTTAGGTGGTTTGTTCACATGCATACTTCTACTGCTAGTCTTGGAGATGGCACTGTACAAGCACTACAGTAAAAAAAAAAAAAAAGAAAAAAGAAAAAAAAAAAGAAAGCTATAGTTGCAGGCTTTTGCCTTTTGAATTTACAGATTTTAGAGATTTGCCAGCCAGGCTTTGCTTTTCCAGTGAGAAGCGTGCCAGGCTGTCTAGGCTTTGCCCTAGCTCTTGAGCTTAGCTATCTTTCCTGAGGACCAAGAGATGTTTCGTATGTGTTTTACTGGGCTGCACATTAATGTGATCCCATACTGAGTAAAAACTTTAAAATGTTTATTGGAATTTAAAATAATTTGTGGGCCATTTCCTGTTGACAAGCCATGGGTTCCCCCTCCCACGCTCTCTGATAGCCAAGCTTACAGCAGCCTCTGTCTGCAGCAGTCAGTGAAGAGTACCACGTGGCCCAACACCCCTCCACTGGAAGTGTTTTCTTTTCCACGAAATGTGTTTTGTCCATAAAAATGTTAGGTGTTGCAGGATGTATCTGCAGTACATACATCTCGCATTTCAAATATTTATGCGGGGGACTTTGCTGATTTCTTCGGTACTGAAAGTGATTCTGCATGCAGCTTTCTGATAGAGTTGCATAAATGTGTATCACAATTCAAATCTTAATAGCACTAAATATCTGAAACATCCATTAGCTGTTCAAATGTGCAAGCTTTTAGAAATCTGAAATTAGATTATTTACCAGGCTTTTAGATGGAATAAGCTATAATTACCGTTGCATTCTATTAATGTGCAATAACAATATTGGTGTTGCTCAATGGATTGACAGTTGTGAAACAAGCAGTCAGACTTGTGCAGTGGCTGATTTTCCATCTTTTCAGCATCTAGCTGGTTTTGTCAGAGGTCTTCATCACACGTAGTCTTTCTGTAATAAAATGTTTTCATTTGCAAAACAAGAATGTCTTCCTGGCTGTTAAACAACAGGCAGGGAGTCTTGCAGCATCTATGTGGAAGAAGGTGAGCGGATCCAGTCAGACCATGGATCAGAACTTTGGGAATGGGATCAGCAAAGGCTCGCTGTGCCTTTGCCAGCTCCTCTAGCTCCTGGTGACATGCAGGAAGTAGGCTGCCCCTGCGCTCAAGTATTTGCTGTGGTTTCTCTTGCTTATCCAGTGATAGGAATTTTAACAGACAATGTGTCTCAATTCTGCTGTGTCATCATGAAAGACTTTCTTAACAAGGTCACTACAAGCCATAAAGTGGGGCCGTCCCACTAGGCATTTATCAGAACAGAAACTGCAGCCCCAGACAGCATATCCAGTGTTTCATAAGCTGGAAAAGCACACAAGTTCCATTTCTCTTTCTGTGGCTAATGATTTAATGATGAGCTACCGTTCACTCACTGAAAATTATTTCAGTTTAACTGAATTACTCTTCTTAAAGGAAAAGAGGTGGCCAGACTCTCACAAGAGAACAAGCTTTATGAACAGAAGTCACTAACAGAACTATATAAAAACTTTTGAGTGTAATTTAAGACTTTTTGTGCATAATTTTGTGCAGGTTGAATCCTGCCCACTTGTGATCTTTCAGAATAACACGAAGCCAAAAGTCCCAAGTGATAATAAATGGAAGATGACAACATGAGTTATATCAGTTAAACACATGGCTTACGTGCATATGCAATATGCAAATTATTCTTAAAGGACTGGTTCTCTCTCCAAATCAACCCACCTACACAAGCAAACTGGTGAAACAGAGGCAAATGTGAGATGAGCCCATCCTTACCTTTCTTGCTGAAACCCTGTCCCACTGCAGAAGTTTCACAGA
Organism: Phasianus colchicus; assembly: GCF_987193195.1. Taxonomy (NCBI): domain Eukaryota; kingdom Metazoa; phylum Chordata; class Aves; order Galliformes; family Phasianidae; genus Phasianus; species Phasianus colchicus. The sequence goes on along the minus strand of NC_143436.1, from coordinate 72,277,769 downwards.
AAGATCTGTGCTGGGATTAACTGCTGTTTTAGGGCAGGCTGTCTTTGAGGGCTGGTTGGCTTTAGATGCAGGTCTCTGGGCTATATTGAAGCAAACTTCTAAGAGTAGTAAATGAATGCATTCTAAGATAAATCATCTCAAGCACACCTGCCTCATTTTAATATGACAAGTCCTGGAGAGAACCAGGGAGCAGGTTACAGGTTTACACAAGCCCAATTTTCCACAAAACTCTCTAGATATTGGATTATTTTTTAGTCTAAGTAAGGTTTACTTTTCCTACAAAATAAGAGATTAAAATTAATAGCTATATTTAACTATGTTTAATTTTCATTACAGATGTTTAAGGTGCTGTTCCACTTGATGTAAGCTGTGGACCAAGACATTTATTTCTAAGATAATTTCTATCCAACTTTGAAAGTGAATTTACTCATTACTTCTTACTTACTAGTGAAATAGTTCATTGTTTGTCAGAACTTCAAGACCAAATGCTCCAGATGTACATCTCCTCCTGTCTCCTGTCTGAACAGTTGTATATAAGATGCTGCTGCTTGAAACTTACCATTTAACCTTTCTTGGCCCAAAGTGTTTAGAATTTCTCTAATAAGCAATATCCTTTTCATGCTGATGCTTTCATAATTAATATTGGCTGGCAATTGTTACTGAAAACAATTGAAAGAATTGCGGATTTACCTTTTGCTTAATGAGATAATTCCCTCAACGTTATTACTGTAACTCATTCATTTCTCCATTTTAATAAAAAGGTGATTTTTTCTTTTTAAGAAGAACTGTTGTTGGTGAGCAAACATGTTTCTTACAGTAACAGACGATTCATACATTATGGGTAAATGAAAGGGGAAGACCTGTCCAAGATCTTCCAGAGGGGAAGCCCACTCTTGACCCTTCTGTAACATGTCAAGCAACCATCAGGGAAAGTATTAGATTGAAAATAGTTTACAGGAGCAAGCAAGTACTCTTAACAATCATCTGTTTGGTTCCTTCCTAAATACACTCTACCTCTCATCCAAACCTCTTCCTCCCCCAGTGTAAGATTCCTTTCCTGTGCATTTTGGTTTCACTTGGCACTCAATTACTAGATTCAGCAGGATTTAGCAGATTTAATACTATTTAAATGTTTCCTGCTTCAAAGACAGCATTTTTCATATCCAGACCTCTCACTTCCATGCTTTTGCCCTGTTGGCTCAGCAAATTCTCTGCTGCCTCTTTTTCCCCAGTCTGCATTTCATATTTGGTGTTTCATTTGTCATACTGAGGTTCTCCTCTTGGGCGACATCTTTAAAACCTCTCTGTCAACAGCACCACCACTGTGATTCATGTATTATTCATTATGTACTATTGCAACATAGTTTTTGGCCTTCGTTCTTCCCACTCTCCAGTTAAAGCTATCCTTTACTGTCCCTCTCAAGCCTTTTCAGTATTTGCAACAGCTCTGTACTCCTTTCTGATGGCTGCTTCCAACAACCAACCCTTCTTTCCTCTAATACCTCTAATGCCCTGTGCTCTGCCTACTGTCCTTTAATAATCATGCTAAAATTCACCATTTTCCTGAAGAACACAGAAGCAAGAAAGAATGCGCGGTGGATCATGTTTCTTAATACAGTGAGCAGCTTATGGTCGGTTCTCTTTAAGACTTGTACTGTGCCCATTTAAATACCCATGCAGTGCGTGCGTATGTCCTTGCATGCCTAGATTAGCACACACCGCAAATGGTAAGTTCTCCCAGCATACTTTGATCAATACTTATTTATTCTTGTCTGGCTTAAGTTATAGCCTTAATTTAAGCTTCAGTATTTATGCGCCTTTTCTCGTGTATTATGCAGAGTTTAGGAAGGAATTAGCATGTATATGTCAGCTTCCTGTGATCTCAGCTCTTTGCAAATAATTCAGCCCTGACACAGAAATCAAAACTACAGCTGGAAATTTTGTTTGCGTTCATACTAGGGATTACACGCCAGTCTGCGTTCTTCATGCACCAAAGGTATAAGTACATTAATTTAGCAAGCAAATGCAGTGATTTTAAAAGTTATGTTATTGCTGGAGCACCCAAGCAGAGTCAGCGTGAGTCATGTGCACTTATATTTGTTTTCCTGCAAAGTCCAGTGGCTTCGCTTAAGCTGCTTTTGAAGATGAGTTTAAAGTTAAGCATCGGGTTTAACCTCTTTTTTTTTTTTAAAAAAAAAAAAAAAGGCAATTAAAGGGAAAGTACAGATTGCATGCTGCTTTGAGAATGGCAGAGTGGCAGCACATGGAGAGAGCAAGTTGAAAACAAACTGGGAGTTACTAGGACTTTCTATCCGCTCTGGTGCATTTTCCAGAGCCCATCTAACCACACTTTTGCACTGCTCCAAGAGCCTTAACGCAAGTGGGTTTTTTTTCTAGTTGCTTTTGCTACCCTAAATACAGTCTTAGTAAAAAACCTAATTTTATTTTTTTCCCAACCTGGAGAAAGAGAAAGATATTTTTGTCAGTGTAGGTTTTCAAGTACATCATATCAAGTAGAAATTTTGAGTTTGGGTGCTAGGGTGTGTAAATCTGATACTATTCAAAGCAATTAGCTGAGTAACTATTCTGCTCAAATTGTTTTCCTACCCTGTTTTCCAGGCCATGACTAACTCTCACTGTGCTACACCCATTTTTTCCAGCATTCATGACTGATACTTTGAGCACATGCTAGAACAGCCTTTTATGAAGAACAATCACATGTTTCATTTTTGGGCTCTTTACTCAATTATTACATATCTGCAGATCAGATTTTTGAGTAAAAGAAGCTTGCAGTTGGGCTGATCCTTTTCAGGTGCCGCTTTTATCTTCACACTTCAATTGACCATGATGTTATTGAGGTATTTCTCACTCTTCTTTCAATTGTTTTGCTTTGTCATGTGAAAATCATGATTAACAGGTTTTTGAAAGCAAGACAGTGCTTCCAAAACTGTTTGAAATGTTTGACAAAATAATTTCCAAACAAAATATCTTGTTTTGCAGAACAGGCCAGATGAGATTTGAAAATGCCTGCAGATTTGCTGTGCCAGGACATATCAACAAGCTTATTTCTTGCTAGATGTTCAGAGCCAGCTCATCAGAGGCAAGCAGCAAAAGGCTGTAGTTTCCTGATACTGCAGACTCAGAAATGTCTCAACACTACGTTCTCACCGTTCCCTCACTACCAGCAATTTTTAGGGCCATTCTGTGCACCAGATCAGGAGACCTATTCAGCTGAAAAATAATTTTAAAAAGCTGCAGGAAGTAAAAATCATTTCCTGATCTAATTTCTGGCATATGCCCCATGTACTGGAGAGACCGTGTGCTATGATGAAGAAACGCTGTCTGATTTCTTCCATCTGCAGTACCTGCCTGGCACCAAATCACAGTCAGGCCTAGCCAAAGAAACAGAGGGGATGACAGCAGTAAGTGAGCCAAAGAATCAGGAAAAAGAGCTCATTTTCTTAGAAGGTAGCTACAGGGAATCCTGAAAAAGAAGGTGATTCTCAAGTGGATGGAGAAGAGAGGAGCTGGTAAATGTCTTCAGGACTGTTGCAGGTCCCCTTTGTTTGGATATGCAAGCAGCAGCAGGAACCGAACCGTGACATTCAAACCCACTGAACTTATGGAAGCAGAGAAAGGAAGTATTTCACCAACACCAAAGCATCAGCTCCTTAACACCTGTATTTGTCCAAACTGTAATGAACAGTTTTAAGTCAGAAGATCTTTTGGAGCTGTGTGTAGTAGGAATATCTGTGTGGGAGAGGGGTGGATACCTTTGGACTTTGTTAATAATTAACTGGAGGAGTGTGCTAAAGCCTATGGAATGGATAGTATGGCAGTAAAAATACCATGACTCACTGAAGTCTGAGGTTAGCAAATGGACAGAAGTAAACAAAATCGCGCATGACAGATCCTTGTGCAGATAGACCTGTTTCTCTTTAATGAAACTGTGTCTGAAATGCTTCCTTCGCTTCTGGAAAACACATGTAAATAAATTGATTCTCAACCTGCAAGAAATAAAAATTGCTGCATTCAGAGCTGGATATGAATCTAGCATGTTTTCCAAAGCTTTTCTATAATATTTGCAATATTCAGCCTATCTTCTGAACATTTTTTCTTTTCTCATAATAATCCCTATGTTAACATCTTGCCAGTTTAAAAAAAAAAACAACACACAAAACCTCTTCTTTTCTCAAGTCACTTTGCTTGAAAGGAAGTGAAAGCCAGGATAAAAATGTGGATATGTTAATTTTAAAAAGCAACAGAAGGATATTCTGTGAGCAGCAGGCCTTTCTAGTCTGCTTTTCATTGCATGGGTGTCACTAAATGGTCAGTTTTTAACTGAATTGTTTCATAGAGCTTCCCCATTTCTAAAATTATTATTTTACCTATATCAATATAATTATGTCCTGCTATCCCTTTTTACGTCATAAACCTTGGCTTGAGGTAACAACTTGTTGTTGCACTTGGCTCCAGGATCTGGCAGATAAAATTCCTCCTGTTTGAAAGAAAAGCAGTGAATATTCCAGAGTTGCTCTCTTACCAGCTACTCAGTGCTTGGAGGGTTTGCATGTACTTATTGGGAGGATTCCCTCTTTTGACAAGCATAGCTGGAGACCTCAAAGGTTCCCAAGCCACAGGAAGCACCAGGAACAGGGCACACAAAATTACTAAGTTCTGTTCCAGAAGAACCTGAGAACATGAAACATGTTACAAGAGTGTTTAGAGACTTCACATAGACTTTGCATCTGTTTTAAATCATGCAACCCTACTGCAGTTTCTTTGATTACTCGGTCCATCCACGTGTATGTCTGCAAATATTTGTTAAAGAACTCGAAATATTTGCTGTTTATCCTGGGGTGTAATATTTCATATATTTGTTTAATGTCCAGGCTAGGATTTTCAAATGGATTATTTAATTTATTTCCAGTTGCTCTAGAAAGAAAATAATTTCCTCTGTATACATACCCTATGTGTCTATTCTTGAAACGTTTACATTCTAGGAGTTAACCTGTTGAAGCTGTGTAAAAGATAATGCTTCCTGTCACTCTTGCCCATGTCAGCAGGTTTGTCATCAAAAGAAAAAAAAAAAAAAAAAGCCTTTGCTGCAACATACTTGCAGTAAGCACCCTGCACCACTGGATAAATAGGGTGAAGACAAGGCACTGCTATTTTATCACGGGGTAAATGAGGCTAAGATTAATCAAGGGTGTGAAGGTGTTGACATCACTTAATTGCTTGGTAGTAGAATTACAAGTGCTGTCTCTCCACTTGAGATTTTACAGTTAGATTAGCTATTATACACTACTGTGCTCTAAGACAAGGGCTTTGCTGTAAATAAAAACAAACCAAAGCCAATTAGAATGCAAAGTGAAAATAGATCTTATTTTGAAGGGCAATGCCATAGTTTAAGAATGGAAAATGAGTGACAGGATCACAGCATGGCTGAGGCTGGCAGGGCACTCTGGAGGTCACCAGGTCCCACCCCTGCTCAAGCAGAGTTCCTCAGGGCAAGGTGCTCAGGCCCATATCCAGGCTACTTCTGAAGTTCCCCAAGGATGAGGCTCCACAACTCCTCAAACCAAGGTGTCTCAAGCTCCAGAGTTGTACTTTATGGTGGTTATGGCAACAGAGTAGCCCTTTAGGATTATGTCGATGTTGCCACTCAGCAGTGTTGAAAACAGAAAATTCTATTTCCTCCTGCCCTTTTTTCAGGCCCATATCTCTATCATTTACCTTCTTTGGGCTCTAGCAATTTTCAGACCTCCAAGCAAGTAAAAAATTTGACAAAGATTGACCAAGTGAGTAAAACTTTGGTTAATCTTAGTCAAATTTTCACTCATTAAGTTGGCAAAAAGACCAGATAATTTTCTGTAGGTGCAGGAGTTGGGCTGACTCATCGAGGAGACAGCAGACAGCAGAGCGGGCCCACAGGAGAAGAGATGGCCTCAGCCAGGGCAGGAGGAAGCTGAATCTTCCCTGTCATGGCTGTAGGTTGTTACATCAGTTCAGTTGTTTGTTAAACCACACCTGGGAGGAAGGTGGCAAAGGCCACTCATTGAGATGTTTAAAAGTAGATCAAGGAGTGGCTGAAATCACTGGTGGGGTTTGGTTTTCCATATGACCAAGGTTAGTTATTCCTCTTTTCTCCCCGCCTTCTCTAAGCTCCTTGACTAGGGCAGTGTTCCCATTAGCAAGCCTCCCATTGTCCTTTCCTGCCATCTTTGAATCGGTTCTTAAAGCCTTATATATTCAGCAAATTTTTTTTTTTTTTTTGACACATTTTTAATTGACTTCCATCAATGTAATTATACCAGAGTTGTTGCTCCTGTTTACCTGAGCAACCATGGCAACTCTTTGGGACAAACATTTCACACCGTTCAGTTCTGTAGATAGTTTATAGATAGCTTACAATGCTGAGATATCTTAACAACTTTCATTTGCAACTAGCTGCAGAAATATCGAAGACCTGAATCAGTCGTTATCCTCAAAGAATCCTCTGAACTGCATACAAGAAAATAGATACAATTAAGTAACAGAATTGAATTACCCATTTTTTAGAGGTTTGAGCCAAATCAAACTGTTCTTAATCTAAACTCATTTAATCTCCAATTAAAAACAAAAAGATTAATACAATGCTGAATTTTTAAAAAACTGCAGATCCTAGAAGTGCACAGTTGGAACAACCAAACCTTTTTTTCCCCCTTTCTCTTATATTGACCTTTTTCACTCCAGAAATAGATGTTTTACAGCTGGTATATATATTATGCTTATGATGTTTTCATTTAGAAAGATACCTACAGATGTTAAATTAATCTAGACAGATTTTATTTACCTTTGAGACTTAGCTACAGTGTTTTCTCTTGGAAAGTATTCACGTTTTATTTGGCTCCATGGTTCATGAAAGTCTGGCTGCCTGCACAAAGTATGGCTGATCTCATGCTTTTTCTCAGACATCCACTCATGTACATACATATGAAAGATGTGTATAGTACTACCTGAGGATGTACTTTAGAATCTGTTTTGAATTTGGTTGCTAATTCAGTGGCCCTGCTTTTTCCTTCTGAAAGCAATTTTTAGGGTCAAATGGGGCTGAGCCTAGCAATTCTGCTCTCTAAGTAGCCTCCTGGTAGAGCTACTCCATACTGAAGAGATAAACCAGATCTTAAGATATAAGTTTGCCAGTACAGATGTATGAAAATCTGTCTGTTTGCAGCTCTCTGAACATGTATGGCTGGACTCTATACTGCTCCAATGTGAAACACCAGGCTGTACCCAGAGCAGCCTGTACCGGATATGAGGCTTCTGATAAGCTCCTGGATACCAAAGATTATTGAGCAAATATGTTTGATACAGCAGTACACTATATTATATTGTTCTTTCCATTACTGATCACAAGTCATCAAAGGGCTACTAAAAAGTAGACAATTCAATTCCAAGGCTGTGGGCTTCAGCAAAATTAAAACTTACTTTTAAAAACTATTCATGTGCCTTGAAAAAAAAAAAAAATCAGTACAGCTTTTTTTTTTCTCTTTTTTTTTTTCTTTCTTTTCTTTTTTTTTTTTTTTTTTCTGGTCTGGATTAATCACTTGAAGCAATGTGCTAAATACAGTGAGCCATTCTTTTTAGGATCGCATGGATCAAGCCTCAGTTCTTGGCAAGCACATCCTTCATACCATGCATGCTGCAATCCACCATTGTTATTTTTTATTCATGGCAGGAGAGCAGAATGATTACAGCAAGTTAAAGGATAGCTCCTCCCTGAGGATCTTATGCTATAGCAGGAGATAACACTCAGGAGGAGTGGGGGAACACAAGGGTTGCCATAAAGGTCATGACAAAAGCTTGATATGGCACATGATGTTCAGACTGGGGCTCAGTTGTGGGTAGCTGGTATTAAAAATGGGGAATGAATGTACTGCTGAGATGTACCAGATGCAGACATACTGTGAAAGAAAGGAAAAAAGAGCTTCAATTGTACATTGTTGGTAGTGGAGAACTTGGAGTGGGGCCAGAAAGTAGAAAGATTCTGTAGACGCTTCAGTCCTTTAGCCCCATTAGGACCACACAACCTATCCACCCCATGCCCTGTGGGGGCCTGAGCAAAATTACAAGGTTTTATCTCTTTTTTTATGGGTGTTCTGTGAGATAAAAGTCTTGCAATTGTTTTTGCCCTGCTGGATTCACCAGTGTAGAAGTGATACAAACACAGAAAGTTATTGAAAAATCAAAAACAAACAGATAATAACAACCAAAAAAACCAGGAAAATTACATTCCAGCCTTTCCCCAGTATCATTACCAGAAAGCATCAGTGGTCAATGTGGTAAAAGTATAGCATTAAATGTAATAAGAAAAAGTTGCGTTTTAGGAGAAAAGAGATAATGCCATGTTTTGTTCATATCAGGCAGAATGCAGTCTCAGGTCTCACATGAGATGATACTGAACATAAAGAGATTGGTCAATGTATCTTTTTTGTTCCTCCAGCACAAATGGAAATTACATCTACCTTACGCTGGCAGAAACTGCATCCTGATGTAAGGGCACTGACATATGCTGTAACCATACCTAGTAACTACTCGTAGCAGGAGTTCTGCGTGTCCTGTTAAGGATGATATAGAGCTTCTCTTTTCCTGATAATCACAAGGATGTACCCTCTGCTGCTTTTCAGAAGGTCACAACTTTTTAGTTGTGCCTCTTTCCAGATGCATTTGTAATGCTTATCTATCACACAACCTGGGTTTAACTGCAGCGTAAGAGCTGCAGCTCTTTAGTATTCTTATCTACATTACTATTTTCCTTGCCCTGCTGCCACAGACGAGATGGCTTTTTTGCCAGGTTCCTAGTACAGAAATAAAACACACTTTCTTTTCCTCACAGCCCTTATACTTGAATGCAGAGATGGTGGTGGTATCAAGAAACAAACCGAAAAGTTGCCTGGTAGCATAAGTGCTTCTTGCTATAACACTTCTAGATATACCAATGTGCTTCTGAAGCCAGAAAAATTCATTATATAATAAAGGTAGTGAAAAATACACACACAATATATATTGTAGGGATCCCAAGCCTGGTGACAAACCAGGAAGTTTGATGTTTACAGTTGATACTTCAGCATGACTTTACCATTCAGCTGGCTTATTTGCAAGTACCATACGTAGCAAATGAAGATTAGTGCCCACCTCAGTTACATTCAGATTTGCTGAAAAGCAGACAACTTTTAGCTCTAAAAGAACCAGTTACAGTCACTTAGAAGTATTTCTCCTTCCATTGACAAGAATACAAATACGTAATTTCCATTAAGCTCTTATGTTTTTTATTCCCAATAACAAAATATTGTCTCTACAAACAGCAAAGAATATCTGCCCTGGAAATTATTTAAAAATAAGAAAAATATATTTTATGTTTAAATTACTCGCTAGCAGGAATGAAACACTGCATTCCCTGCTTGGAGGATGTTCTCAGATGCAACAAACCAGAATCTATGCAACTTAGTTACCAAAACCACTAAAGTAAACCTTAAATCCAGTTTTAGGAAACCATGAAGTTCTATTTTATAGTGCTCTGTGAATAGTTTCGTATTACCAGCAGTTGGCTTAAAATAGTAACAGAACAATTGTGCCATCCTCAAAAATAATCATCCTATCATAAGAAAAATATTTGCATGAAGTAAATGGACATTGAGTAACTGCGAACTTTTGGACCGGTGGCTATGTTGCACCAAGTCACATTACAAACAAAGTGGGGAGACCAGGAAAAAATGGACATACATACAGCAGTTTGTACTCCTTTTCTGTTGTGTTGTGAAGAGTATCTTCAAACAGTGACCTTACTACAAATCCTTTACTACAAATCCTAACCACACCCAAACAGAACAAAATAAGCTTGCAGGCCCAATTCTTCCTTATTGCTAGTTCGTTCATTCGACTGATACTTGGAGCTCTGTGATTTTTTTGTTCTTCCATCTGAAATCATCTAGCAGAGACTTCTGTAGAGGAAAGAGTAGCAATCTGTCTTCGATATTGTTTGAGGTTTTTCATACTGGGACAGATCCTGACAGCTACGATGCACTGTGAATTGTAACCCTTAGTTACAAGTTGAACCACACTCACCGTTAAACAGAGGGGAAATTGATGCTCCAGCACACAGAAACTTGGGATGCAGTCTCCTTATGTCCAGACCCTGAAGCTGGAGCTATGAGAAACTGATGTCTTTTTTTTCCAGCTGCTGCAATTTGGAAACTATCCTTACATTCCCCCTGCTTGCTTGTAAATTGTAAGAAAAAGGTTTAACATCGCTAACAAAAGAAGTCACAATTCACCTGTGGATAGGATTGGTTTTACAGCTGGCTCTAAGGTTCTATAATTTCAGAGACTTGGGACGTATTGAGGATCTCTAAATGTTCACTGTATCACTTCTTCTAAAAATGTAATTCTTTTTAAAGCCAAAAAAGTAAAACGAGGCTTTCTCATAAGCTTGGTATTGAATGAAATAATCACAGTGGACCTTTGTGCATTAAAATAAAATCCTACTTTTTTCTCCATTGTAAAACACTAGTGAAGGCACAGGCATTCTTTGTCTGAGTGATAAGCAAGTATTAGAACATAGCCAGGTAACTTAGATGAGTCTTGAGCCACCAGGGGAGATGGTCATGCTCACCTGCGTCATGCAGACTAGCAGCATGATTACAGGCTTGCCCTTCAACCACTGGCAGCCTGAATGATCCAATTCAGAGTTCCCCCTGAATTACTACTTGGTCACAAGTTCACCTGATACTTTTCAAACACACCTGGAAAATAATTTTAACATGTAATGACAATGAGAGGGTGGCTGTGCTCAGGGACAACGTTAGTGGTAGCAGTTGCTGTCAGAAATCTCTCTGAGAAGGTTTAGTGCACATTGATAGCCTGAAGGAAAGAGCAGGCTTGGAAGATCATGTATTTTCATGCAGTCCACCTGAGGAGTGGAATATGTTTTACTCAAGTGGAATATGTTTTAATGAGAAGCTGGATTCTCTTTGAATTTTCATGGGGGGGGGGGGGGGGCAGAAAGTGAAAAATGTCTAGCTTTTCACTAGCAAACCCAGAAATTTGAAGTGCTGCAATAGTGGCAGTGCCTGGGTCTGATCAGGACACACCCAAAAGGCTCCGTCCATATGGCCTGGAGCTCTCTTTCATTACTGGATAGTTTCTACCAAAATATTGAGCCCAACCATTAATTTAAGAAGGAAAGGCTAGCTGAGATGGTGTTTTATCTCCTCTTCAAAAGCAAAAAAAAAAAAAAAATCCATAGATTTTTTTATGGATTTGTGCATTAAAATAAAATCCTACTTTTAGGATTTTATCCATAGATAAAATCCATAGAACAGAGGAATCCATAGAACAGAGGAATATCATGGAAATAGTTTCATGGAAGGGTTGGTTAAGTGAGAAGTTTCCTTCTGCTGAGCTGCTTTGGTCCTTTAAGTAATGCCATTAATCATCAGGAAGCACCCTGCACGCAAGTGACTGTATTCTTATTAAATTATTTTCTTATTAAATCCGTGTAGCACAAGCTATTGCATGCTGTTGGTCTGTAGATGGCATCGTTATAAGATCACTAGTGAGTATTCGTAGGGAAACGTGTGATGATGGGAAAGAAATAGCACAGGTGGAGTTCTCTAGGGCAAGATGCAATTGCAGTGATGTCACCCCCTCTTACTGTTTCAGTTAATGTTTAGTTAACGTTTTTTAGAGAACTGTTTAACAAATATCTTATTGTAATAAACTGCCGATTTTTCTTTGGTGCTTCCGAGCACAAAAGATATATTATAATCCTGTATGAAAGCATACGTTTGCTCATGATCTGTGAAAAGAATAATATATTCGGAAGTGGAATAATTGCTTTTCTATTCATGCTTGTCTGCAGGAATATTTTCTGCACTTTGGGAAAGACCACAACCAGTAAACATTGTACATTCTTTGTATTTTCATACAAGGTAGTGTAAGTGATTGCCTAGCTAAAACTTGCTGGAAAATTTAAGGGTTTACTTTATTTGAACTATTTCCATACATCGACTAGCCACCTCTTCTTCCCCATTTCCTTTAGATATTTCCTTTCTTTCCAGCACCCCCCCCTGCATTGAGTGGCAGTTCCACAGTACCTCTCACCTGGGGGATGCTTATTTTATTCCAGGCTCCTGCTGCCTGGCCAGCTGACTGCTTCCTTTTGCACTGATACGTGTCCAAGTCAATAGGCAAACACTAATCTACTCCAATTTTGCCATTTTTTACATATTTTGTGCGAACTTGATTACTTTAATATTTCCCTGGCACTGTGGGGTCTACATTGCTACATTGCACATAGTCCCACTGTTCACCCACCAGAACCTCATCTAAATGCAGGGACATGCACATCCGCCACCAAAGGAGAAGCATATTCATCTGTTTTGGGTAGCTACAAACTGCTATAGAAAACTTCTGCTCACGAGTCAAAAAGTGCAGATACTGCATCTAACATTCATTTTCATCACCGTTACTAATGTGAAAGCTATGATTTCTCTGTTACTTTTGGCGCTTCAGTAACTCAAATTAATGCATAAATCTTCTTCGTGTGTCTGGAAATTTCATCTTCATACATAGCAAACTACAACGCTCCCCAGGAAAAGTTACCAACTAGCTTTTCTAGGGTGACTGCTGAAATACTTAACAGTCTAGATTAGTCTCTGTTGGTGGTTGGCTTTTTTGTTTGTTTGTTTGTTTTTGTTATTGTTGTTGTTGTTGTTGTTGTTTAGTATATCAAATTGAGAAAGGCACAAATAACACATCAGCATTGTGACACTGTCTTTCAGTAGAAATCAAACCCTACAATTTTTAATACAAAATTACAACCAAACAGTTGTAGGCATTCTGATCTCTGAAGAGTGTCATTCCCATTTGTATTCATATATATGTTATTGGTATGTAAGAAAGAGAATAATTTCATCCAGTTTGGAGTGATTTTATTTTCAAACCATGCAGTACTAATAGTCATTAATGACACTAAAGATAATGATAAACATCTGACCTCTAGTGGCAGCTATCTCAAAAAATGCTCTAAATATGAAGAATTAAATATGAAGAAGTTGGAGGAGTTGGAAAGAGAAAAGAATGTGGTTAAAAAATAAGATGGAATTGTAAAAGGTAACCTGAACTTTCACTACGTCCATTGTTAGTATTTTTTTGTTTAAATATCTTTTCTATCAGAATCATTGTTTGGGACCCAGGACAGTTTTGCTTCTAAAACTTTTATTCTTGAATCTTTTAAATTGATTACTCTGCTTAAGAAACATGTGAATGATTTTCCACAAGGAGGTTTTCTGAAAGAAATATAGCAATATTCTAACAAGCTTTATATCTTCATGCAGAGCATTTTTAGTAAGCTTGTCGTGTTGTTTGTTCCCACTTTGTGCATACACGGTTTATCAACAAGCACATTTAGATTCTCATTAGACTTCTCCTCAACCAACGTGTAACGTTTCCCAGAGAAAACTGATGCTTCACTATCAGCACTCTCTGCATCAAAATTTGTCTTCCTGTTGGACTAAAAATACTGCAGCTATTCCATAAACAAAGGTCAGAGCCTTCCTAATCAAGTGGCTAATCCAAACATTAAGTCCCCTCAATGAGAAACAACAGTGTTGTTTTAAACCCTGTAGGATAATATTTCAAAGCACCAGCTAGCATCATTACAACACAAACTTTCTCCTAAGCCAGAAACATTAGCTGCAACCTAAGCCTGCTTTTCCTTCCAGCTATACGAAGGCTTCAGACCAATCTAACAGTCTTGTTAATGTGATAGTGACAAATCTGGGGCAATATTACTTTTAAAGGTTCATTATTTTTAGAGTTTGACTTAGAATAACTTAGGCTTATTTCCTGAAGCCAGAATGAAAATGGAATTATGTAAGACTCAAATCTGTTTGCACTTTAAAAGCAAGTTGATACAGCTATATGAAGATATCACTTCAGTAATATCTATCTAATAAAAAAGAAAGCCACAGTAGCAAATATTGCAGCCCCTCTAAATAATCAGTTATGACATAATAGGGGTAAATGTGTGTTCTCATCGTTGACAAACACTGATTTGAGAAGGGTCTACTGCAGACCAAGATAAAATTGTTTAATTTTAATATTTCTCATTAAAAATGATTGAACTATCACAGTTATGTGTAAATACAGTTTTTTGCTTGACCCGCTTACGCATTTTCTACTTAAGAGAAAAACTTCTGTACTGTTTCTCTTTTGGAAGCCTGTGAGAATCGGATTTTTTTTGTCTGTTGAGACGAGTTCAAAATCTGCTTCCTTATCTTCAAGGTGCTTTGGCAGGAGCCCAAGATATCCAGTGGCTTGTCCTACACAAGATGTCAAAGTAAATTAACAGAAAAGATGTGAATTTATAGTGAATGTAACTAGCGTGCATATACTTCCTTTATGGACACACATTTAGGAGTCAGCTGGCCATAATTACTTTAACTTAATTCACAGTTGAAGTGAATTAAAATGAAGTAAATTGATGGTTTATCAACATGGAAGAGACACTGTACAATAAGCTCATTGTAAATTCACAGTTCACCAACAACTTTGCTCTGACTTTTCTTGTAGAAATACAGCATGCCCTCAAGGTGCCTTTGTATGAGGTAATTTAATTTTTTTAGGGGAAAAAAAAGAAGCTATATATGGGAGTGTAGGCTGATTGATAGCAGGTGCAGAAGTGATTGTATTTCAGTGGTGATACATGTAGAAAAAAGGTCAGCATCTATCATCTGTTCAGTTGAAGTTTCTCTCACGTTTTGTTACCACAGCGGCACTTTCTACACTGTAGGGTCCAGTTTGAGTGAAGCAAAGTTGTCTAAGGCAAAAGCATTTTCATAGCAGGGGATCAGGCAGTAAATGTATCATCCTTGTTTATTGCTCAGGAACTTCACCATGTAGGAGAGCAGACAACCATTAACTATTTCTGAATAAAAACATACAAATGCAGTTACATGCTTTAAATTGACAACATTATCCAGCTTTACCAATACTTTACCAAGTATTCCAGCATTAATTTTCCCCTAAATGATTTACCACATTCGCTAGATTTAATGGCATTTTCTGTTGGCATAAACAAACCGATGCTATAAGGAATATGGAGAAATATTTCTACATGCAGTACTCCATTTAAATTTGATCAGCATACTTAGGCAGACCCTGACATTATTATCCAGCTACGAAAACACCACTGTTCCTATTCATTCAGCCATTTCTGCTCATTTTTCCAGGCACAGAAAGTTTGCACTGTAGCATTCCTTGTCAGATTTGGTTCCTGTCCAATACCTGATGAGCATATTAACAGTGCTCCCATTCATACGTTGCAGCCTGCCAGTTCTATCTAATTTTAGTTAAGTTGCTATTTATAGTTAGATTGCTGTGTTTTCTCTTGTGAAAGCATTGCAACCGCTAGGCGTGGGGGAAATATGTTTTAGTTCTGTTTGGCACTCAGAATTTTTCACATTTGTAAGTTACCTACGTCCAAAATACTGTGCTGTTCTCCCAAAGTAACAGTGATGCTCCCTGTAATGACTTACACCAAAAATACTGTGACACAGTTGGCTATTTGTTTCTCAGCCCATCAAGATATGTACTGTGCAAACTGCATATGCAATCCTACTGTTGCCTCTATATAAGTAAGTCAGGTAGTGTGGAATCACAGTCTTTGCTACGTATTATTTTATGAAGAAAGATTTCAAGGTGCAAAGGACAGGAGAGAGGGAGGCAAAAGGAGAATGAATGTACCAAGAAATGACACTTTGCTATGACCAAATATTCTTATCAACATACACACATCCTTATGCATACAGGTACGCATATATGAGAAACTGAGAGATAATAGAAAGGAAATTAATATTACAGTTAATTGCAGTAAAACACGAATCTGAAAAGTGAGAGCTTTGTAAGCATTTCCCTTAGAAAAGTTCTAATCACATATAGTTTAGTGCTGTGATGTAGAATAATGATCCTTCGGCAAACACAAACTGGACTCTTCCATAAAACAGACACTTCATTATATTTTTTAGTAACTGGTAATTGGTTTGCAGTTTTGCTGACCTCACAGGATGGTGACCAGACACGTGGTTGAAAAATTGGCTTTCATTTTTTTTAAGTTGAAATTCAGTTTTATTCATCTTGGAATTTCAAAATGAATTCTGACCTCAATAGGAGGAGGTTTTTATCACAGCGTTTCAGTCCAGACTGGAACATTTTGGAGTCAAAACACACAAAACAGATAGATTTTAATCTTTTGTGTCTGTACTGCTCTCTGATATTGGTAATACCTATCTCCCATATTTCTAAATGGTATTGCAGGTGTTGTTATGTTCTTCTGATGTCTTATCTTGCTTACATAGAACATATACTCTCATGATGCTTCATTCTTGCTCCAATAGCCACAAAAATTTAGAAGCCAGAATAGATGAAAATCACAATATAAGAATCACAGAAAGTCAGAAAATAATCTTAGCACTCAACTATCCCAACTGTCATCTGAGTCCTAGGCAATATGTGCACCACAAGCAAACGGTATCAAATCAGCATTGATTTTCATTGAGTTGAGATTCACATTCAGTCTAGCTGGAATTATTCTGAAGTTGAATTGAACTGGATCTGAACCAGCAAAGTAGCTGGAGAAAGAAATAATGGTGTGATTTGGTAGATACCATGACTCAAAGGACAAAGAATGATTTGTGCTCTACTAATTCGTAGCTGACGGCCCCACATGGTAAGAGTCCATAACCATCAATCCAGAGGTCACACGGCTACAGGGAACAGCTATTACTCTAACTTTTAGAGGCAGAAACTTGTTCTTGTTTTGTAGTTACATCAGTAAGGCTATGCTTCTCCCTCTCTCCTCCCCAGCCCAACACAGATGTTCCAGAAAAACAACTAGTTTAGATGTTACTGTAGATACACACTGCAGCATTGCCTAATGAGAATTACAGGTAGAGCTGTAACACTCAGAGCTTTAGAAGGTCTCTAGATTAATAAATATTTATATTAGCTTGAGCTTGATTTATGGTGGATGAAAATGTTCCGTGCATGTTACTGGCAGGATAGTATTGAGAAACCTTCACAGCTGCAGGCATGTTTGTTTGTTTTTTGAGAGGATGTAGAAAGAGGAGAGGCGATGGCTTCGGCTGAGCTTTGAGCTCGGTTGTCCTTGCCAGAGCCCAGCACCTGCGGGGTGGATAAAGCACGTGTCCGTGCATTTGGCCAGCTGGCTGCCATCACACACATCTCCCTCCCAAGTCCTCAGAGCCCTACCTGGGGCTGCTCTGACACTGCCTACTCCAGACCCCGCACGGCCCAGCAGCAGCCCGAGGGTCGCTGTCCTGCACACCGACGAGGGCCGCCCTGTTCCCAAGCTCTGCTCCCTGGTGACCTGCGGTGCTTTCATCCCTTCTACCTCCTCGAAACAAAAGATTTGCACCACACCAAGCCACCTTGTTTGCTTCTCCCGCATTTCCTGCAGCGTCTACTGAGGCAAATTTAACAACACTCCGCTTCCTGTCTGCGATCACCTATTTTATTTGATCAAGACAACACACAACCGCCGCACACCGGAACTTTTCTTTCCGTCCGCCTCCCTGCCGATTCCCGGCCGCTGAGCTCCGTTCCCCTGCTGCGTCCCGTCAGCACCGCCGTCGACGAAGCCCGCCGCGCCCCGCGGAGCTCAGCGCTCAGCCGCGGCCGCCGCCCAGCGGTCCGGCCAGGGCCGTGCAGGCACTCAGCACGGGGCACCCGGCCGGGCCCGTGGGTGTTGCCCGGCACCTCGTCCACTGCACATCCCGGGCCGCTTAGGGTATTGTTGAGCTTTTTTTTTTTTTTTTTTTTTTTTTTTTTTTTACGGTCGCAGAACGATAACCGATCAGAACAAAATAGCTTTTTTTTTTTTTCCTTTTTTTTTCTTTTTTTCATTTTCTTTTTCGGCACTTGCACTGCTGGCGGCAATTCCTATGCGAAGAAGGGGCGGCTGACGATGGAGCGGGGCTTACAATCACGGGGATGCTTCTGGGAGCCGCCCAGCCTCAAGCACAGCGCTGCCTTGCTGCTCTTAAACGTGATCCGCGCTGCCGGTGCTGCACGAATGACCACAGAGGGTTAAAAAAGACATAATAAAAGTCAACTGCGATGCTCACAAGGTACTCAGAATCATAGAATCGTAGGGGTTGGAAGGGACCTCCAGAGATCATCGAGTCCAACCCCCTGCCAAAGCAGGATCCCTACACCAGGTCACACAAGTAATCTTGCACAGGGCAGTGCTAAAGATCACAACAGCTAAGAGGCAAGCTCAGCAGGCTGCATTCAGAACTTGTTGCTTGGAAATCAGGATTTTTTTCCTGCAGCATTTCTCATTCTAGTCTGCACGTGTACTTCACCTATTGGGCACACACTGCTTGTTGTTCTGCAGCTGAAGACTCTCTTTCCATCTTGCCCACTCTCTGCTCTCCATGAAAACACATTGCTTTTTTAGACTAGGAGAACATCGCTTCTGTAATAATTTTTCCAATCAAATCCACTATTCATTTTTTTTTTTTTTTTCCATGAAGATTTCATGCTGTGTAATACATTTGTGAATAAACTCTTCCCTTGGAACATTCAAATTAAACCAAGAAGCTTACTGCTTACATCAAAGCCAATACAAATAGCTTCCGCTGGGGACTGAAGTAAGCAGCTCTGCAACCCAGATCTTGGGGGGAAAGAGCACCAAGTTGAAACAGAAGTATTCAAAAGTGCCAAAAGGGAAAGGAATTCTTTCAAAGAGCAGCTTTATGTTTAGTCAGTAACACTTGCAAAAGAGTTGAGAAATTTTGTAGGAAGGCACTATTGTACTTGAAAAATATGTAAAATTATATGAAGCAAAGAAAAAAGACGGTGAGATATTCATTTTGGGGGTTTGTAAGTCATGAGCATTAGAGCATCAATGCTTTTCTTTCTCATCTCTATTGCTCCTACTGATTTTCTTCATTAAAATTTCATAGAATTTCAGATGTCTCACTTTCTGTCTTTGCTAGGGAGCCTTGCGTGTACATCTCAGAATCTCAGCTCTAGGACTAGCAAAACAACTCTTGAAGACAGTTTCCCAGAGTTTGGAAGGTGAAGCCCCCAGTTTATATATCTGATGTCTCTGCACGTGTAATCCTTCACAGCTCCCTGATGACCCTGTCAGACCTTCCTCCAGCCTGTTTTCAGATTCTCCTTATTTCAATATGATGTGTTATATTAAACCAGTATTACTTTTTTTTCATCGTCTTCATAAACATACTGACATTTACTTTAACAGTACTGAAACACCATCATTTTCAGGTTCTGTGTTTCTTTTTTATTCCTCTCTTTGCCTTTTCTTCCCTATTTACTTCAATATTCAGTGGACATTTACACCTGCAAGTCAGTAACTGTGCTTCTAAAATTTCTTCTCCCCTGACTCTTTTTTCCATGACTCCTTCTTGCACATCGGGAATGCAAAAGCTTTAACATCTGTTGAATATTGAACTGCAGGGGATCCTTCTGGCTCTCACTTGGCTTGCTGAACCTCACACATTTGAGAGTTCAAATGCTGTTCTAGGCAAATTTTCAGTCTCAAGGCCGTTTCACATGGAATTATTTTAAGCCAATACATACAGTTCACTGGAGTGTGTCCTGTTGGCCAGGAAGAATTTACATTTTGAGAAACTCAGACTGGATTGATCAGACTCATCTTCAGACTCCCTCCAGCATCAGATTTCTACCTCCTGACTTAGCTGACTTCTTTCATTACTAAGTTCATATTGCTGTCCTTCTGGTTCAAAAGATTATTTTTCC
Organism: Phasianus colchicus; assembly: GCF_987193195.1. Lineage (NCBI taxonomy): Eukaryota > Metazoa > Chordata > Aves > Galliformes > Phasianidae > Phasianus > Phasianus colchicus. Next base: position 72,257,918 of record NC_143436.1, on the reverse strand, counting down.
AACTTGATCACGTTGCAAATATGCAACCTCACATTTTCATGACTAGTTGAGTCACTCTCTACATCCTTCCTTCCTTCTATTTTCCATGTTCATGATTTTCCTCTCCTTTAGGAGAAAATGGACAAACATCATCTTATTGGCTGTCAAATGCACCTTGGCTTGTATTACTTTTAGCCTACTAAACGTTTGGTTTTAGCACCAGGCTGGATACATTTCAGGGTAGGAATTTATAATTCCGATCCATTAGTGTATGTATATACAGGCTTCATTTTGCTCTTCAGGAACTGCTGTAGTTAGTTACAACAGACTTAAAATGAACAAGTAAAAGACCATTGCACCTTTACTACATTTACTGTCGATCAATACCAAAAGCAAAAAATGTAAGAAGAAACAAGTAGAAATTTGTCCCTGCAGATTTCTTTCTTTCTTTCTCTTTTCTGTGTGTGTGTTTTAAGCATATTATTGTTCCTTCAATATTTGAATTTCTTTATGATGCAGTTTGAACTCATTTCCTTTGGCTTTACCTTCCACGTCACCCTACTCATAACAAGACAACTGCCATGAATACAGTGAAAAAGTCAAAATTTGGTTTAAGGCCTATATTTTGATGAATAATTGCTGTTCAATGTTTGTTGTTGCTGTTTTGATTTGTTTTGTTTTGTTGTTGGCTTTTTTTTTCTTGAAGCTAAATTCTTTAACTGCAGGCCATTTTGTTGCTTTGATTTGTGTATCGTTACTGATGTAAACAGAGCTTCAGTTAATAAAAAGAAACTATTGCATTATTATTATTATTATTATTATTATTATTATTATTATTATTATTATTATTATTATTATTTAAAGCCTCCTCTAACTGCAAAATATCTCTTAAAGTCTAACAACAGCTGACTGGGATACCCCTAATTCAATAAGCTTCGGGAGGTTTCTTACAGCATTTATGAATAGAGATCTATCTCTACTGATCCAGACAGGTGCATGTTGGCCACAGATGCAAGAATGCAAGAAAAGTTTTGGACACGAAGCCTCCATATCTCACTTTTGTTTAGAAATGCATGAATGGATGGCATACCAGCAAAAACTCTGTATGGATACAAATCAACAAAAAGCACTATAGACAAAAATGAGAGGAAGAGATTAATTTTTGTTCAGAGATACAAAGCAATGTTATTTGGTCCTCAGCATGAGTGAGCCCTAATTTTCTTGGAGCTAATAAGAAATGTGTATGTCATTTTGTGTGAGAAGCTGCTTTGCCTTTAGAATACTGCTTTAATACACTATGACAGGACTCATTAGTGTCTTTAGATACGTATTTTTTAAAAAAACAGATTTTTATTTTTAGATGTTTTTATTTTCTGAGGAAAAAGTGCTGAGAAAGAAAAGCCATCTAAGCCTTCAGTATTATTCCCCGGCCCCGTAACAGTTGTCATCCTCTGCCTTTTCTAGTTTCAGAAAAATTAGCATCAATATACTGCTGGTCCACAGAGACTGTCAGTGTCAGGACTATAGCATGAGGCATGAACAGGACTCCATTGCATCCTGAGATAAAAAAGGTGTGTACTTTTCTCACTGGAAATATTCTAGACTTTGCTTGACAGTATCCAGGATAACCTACCCTACATCTCTGTTTCCAACTGTGGTTTGGACCAGGTGATCTCCAGAGGGGCTGCCTGAGCCAGACTTTACTGTGATTCCATAAGGCAGGATGGTGCACAGGGAGGGGAGAAAGGCAATGTGTGCAGAGCCAGGACAGATTCAGGACACAAATCAACAAAGGGCTGTGTGTCATTAAACATCTACAGAACATCTTGTCAAACAAAGCTAACATGAGCGGAGTCTGTCTGATGCTAAAGCATCATCAACATCCTCAAAAACTGCTGAGCTTACTTATAGCCAAAAGATAATATATTACAGCAGTGCTGCCATATCCATTAACTGCCAAATGTAGTTACTCCTGAAAGTTCAGAGATGTCTGGCTATTTAGAGCATGGGAAAATGTTGCCAAGTCTCTCAAATTAGCCCAATAACTCAACAGCTGATACACTCGGCATATAAAGCGAAGGGAGATCAATGCATTTAGTTAACAGGATGTCTTTATTCAGTGTGCTCAGAGACTCACTGGATAGTATTATTTGAGAGGCTTCTTAAGTGAAATTGAAGTCTAAATCATCCCATGTCTCCAGGAAGAGGCCTATATATATATTTCAGATGCAAGAGTGAGAGATTGCGTCAGCGGATTTATATGTATCAGTTTACTTTTAATTAAACTTTGTGCTCTGCTCTGGAGCCTGTAGCATTTATTGCAGCTGGGGAATTGTGGTTTACTGCAGCTCTTGGTTGACATTAAGTAAGCTATAGAGCCAGAAGAGTGTTTACAGGCCCCCGTTATTGATTCATGGCTGTTTTCTGCTTGTAGCTATAAAGTAGAAAACTAAAGCTGTATTAAGAGTTTGGGTTTTTCCCCCACGATGAGAATCTAGATTTACCAGCAAAAGAAAAATGAGCATTTTCAAAGTTAGAACTGACCCATAATACTTGTTCTTATTTTACCAGTAGCATGGTTTATATTTGAACCTTTTGTTGTGTAGGAAACAAAAGGCTGCATTCACCTCCAACTGTTGGGTGTACAGCAACAGAAGGAATAAAAGGTTCAGCCCCTCCAGTTGCTGTTTGATAATTAACCACTATCTCACAGTCATCACAGTCTATCTTAGCAATACTAAAGAAAATCTCCAGTTTTTCTGTCCTTAAATTTACAGCAAGTCTTGGAATATAAGCAAAGAATATTATCCCTGTTCTACAGATAAAGACATCAAGTGCCTCTTCTATGCTGGTGCAGTATTTTGACCTTTTATTATTTAAATGTGCATAACAGCAGCAAGAAGTGCTGCTGCAATACAGTTTAAGCTATGACTTTGTACATTCATTCTATTATAGAATTTGAATTATGTGTCCACTGGAATGGTTGTAATTGAGTGCACAAACCAAGTGCACAAACAAGAAGCTCCTGACAGGAAGAACAGAACCAGAGGAACATCTTCATGACTCTTGTATAAATCAAATGCCTGATTTTTTACAGGTACGGAAGCATAATGTACAAGGGACTTTCACCCCTTGCAAAGTCTGCTGTCAACTCGAGATGGCTTTTAGTTGCAAGTCTATTTCCTAAACAAAGGAGGGATGCCTCCCAAATTGCAGTAGCTTTGAGATTTATCTTCATCATGTTCATCTCCAAAAACCCTCTTTTCCAGCCAAGTCACTACTGCAAAACAACCATATCAAAAGGAAGAGCACCTAAACAAACACAAAGCCTTTGACAACTTTTAAACTAAAATGAAAATGTCTCTTCTCAAAATAAGCCTCTAACCCTTGGAGGAGCCATCCTGAGCTGTGACAAGAATGCTACGCCTGCTGTAGCCATTCACACACATCTCTCTCACACTGCTCTTTAAGCTGCTGCTCTTGACCTTGCCAGGGGGACCATGGTGTACTCAACAGAAAGGAGTATCTCCACCACTTTCACCATAACAGCTTGTGAAGAAAAAATCTCTTTTTGAGCATTTTGAACCTGCCATTCCCTGGGTTTCTTACTGCATGAGGCAGGACACAGTTCTCTGCTCACCTTCTCCACATCATCAATAATCAAAGACTAAACAGAGTGAAACTCCACTTAGCAAATACATAGGATCTTCTGATGAGATATTATCATAATATTGAAAAAAATAGGAGGTAGCATGTTCAGATAATGAGAGGTTTTGGCAGATGTTCTGTTACTAATGACAAAGTATATTCAAAGTCCACTATAAGTAAGGATTGATATAGCCATTATTCTGCAATGCCTGCTGCAATGTTAGCATTTGCAAAATATATTGGTTTTGATGTCACTATTTGCAGCACATACTGTGAGGACACAAGCATGAGGAATTAAGTAATCGGTTGGAAAACAGAGAGGTGGAGAACAAGTGGATTCCAGGAGGACATACATCTCCTCTGCCTGAGATGTTACATCACTCGCCCTAATTCCTTCAATACCATTCTGGAGGATACCGTGTATCTCAGGAGGGGACCTTAGCCACAATTTTCTGGGGCAACACTTTGAGACACTGCACATGGTGGGACAGTTTCTTGTTGACCATCAGTTCAGATTCCTGTCTTATGCCCCATGAGAGTCCAGACCTCCAAAGATAAGGTATTTAGGATGTGGATGATCGGCCAGCGAAATATCCAAGGAGCATCCAAGGCCTGACCTGCTCTGACTTCCCTTGCTTTAGGAAGAGCTTGCAATGCAATACATCAGAGAATTGGAGACAGCATCGCTCTGGAAGCTAGCAGGAGCAGGTGCACATTTGGACTGTGGGATGCCTTTCCTAAATAAATAAATAAAGTGTCATGAGATCCTTGCTATAGCCCTATGCTGTAAGCAGAAGGGAGATAAATTTTCTTTCTCAGATAGAAAAATAATAGATCTTTGAATGAGAGGGAGCACACCAGAGCTTTTCTAATTAATGAAGAGAACAATGCTATAGCTGGAAGCAGGAGGGGATTGTGGCAATTGCATGGGAGAGAAAAAGTTCCTATTCCCAGCTTCAGTTTCAAGGCCAGGGACTCAGCAGTATGTGTTGGCTCAGGGGTTATTTGTTGGCTGTCATTACAGCTTTCTACCCTCTGGCCATGCATTGCATGTTTACACAGTGTTCAGTGCAGGCTGTGGTCCTGCAGGTGACTCCATGCAGCTCTGCCCTCATGTGCATGTACTCCTGTGTGGCTTCTGGGTCACACATTCACAGTAGGGACAGCACCTGGGCTTTTTCTATGTGCTACAGTTTTGAGATAATTGATGAATACATATTAAAAGTATTATAAAACAATTACTTACAGCATTATTTTTCTTGTCACACCATCATATTGAGGAAATCAGGCACAGCTTTTGCTTCATTTTTCTATGAAAGCCTATCATAAATTATTTTCCTTCAGCATCAAAAGCAGAGAAACTGCAGGATATGGTTAACCTAGAAAAACACAAGTAGGTGATGCAGCACAAGATGGCACTCATACTGTGGGGTACCTATGTGCCCCGATGATATGCATCTTTCTGGTACTCTGCATGTAAAATTAATTCAAAAATGATATTTTGGGATTTCCTACATGTACTAAATTATAATAAAAGTCACCTGTTAATGGCAAAGCCTCTCAGCCCAGCTGACTGCAGATTCCTCCCCAGCCATTGGTTAGAGCTGTCAGACAGCCAAAATCCACTTGAGATTGAAAAGGTGTGAGCTGTAAATAAAGGGAAATCCTGGATCACCACAAGGTGTTCAGCTCCCACACTTTGACCTCCCTTAGTCCCTTCTATGTTTTATTAAGATTGTATTTCTTCATGCACTGTCTGGTTTAAGAGCCACCATAAATCTATGGTGTGCAGCAAGAATAACAGAGAAGGCACTGTGTAGTACAAGGGGCTGTAATTCCATCCAAGGCATTCAGGAGCAGTTGTAAATCAGCATGGTGGAGCTTCAGCTGGGAGAAGAAGAACTGGAGGCTGAGGTGAGAGCAGTCTCCATCCTCCACCTGCCTTAAGCCCTGCTGCAGTGACAGCCCTGTCTCTGGAGCATGCCCAACTACTGCAGCCTGTCTTCCTGCTGCAAAGCTTGGGGCTCCTCAGCAAGAAGATAAAATAGAATCACAGCTAACTGGAGTTTAAGGAAGGAAGTGAATGAGAGGTGTCCTGCTGGAGGCAGGGGAATAAGGATGGGTATGTTTGAGGGATGTGCATGGGTAGATGTCTGGAAAGGTTGTAGGTGTAAGAAGAGGTCATGTAATTTCCAACAAAGACCTAAAGGGATTAGAGAGCATTCCTTATCACTCATGGTTCCTTCTATTTTTCTTACCAGCACTACGAGGCCATGCTTAGCACTGTGAAGCTTGGACAAGGCCCACTCAGAACCAAGCAAGATCAGGATGGCCACAGCTTAGGATTGTCACCAGCAGCTCAATAGTGTTTGCTGAAGAGAAATTTGCTTCTGGGTCTGCACACTGTCAGTTGTAATTAGGAACAGGAATCAAACTGTACTTCAGCTCCCTGTGCTGCTTCTCCTGCATCAGTAACAGCACAACACTCTGCCAGCCTTCTCCTCCTTTCTGAGGGTCCTCTCCCTCTGCTGATCCCTCACAAATTCATTAGGACCAGAGGAGAGACCTCATGAGGTGAGTGAAGGTAGATTGCACAGAGACTGCAGTAACGACCAACACATTCTGATTTTTTTTTTAATTATTATTTTTGGTGACAGAAAGCGTAGTGTGCAGCTGAACAGGAACAGCTTAAGCGACAGACACAGCACCATACACTGGATAACACATTCTCCTTCTCTTTGCTTTAATATGGAAAATCTTCTTTCAAGTGTGGAACACTTCTGAACGATATTCTCTTTCTGCACAAATTTTAATAAACCTTGGGAACAATTACTTTTCTTATTTCCTTTTCTGTCACTTGGTACAACACACTGAACGTCTAAGGATTAATGAATTTTAAAGTTCTCATTTTGCTACAATGGAAGACCTGAAAATTTCTTATGCTTTGAAAAAGCTAATGAATTGCAAAGAGGAATGAAGCGAAAACTAATTTGTCCATTTGAACTTCAAAATATCAGTGAGGTTTGATGAAGAAACAAAAGTTAAATCACTAAACTCTGGGCCATTAATCACTGTATTTTACTTGTGGTAAATGGTAAAAAAAAAAAAAAAAGGAAAAGAAAATATAACCACAGGTTTTGGATATGTTGTAACTTAGGGAGAGAAAGAAATTATCATAGTCTAACTCTATGTCTTGCATATCTAGTCACAGTGGAAGTTATTGTGATGCAACAGCAAGCCAAGATTAAATAAAAATAGGACCTATGGGATTCCAACCTGATTTTCAAGTAGTGATTGCTGGAACCCCATCCGTCAAGCTCATAGGGCAGCTTTTTAGCAGATGTAGAAGACATGGTACCAAGTTCAGGTTAGAGACAGATAAGTGTGGAGCGGTCACTTGGGAGTCACCTGCTCAGAAGAGGATGTGATGGCTGAGATGGGCTGGAGCTCCCAGGCCATGGGGTGCAGCAAGCCAGGGTTTGTTCTTCACAGTCCCACAAGAAGTGAGATGTTTTCATCAGCAAAACTGAGATGGTTGAAAAACCTGTCCAGCTGTGTGACACAAAAAAGATTAAGCTGCCACTTTTCACAGAAGCTATGAGAGCTGTTCCAACAGTAATGCCTCCCCTTTTATTAAGTTGGCCCATGAAATCAGTGGTGGATGTTGGTGGTATGGCAGTACAGGTTGAACCCTTCTGCCAGTATTCCATTACATTTTGTTACCATGTGACAGCTGGCAGCAGAGGGGCAATCTGACATAATGGCATCTGACATGGAAGAGCGTATGAAGCAAAGGTGTGTCATTGTATTCCTCCATGTAGAAAAATGGCACCCGCTGACATTCATTGCCACTTGCTGAATGTTTCTGGAGACCAAATGGTGAATACGAGCACAGTGAGGCAGTGGGTGGTGAATTTCAGTAGTGACAGTGACATGAGAGAAAGGCACATTCTGAATGGCTATGCATAGCTGTCATACCATGAAATGAAGAGTGTTTCCATCAGCTCATCCACGTCCATTGGCAGATTATTACCAGGGAACTGTGTTTGGAGCTGAATATCAGCTTTAATGTGTAGGAAACAACGGTGGCAATGTTGGAACATTGCAGTTTGAGCTACATGAGTCCCACAAATACTCACACAGGAACAGAAATAACATGGTATGCAAGTTTTTCAGGACCTACTGAACCAACACTCAGCCAAAGGTGACAGTTGCCTGGATTGCATCATTACCGGTGACATGACATAGTGCCAACAGTAGTCAAAACAGCAGTCCATGGAGTGGTGACATGTAAAGCCCCCATCAAAGAAAACCTTCAAGATGCAGCCCTCAGCAGGCAAACTGATGTGCACTGCCCTTCAGGATAGAAAAGTGCTGATCCTTTTGGATTTCCTGGAACCCGGATAAACCATGAACACTGCCTCCTACTGTGATGCTCACTAAGCTGAAGGCCTGAATTTCCAAAGTCAGGCCAGAGAAGACAATCTCTATCTTGCAACACTATTAACACGATAACCTCAGTTTGAAGAGCGTGCTACACACTGCCAGTCATGGTTAAGCTGTCCTACCATACTCACAGCATAGTCCAGATTTGGTGCCTTCTGAATTCCATCTGTTTGGGCTGATGAAAGATGGACTGCATGGGCAACATTTTCCTAGCAACAACATCACCACAGCAGCTGTGAAATAGTGGGTCACCTCCATTGGTGCATTCCTTCATTCCATTATGAACATGGAATGAAGGCTGTTGTTCATTGCTGGTGAAAATGCATAGCTAATTGTTGTGATTATACTGAAAGACAGCGTTCTGCAGCTGAGAATTTGCTCTCATCAAGGAGTTCTATTGTTTCCATGGAAATAAATAGGAGGCCTTACTTTTGGAACGACCTATGTAAATGCCAACTGCCTTCCATGAGATCAGAAATTATTTTATTTTCAGTTTAGATGTTTACAAGGAGAATATATGAAAGGTGCTTTTATTTGTGTCACTTTTAAGTGCATCAAGTATTTTTCTCTTCCAAGCGTTAATTAAAAACATGCACTAAAATGCAAACTGCTGCACACTTTCAGTTGATTGAGAGACCTTTTTAACAGGCTAATGCCTTTGTCTGCATTGGGAAATCTCACTTGGGCTCCTCAAGAGTGGAAATACAATTGTTTACATTTGAATATGCAAGCTGGACAGGGAAAATCTCTAGTAGCCAGGCCCTGGCTGGAATACAAAAATAAGCCATATCAGGCAACATGGTTACAACTTGGTTGTCTCTTAACATGGTGACTCATCTGGCATTGATTTGCGCTGGAGACAATGCTTGAGCAGCGTTCCACAACCAGACAAAAGCCTCCCTGTGATCAAACGCTGAGCACAACTGGCAATCATAATTGTTAAATGTTAGACAACTAAAAATGCCAAAGTGACTTAGGAACACAGATCTGCTTGAAAATCAGAGGGACGTTAGGCCTAGTTTTTTTGATGCCTTTGTCTTGCCTTTTTAGCAGTGCTGGCGCTGGTTTTTCTTCTATGATCTGGACATTTAAGTCACTGAGTCCTAGATCCCTGTAGGTATCTTCACATCTCCTATCCCTCATAGTGTTACTAATGAACACTGTTAGCTGGGTACCTCCTTAGATCACTTAGAGCCATGTTCATCAGAGCCATGTCAGCACAGCTACAGACCTGGGCCCACCCGTGGGCTCAAGCACTGCAAAGGACAGCGTGTTTGAGCCCAACCAGGAGCTGGTGGCCATGACTGGAGGCTGTGCAACACAGCTCCTCTCTGACAGACAGAACTGTGCCCACCTTGGTGGCAGCACAGCTGAACAAGGGCCTGGCTGAGGGTGTTGAGAAGGTTTAAAGCAGGCACGCTCCAGGAGCTGACTTGTGCAATAGCTAAACGGCCTTTTTAGTGTAGCCTTTTTAGTGTAGCCTACCCCCACCTCTATCAATAGCATCAACAGGATTTCCACGGTGCAGTTAACATCCTTGTGAAGGCACTGAATCACGAGAGAGAAATGCTTGAATTTTTTTCCTAGTAAATTTCTGTAGAGTTGGTACCAGTCTTTTTGCTTCAAAAACATCAAGCATCAGCAGCAAGCATGGCATAGTTTGGACCATCTGTTTTTTGTATGCCCCAACTATACAATGGGAGGAGCTTCAGCTCTCCCGTTTCTATGAAGTACATTAACTCACCTATTAACTCAGACCAACGTATAGAGCAACTGAGAGAGATGTGGGGATCTAAACATGCCTTGCACATCATTTGCAGGGCACTGATGCCTCTGCTCACCATGCAGCAGTGCAGCACATTCTGGGAGCTGCCTGAGGCAGCCTTTGGAACTACCATCCTGCTCATGCCAGGCTGACTTCTGCATCCATCTGCTTGCTGAGAGGAAGAGATGGTATATTCCTGCCCGGAAGGTCATTTGATGGTACTTGGCTTTTGTCCCTCCCACATCTTCCCACCTTCAATTTGCTTATGTATTCCACAACAGAAATGATTCCTTTAGTCATCTTGGCAACCATTATTCCAATAACTAGCATGTATTCATATTCTGAGAACTATATGGCATTAGTTACAGAAAACCCCCAAGCACAAACAGCTTTTTGCTGTGACATCTCTAAGGTAACTGCTGTGCACAATTACACTCATGGTAATTAAGATTCAGACCTCCAGTTCTCAGAACGGTGTGTATTATCACAGATGACTCCTTCTAGAAATTTAGTTCTCATTTAATACTTGTCTCTTGTTTGGAGCACAGTCCTAGGAGCAGATGGGGAAGCTCTGCAAGCACAAGGAAGGCAGGCATTTTTCACCAGCTCTCTGTGACTCCTATATAGCAATTTGGTATGTCATGCTGAATCTATAACAACACTGGCTGGCATACCAGCTATGGTCTTACTGCATTTCTGGATCCACTCCCTATATAAACCTCCTTCGTAATTTGCCCTTTCAGGGAAGATCTCAGGAGCTTTTTCTGTGTTCAAGGCTTTTGCCCTCTCAGGGCAGCTCCAAAGGTGCAGCCTCACAGCGCGCACCTTGCAGCACTCATGCACAGCTACAGTGCAAGTTTTTACAGCTGGCAGCACACACTTTTGCCAGAGTTATCCAGCTGGTCTGAAAATGTTTTCATTTGTTTTAGTCTTTTATCAAATTGAGACAAAATTTTCATGCTGGGCATTTGTTTTAGGAAAACAGGGAGATTTGCATGTTGAAGTAAAACCCCAAAACACAGCACCATTGAATGGGTTCATAGAAGATGTGTGATGTTCCACAAATCCATGAGGCAGTGATCTAAAACCTGTGAGCAGCAGCCTTCAAGGCAGAAATTTGATTGATGGGTTCACTGTCTGTGTGACTGATCTTGTCTCAAAAAGAAAGTACCCTCTCCAAGGCAGGAAAGGAGAACCAATACCACCTGCCCAAGGACATTTGGATGCCCCATCCCTGGATGCAGTCAAAGCCAGGCTGGATGTGGCTCTGGGCAGCCTGGTCTGGTGGTTGGTGACCCTGCACATAGCAGGGGGGTTGAAACTAGATGATCATTGTGATCCTTTTCAAACCAGGCCATTCTATGATTCATTCTACGATTCTATGAAAATCCCAGCCTCCCACAAAGTCCTGTGAGCACTGATTTTCACCTGGTCTGCTATAACCAAATGTATAGGCTTTTTTCCAGCAGGAAATACTCAGCTTCTGCTCATCAGTTAGTGCTGTTACACTAAAAAAACCCCAAAACAACAAACAAGCAGACATAGGTTATAAAATCACATATTATTTAGCTTATGATTGTGTGCTTTCCTCTCACCTAATGAGTGCCACAGAACAATGCGTGACCTCAGAAAGAACTAATGCTGTCTTGAGTTTAAAAAAACACCCTTGTTTTTAATAAGAATTCCAGCTGAAGCTACTACTTATGTTTTGATACAAGCATTTCTGTACACAATTCTGAAAAACATCTGGCACCATGGAGTTGTGCTTTCAAGTTTCTGTTGCAGTTCCCATTAGCTGTAATGACACCTACTGCTAGGGACAGACCTGATTAACTGCAGGCTCACACACTGCTCAATACAGGCAAGTGTAGATCCTAGTGAAGCAACAACCATGGATTTTTTTGGCCCTTTGTTTTAACACGATTGCCAGGATGACTAGAATCTGAAAACTCACAGCTCATTACCAAGAACACAGTGCTGATCCAGACAGAGCCAGAAGATTTTAAAGTGACTTCAGGGATGAGATCTAACATGGAGAACATTTTCCCTCTTTTTACCCCTTTCACCAGTATGGAACATTTGCTATGTATTTACTGAATGTAAAACTAAATAAGAAATTTCCAGGTAGTTTTGCATCTGGGAGAGTAGCAGCATGTTATAAGCTATACATGGTGCAATCTCTACTCACACTCATCTAAGATGTTTCTGCTGCAGCTGAGAGCCTGCATTCTCAGCAGAAGAAAGAGTTCAGGATCTGCAATGCATGTCCCAGAGCCCTTGAACATGGCAAGTATCCTTACAGCAGTTTTAAATTAAGAGATGCTCTTTAAACAGCGAGAAGAAAAGAGAAGATCAAAACCAGCCACAGTATTGCCTAATCTCCTGAGTTTTTCAGACACAGAGTAATTTTTCCTCTTCTACCAACTGCCTTTATCTCTATGAACATAAGTCAAATAACATTCCTAACTATTTATCAACGGCATTAACAAATGGTCTTGTTTTGAAGCGTTCATTGACCTCAAAAACCCTCAGAGTCCAGATATGTGTGATATTTTTGGACGACAGAAGCAATGAAATACCCAGTTCTGCTGCTGAACATAGTATCAGTTTATTTGCTCTAACCATGGACGTCTGGGCTTGCTTAGCTACAGATATGACAAATTTACATTCCAATTTACAGAAATCAGATGCTGTATAATTAAAATATACACAAATGATTCTATGTAACCAGGTTGAAACCTCTGATCTTAAGTTAACGTTCAGTTTTACATGATTCCCATTTCCTGAAAAGTTTTGCATGTGGAAAAACGATTTCCACAGTTGGGGTGGGTTTTTTTGTTTTGGCTTTTTTTTTCCTTTTTCTTTTTTCTTGCATTAAGACCATAGTGTGTATTTCAAAATATCTTTAATGGACCCAACTAACATTCCCTGGCCATGATTTTCCAGGTACAATTTGTGCCTCTTAAATAATCAGCAAATTCACTTTCAGGACTATTTAAATGCCATGAAATGAGACCGCTTACAAGCAACTGAGGATAGAAAATCAATGTCTGTTTTTGTCTTTTCAATTTGGTCCTTGATTTTCATCGTCACAACTTTTTATCTGTAATATAAAATTGATCTGCTGAAGAGTGCTGTGTGACAATTACTTGTAAAACACTGCAAGATTCCTGAGAGGGACAGAGGGCTGAAAAAAAACAGTACACTGCTAGTAAAATTTGTTGCATTCAAACTAAAATGTCCAGGAAATATGAACAACTTGAATGCAAGTCCACAGCATTTTTGGAATCATTTCCCTGAAAACTTCAATCCTCTGAAATGAACCAGAAACAAAAGAAATCAAGAACAGACAAACTCTTGAATAGCAGAACTTTTTTAATTCTATTTTTCCCCATAGAGACTTTAGAAGAGATAATTACTTTGTAGGCAGTTATTAAAAATAATGCCAGACACTGAAGTTAGATGTATTAGGGATAGGATAACAACAATTGTACGCACACTTACTTTGCTGGTCACAGAAGTCTATTTTAGCCTTTGGTTTCCTGTGCATTAAGACACTGATGTTATGCTGCCTATCAGGGAAGGCAGTAGGTTGTATAGTTATCTCCTGATTGGGGCAAAATCACTACCCTGAAACCACACAACCTACTACCTCATCCTGTTAGAGCATCAGGCGGATCTTCTGAAGCAAACTAACATTTCACTTACCATAAGTAAGATTCCCTAAACACTTTCTAGCCCACATTTCTTAGTTTCAAAACGAGCGTAATTATGTCCTGTCTGCCCTTCCTCAGATTTCTTCCTGGAAGTCCATCAGAATTGGTGGAGTGACTTTATAGACCAAAGAACTGCAGTGGAAAGCACTCTCCTTCCCAAATTTGCACGATACAATAAAACATAGGTTAAATCACAATTCAAAAATTGATTTTAAAAAATCCCTTCACATAGGGGTCAAGCATTTACTGGTATGAGAGCAGAAAATGAGATATCCTCTTTGTATTACTAGCCAAGTCATCACTCGTCAGTTTCTCAAACGAATTATCCTAGGTGGATTTACATAACTGCTGAAGAAGTGGCATTTGCCATTGAATATAAATAAAAATGTCACAAAGTAATGAAGAAATGGATCACCTTTTTCCAAATGGCCACTCTTGCGAGCACACTGGTAGATGGAGAAAACTGAGCATAAATAAACCTTGTAGACTAGGTTGTATGTCTGTGCCCTCTGACACCTCAGTTTCTCTGAGAAGATGAAAAAAAGGAAATTGCTTTCCAATCCAAACGACAGAGGAATTTAAACACACAAAGGACATTTCTTTTCTTTCATAAGAATCAAAACCAACATGTAGACAGAGCCAGAGAACGTTACAGTTGAAATACATTTGCTTTGCATTTTGAAGACATATCCAGCGATGATATCACAGCCACTTCAGGAAAGACAGTAGATTGTATAGTTATCTGACAGGCAGGGCATAACCCTAAAACTATACAACCTACTACCTCACCCCAAAGGACAGTCAGACTCCAATCAGAGAAACCACAAACTATATTCCCAGAAAGCTGGATGGCTTGGTGATGACCTAGAAGACAAAAAACTCTGGAAACAAACATTATCAGTCTTCATTCTGAGAGAGTTCGCTATACACCAGTTGACATTTTGCTTAATGAGCTCTAGTTTCATGTTTTAAAAGCTTAATAGATTTGCAATATGTGAAGTCATGTCAGTGACAAGATACACAAGAGGGAAGAGGATATGGAATTCATTTTTAATAAATACACTTTTGTACTTCCAGCTCTGACATGACTGCATCTTAACAAACCAGTTTTCTCACTTCAAGAAAGGCATCACAGTGACTTAGAGAACAGATGCTGAATTAGAGGGATTTGTTCTGCATTGCCCCCTAGGTATTCCTCTGTTATCCTAGTGGGGAAAAGCTCAGTTTCTCTTACTGACTTTTCCAAGTTCTGTATGGGTAAATCTATAAGATTGAACCAAGAATTTGCTGACTGTCAGAAAGTGTTATGGCTTACTTACACAACATGCTACTTCTAAAGGACAGTACCTCACCACTGAATCAATGGCCAAACTAAATGTTCCCTACTGTACCACACAGATTTTAGTTAACATGACTAGCAAAATTGCCACTACTGTACCATAATCTCACACCAACACTAGAGTTTGTGGGTGCTGTCACTCTCCACCACCTGGTTTGATGGACTACAACACATCACATTCAGGGAAAATCCAAATAAGTGACAAAAACTACTATATCAGTCCATGTTTGTAATGTAAATAAATAAAGTTTTCAAACAAATATTCCAACTTAATAAGCTATCTTAGAATCACAGAATCATAGAATGGCCTGGGTTGAAAAGGATCACAGTGATCACCTAGTTTCAACCCCCCTGCTATGTGCAGGGTCATCAACCACCAGACCAGACTGCCCAGAGCCACATCCAGCCTGGCTTTGACTGCATCCAGGGATGGAGCATCCACAACCTCCTTGGGCAACCTGTTCCAGTGTGTCACCACCCTCTGAGTGAAAAAATTCCTCCTAATATCGAACCTAGACCCCCCTGTCTCAGTTTAAAACCATTCCCCGCTGTCCTATCACTATCCACCCTTGTAAACAGCCGTTCCCCCTCCTGATTATACACTCCCTTCAAGTATTGGAAGGCCACAATGAGGACTTCCTGGAGCCTTCTCCAAGCAAAACTTTTTTTTGTTAACTGCAAATTAAAGACAAGAATACATGATACACACAGAAGAACTAAAGCCATCCTTTACAACAAAACAGATCTCACCCCAAAGTAGGTAGGTCATGTTTCAGGGCAACTGATGGGATCTTCCACTGCTCTTAGCACACTCAATATGGGGATGCAGAAAGAGAAAACACGCATGTTTCAACTTCATTTCAGTGCACACTGAAACAATTATAAGGTGAGTGGCAGCAAGTGAAAAAGCAGACAGCAGCTTCTCTGTACATTTTCTCAGATGGCCATTCACAGCACCAGCTTTCTCTTTCCGTTGTTATTATCCCATCATAACACAGCCCAGGGGGCACCCCTGAAAAAGACAGACAAGAGACAAGCAATAGTGAAAACCAGAAAAGGTTGTAGGTTTTGTTTTTTTTTCAGATTGACTTTTTGAGGTATTCGCTTCTTCACTTTCTGGGAAAAACACACTTTTAAAGAAACTAGAGAAGGAATGAGAAGACAAATGCCTAGCCAAATTAGATAGCAATGTGTTAATCTCTAACAGGCAATGTTACACTGTTAGCTTCAAAGATCACTTAACTACACTGGACTGAAGCCACCTGTAGGAAGAGGTTACTGATTGCTGCAACATGGGACGTACTTGTGACACCAAACTGCAATGGTGCAACTGTCCTCTCTGAGACAACCATATTGGAGAAAACGTTGTACAACTCTGAATTCACAATCTGAAACACCAACGGCACTGAAGGTTGAAGTAGATATTCTTCAGATACTACACAAAGAGTAGCAAGAGAAATTTCAAAACCTCTTTAACTAGAAACTTAAACTAGAAACTACTAGTAGCAGAAGTTACTTTCTAACCACTATCAAAGGAAGTCATTTGGAAAGCTAGGCAGAAAGCTCCACAGTTTTCTCTGTATATTTAAGGGTTTAAAAATTGGCATTTTCTGAGTGTGAGCTTTTTGGCAAAGTCAGTTACTTTCTGAATAATCCTCTGGAAAACAAACAAACAAAAAAACAAACAAGCAAACAAACACAGAACTATTCTGTCCCTGTTTTTTTACATAAAATGTTTAAAATTAAACATCTTCTTTATGTGTGTGGTCAGTGTTTGGACTTCACAATTTGTACAGAAGCCTTGGCTAAAATTTAGTGCGAAAGCTGGTGAATTTTGGAACCACCAGGTGAATGAGTACCTGTTGCCTGTGCAGACACCTCACAGAAAGGGCTTCCACTTTAAAACAAACCCTATCCTTACATAAATCAGCATTATATAACATAACTGGAAGAAAGCTGTGTATTGTGTGTTTTACTTCAAAGTGAGACTTCTGAATAAGCGTTTCCTTTAGGATGAATGAAGAAAAACAAAGTAACCCTTCAGTGTAGCTGCTTTTTATGCTGGATAGTCCAGTGAAAACAGTTCAAAGGCATTAAAATAATACATTCACAGTAGTGAAAAGCCCAAGCTCCCCAAAAAACCCAAATCACTGGAAATTTCAGATGAAAATCCTAAACTTGAAGTGACTCCAGTGACTCCAATGGCAGAAGTGAAAACATAGATTCAAACAGTGGCAACATTTTGGAAAGTCTAAGCATGTTGTAGTGATTTACATTGCTGTTTATCTGTAGCATACCTTGGCTTTACTTTCACTCGTAGTTGCAGTTCTCATTAGGAGAAAGGAAAATGTTCACCCTTTCGAAGAAACGGAGCATTTTTAAGAAACACTTCAAAAGGATTCACTTATTTTCTAGTAAATACAGCTAAGCTTTTGATAATGTTAAAGATTTTTTCTATACATGAAGTTCTGACATAATATTGCCTTAATGTATAATCTGCCACATAAAAAGTAGTAATTTAGTTTACAAACACTGAGTTATTTACAAAGTGCTCTAAGCTTTCTGTCGTACTATTTTCTATAAGATCTGTTATTATATGTATGAATAGTTTGAAATATTCATTAGCAAACAAAAATGGAAAAGAATGCACTTTATTCAAGACTTAAAATTAATTATTCTTCTGCTCTCACAAGCTGCTCATAAACTCACTTCAATTGATTAGGTCACAAAACAAGGATGAACTTTAAAATACTTAATGAAAGAAAAGTGCATGCTCATTTTCTATGAAGAAGACATGCATACTAAATAACTATCTGGCAAGAGTTATGTTTCTAGTTTAGCAACTGCTTAATACTAAGAAAAATATGACATTTCCATATTCTAACTCTCAGTATTCAATGAAAAATGTATTGGAACAGATGTTAATAAATACCCCAGCAGTCGCTATTAAAAAGGTGCAGAGCCAACTCTGCTATTTCTATGATGTAATAGGAAAGATGACAGTTTTAAAGTTGAATTGTTACATAATGAAAAGCCTTAATAATTAACAAACTCTGGAACAACACAGAACAAGCACTTCACAATTTTTGGAGCACCTTCCACCCAAAAACTAGGAACGATTTGCAAATGCAAAACCTCCCTGTGCTCCCAGGAAGAAGGTAAATGCCCCAGATGCATATGTGAGCAAGTACACAGTCACTGCAGTGGGGAAATGTGTGGCTCAAGGCAAGCCCCAAGGGACCCTGCAAGGCTGAGGGGCTGCATGCAAGTCAGATCAGTGGCTTCCAGCTTGTTTCCACATAATGACTATTTTCTGGCTTCCAAAGTGGTGTCCAGTCACCACTGTGCTCCTGTAGGCTGTTTATTCACTATTATAAATGTCACAATCTC
Source organism: Phasianus colchicus (assembly GCF_987193195.1). Taxonomy (NCBI): domain Eukaryota; kingdom Metazoa; phylum Chordata; class Aves; order Galliformes; family Phasianidae; genus Phasianus; species Phasianus colchicus. Next base: position 72,239,635 of record NC_143436.1, on the reverse strand, counting down.
GTGCTGGTGAGAATGGGTTGTAAAGTAAATGGTGGAGGTTCTACTAAGGAGGATGCTGATATCAAGGGAAGCTTTCTGAAGGAGTCCAACAGATTCTGAGCAGAAAATGAAGCAGATGCATTGCCCTGTCAAGCCAGACAGCAGTACCATGGCAGGTAACTGTTCTGAAGATTTCAGACAGAAGCTAGTTGGAGGAGAGAAAGATCATCTCCTGAGACCTACATATAATAAAGTCCACATACAATATTTCCAGGTCTACTTTGAAGTAAATATAACAAAAATTACACACTGCATTTTCATATAGGTTACATCCTTCAAGAAGTGAAAAGTATTTTACAAACAGATTTTGCAACCCCTGTGAAACATGATGTATATAGTGACTCAATCCATTACTGAAACACAGCTGCTTCTAAGATTGGCAACAACAGTTCTTTCACAAATTGTAAAACATTACCATAATTTTATAAATTAGGACAGATTCTTCTGCAGCTTCAGAGGAGCACAATAGGAAATATTCACAGCATCAAGTCTAATACACTCAATTGTTTGTATAATTTTAAAATTTGAATGGAATTTAGAAGCAACTGACTGTAATGAGCCCTAATTCTATTAAAATCAGTCACATTATTTTGTCTGACTTTTTAACTTTCATTACTGCACAGAACATTATAGGTACTGTAACATATTCTATCTATTAAATACTTTCACATAGTCACTGAAACCATTCTCTTTATCAAACCATTCAGAAAAATTTGGCAGAAAGTAGCAGTTATACCAGAACTCTGTGGAATACGTGTTTCTGAGCTCTGTAGTAATTTATGGATGTTCCTAAAATCTTGAACATTCTAGGTATGGGCAAAAATGGCTACAGCATGTAAAAACATGCATCAGTGTAAATAATTACATCTGACACACTGCAGCTTAAAACTGCACACCTGTATAAAGGCTTCCATACTCTCATGTGGACTCATGCTAACTTCACTTAAATTCCTCCACATAAGTAATGCTTATGTAACACTTTTCATAAAAGGTTTACAATGTCACATAAAAATGGAATACGCTTAATAACTGCTGCTTTAACCTACTGAATGTGTGTGTAAGAATCTGGCTGGAATTAAAGACAAGGAGCTGGAGCTGGGTGTACATCAAAGGGATTCTGCACCTTCACAGACATGTTCCATACATGTACGTCAGGCATTTCTTAGCCTGACTACTGTGAAATGTCTTGAATGTTAAACAGATACTTCAAAGGGGCATATAGTAGGAAAAAGATCATTTACTATCAAAGCAGCACCTTGTTTTTCTTGAAAGTCGGATGATACCTTCTGTTTATATAAACTGTAGCACTTACACTGACATATTTTATTCTTCTATTCCATTTATTTCTGAGTTCTGCTTATGTAATACTCTGAATGCTAAAAAAAACCCGGAACTACCCAGAATGATAAAAACACTCAGCATCTCTCAAAGCTTCCATAAAAAGAGAAGCTAAACCAGAGCTAACCACTGGCTACTTTGTCTGCTGCACTTGTATTCTTCAGCAAATCATTATTTAAGGAGACACCTGTTTTTTTTATTTATTTTATATAAACTCCACAAGGAAGCAGAACTGTTTAGTATATTAATTACACTATTTGTTTGTACAACTTAAATATTTGCCCTTGATGTTTTCCTAGCCTAATTTTTCTGTCTGCTCACTTACCAGCTGATTTGCTGTACTGGCCCTGGTGGGCTTGCTGCCCAGCCTAAGCCGGCTGCCAGGCGTGACACAGACATCTGTGGGAGCAGCAGCAGCAGGATCTCACCCTGAGCTGTGCTTTCCAGCTCTTGAGGGCAGAAACGACATCCGGCAGATCCCAGTGGGGAAAATGGGGTGATGCCAGGATCAAAGCCTGTGTAGGAAGGGCAAGTCCACCAGGAGTAAGTGAGATGTGTCTTACGAAAAAATAAATGTTACAGGTACTTTTCATACCTCACCAAGCATGAAGGCAAAAAAGCAAGGGCTGGCTTATCAGGGAGATGAGTCTCTGCAGGAAGAGGAGGTGAAGCTGTGACAAATTAAGGATTGTTTCTTGTTAAGAAAAAAGCTAACATAATGTGTCGGTGTCATTTTCTCTTGTCAGAGATAGCAAAGAACAAAAGCTGCATATAACCCTTTTCTTAAGCATTTCCTAAACATTCATAATTCATCTCCATGCACTATCTCAGATTATATTCACGTAGATGATAGAAAAATGAAATACCAATGACTCCCTTCCCCCAAAATATTTTTATTTTAGGATGTTGATTACTGGATCTTTTTTTTTTTTCTTGGAAGAACTGTCTCCTCAGCTTAGGTCACCTGGATTTTCTTGATATCACTGAACATAAAATCTGACACTTAAACTACGCACCCTATCTTTTATTTGTAAGTGATGCCTAGCTCTTCAAAATCACACCTTTCTCAATTCCCCATGGAAATAACAAGTCCAGCTGCAGGAACAATCAGGATCGGTATCTTCCAACCCATCTCGCTACATATACTTGGCCATAACACAAACAATTATTTTGAGTAATGTTTCCACTCACTACACAGAGATTCTTAAATAAGGTATATGCTTAAGTCAACCAGACTTGGCTTTTTAATAGGTGCATTTTATACAGTGTCACATCTAGCCTATGTGCTATCACTGATTACAAGCTTTATTAATTGCATTTTTTCATGTAAACCACCAAAATAATGTCAACCAAAGACACAAGATACTGTTAATCCAATGTTCTCTCACAAACTGCCATCCTCACTGCAAATTCCTTTTTGGGAAAGCTAAATTTTTACTGTGAGAAGAATTTAAATGCTTGGAAACTATTTTTCTTTCTAAAAGATGTGCAGTAAAACAGTATATTTAAGTTCTGACTTAATTAAGCACCAAGAGAGAATGTCAGACGGAATAATACATTCTAAGTCTCATAAATAAACTAAATTTCACATTACAGAAATGCAGTTGCACTAATAATTCTGGTTTGTAGAAAAATGTGTTTTGCCTTTTGCACCATAACACTCTCACTTTAAATTTTAGTCCTTAGTGAGTTAAGGCAGCTTATGAGTAGTACTAAGGAAATTAGTAGTTTGGAACCCAGGATTAGACCAGTCATCTAAATAACTCATAGATTTACATTGATTTAACCTACAATTTTGTATTTACACCTATCACACTTTTGTTTCTGACAAATCACGATAAAATTAAGGGAGTGCTAACAAAAAAATAAGCTCTGTATTTTATCAGCTAAGCAAATTCTGTAAACAGTTCTATTTGTCATGATCATTTTAGACCTGCAGTATTTGTAATTGTGGATAGCATTATGTGAAAAATTGGCATAAAACCAGCAAACTATGTAGTATGTTTGTTTTAAATCACAGTTAAAAGTTAGAAATTAAATTCCACCTCAGAACAATGTTCTGAGGTTCAGACTGCATTTGGCTTGAGCTGCTGTGCTCAAGGTTCAATCTTGATGGTGAAGAAGCAGAAGTCTGGAAGCCTATATACATTGAGACAGAGAAAATACCTCTGTGTAGTCCTTGCAAGCCGTAACTGCACTGGGCTGGTTATTTCTGGTTACTTGTATTTTTCTTTCTGGAGGCTACACACTGAACAAGAAGTTTACTTGCAAAAGCAAAAGTATTTACATTGACTGTGTTAGACTGCAATCAATCCACATTATTTAAAAACCTAAACTGTCCTAAATTCACAGTCAGTGCAGCCTGTGTAAGGACTATTACTGCTTCACCAGGGACCAAACTAACATTGCAAGGCTGCATTAACATACCACCTCCACCCACAGGAGACTTCTGTGGGGGATGCTAAGCACAAAGAGGGATGAGGCTTCACCTTCCCATGGTGTATCAGGTGACAATGAGAGAACTCCACCTGTTAAGGGACATGGAAGCAAAGGCTCTGCTGAGCCTGCCCACTCTCACAGCTGAAGGCTGCATGCACACCTCAATTTCTGGAGATGTGATAGCTCCTGACACAGCTGCATCTGGTTCATGTTTTGTCTCCACCCTTAGCCCTCCTTTTGGAGCCTGAACTGGGTTTTCATGTTTCATGTCTACAACTCCTGGCAACCTCAAAGAACTTACTGCTGACAATGCTGCTAATTATTAAGATGCTTTTTACTTTCCAATTAGTGTTTTTCCTTGGATACCAGCAGATGACCTCTGTGTATAATAACAGCTTTGTTACTCTCCAGCATTGTCTCAAATTGTAATATGATTCAAAAAAGATACACAGGTTGTTTTGCCACAAGTCTCTTGTCTCTGCTCTGATTGGTTATTGTTACTGGTTATTGTTACTGTCAATGGAAAGAAGGCTTATACATGCACTCACTGCACAAGTTAATGAGATTACTGGTCTCATTATCCATCCAACACAAAGCCCAGTCCAAGAACCAGATCAGGTTTACATAACACAAACCTTAAAAAAGAGAAGGGTAAAATCACCAAAAGTTGCTGATCCTTTCCAGAGCTGTTGCACCCTCACTTGCATGCTGCAGCAACCCTCTGGAGTCTGCAAGACTAGGCATCCCAGACTGTCCTGGCCCTCAGCATCATGACCTGAAGGGATACTTCAAGCACAGCAAGCTGATGTCAAGTGCAAGGGAGGCAGCTGCTGTAGATATGTGTGCCAAGGGAACCCAGCATGGAATCTGGAGTGCCCTGGGGTGACTGGGGCAGTGACACTGATATGGCACACATCTGCACAATAAACACTCTTCATGAGTTGCAGGCAAGGAGCTCGGGTGGCAGACACAACAGCTCTGCCTGCTTTCAGTTCCCTCTGTACAACCTTTTGTTTTCTCAGGTGACTGAGACTCTCAATAGATTTACTCCAGTGTAAGTCTTTTTACTTGAGACTAAAGCTTTCACTAGTTAAACATTCATTAATGAACTTGAACCATGGCTTCAGGTGGTGGAGAGTAAGCAGATTTTTGCCAGCATTCAATGATGTGTTACAGACTTTGTGTCCATTATTCATGATGTTGTTGCTACAGGCTCTAATTTTACATAAACCAAAGTCACAGGAGAAATGTTATGATGAGCAACTGTGAAGAGTACAGGAAAAGAATACCATATCAGTTGGTATTAAAGACACAGTTCAGTATTGCATTTTCTGATTTTGAATCCTTTTGGGAGTGGAAACAGAAAATTTCTGTGAAGAGTGCCAAGGTAAAACATAAAATTTTGAAGATGGTCTTCAAAGTGAATTTATGTCTTCTGGATAACTCAATTCAAATTCCCCAAATATAAAAAATACACAATCTTTTATCTATGAATAAATGTACTTTACAGTTCCTTTTAGATCCTTTTTAAGAACTACTAAAATCATATCCTAGCTATCATGCTCTGCATCTTCTCTGGTATGCCAGAATTTAAGACCTATTGGGAAAGAAATATGTTATACCATCTATAAAATTATAAACATGCACACCAACAGCGTCAACTCACCAAGAGAGCAAGCAGACTTGAGGCCACTGTCCAAAAAAACCAAACTTCCTCTCCCTTTAAGAACATAAAAACCAGGCATATAAAAATACTGACTTTCCTATTTCCCAGCATTTGTAGTATACACACAAGACAGTAATTCAACTCTGCCTGTAGGATGAATGACTTCTTCAAAATAAGCTTCAGGCTCAGAATCCACAACATGTAAATTAAGATATACTGCATATGATATATCTTAGTTGTGAAAATGGGTCATGCGTGTAAGGCATTTCTAGACTATATTTACTGATGTAAATATTCTAAATATATTCTCATATTTATAGAATAATATTTTAATTATTTACTACATTTCATTCTCTATGAACTGTAAAGGAATTGGATTCCTATTAACCCTCATAGGAGGAAAAGTCTGAGTACTTCTTTGTAACCTTTCATAATTTTATATTACACATGCTCAACTCCATAGGAAACTTCGTTCTTGATCCACTATATAGAAAAGTTGATACAGTAGAAAAAACTGATGGATGAAGATCACACACTGCACATGTAGAGATTCTGATTTAACATTATCATGAAATTTTCAAAGTTTTACTATCTTGCCTTGTAGCATTTTAGGACTAATGGGATTTCCTCAAGACTTCTGGGTGCTGAGTATTTGTTCAGCTGATTATGACCAAACCATTTCAGGATCAAATTTAAAGGGGAAAAAAAAAAAAAAAAAAAAAAGGAAAAAGAGAGAAGGTAAGAAAGAAAGACAGAGATTCTATGTGTTTAAAATGTGAATTCAGTTTGCAGGTCAGAATGTGTATTCAGACAACCCAAACAATCCAAGGAAATTTGAACTGGCACAACTATCAATATATCCACTAGGTGTCACAAAATAATCATACAGATGAGAAACAATTATATGTACAATTCATCAGTGTACTACATCAATGAAGTGCTGCTTTGAAATGAAATCCATTATGAGCACAAATGCAGGAAGATGTTATGAAACTCATGAATATGCATACTATCAGAAGTGTATGGGAATATCAGACACGATACTCAAAAGCTGTTGCAAACTGGGGTGTATGTCATGTAACAGATTCACATACAAATGTGTAAATACCCGATTAAATTAATCCTTCATGAATCATAAAATCAATATTACCAGTTCTCAGAATCACCTCTTAGGCTGCTTGTTTTTTTACGTTTCAGCTAATGAATTTTCTATGCTCGTATTTTGTCAGATTTTCTAAAAATATGTGAAATTCCTTCCTGACTACAAGGAAAATGCTGCAAAGAAAACAAGTTCTGAAGAGTTGGGGGATAAGAAACCAAAATTACTTAATTAATATTGCTATGAAATCACAACAAAGGGTGAACACTGGAATTGAGAATAACATAACGATAGATGCTTCTTAGATCCAGACTCTTTCTTATGGAAAGGTATGCTATGAAGATTTGGGTAGAAGAATTACCAAACTGAGAAATTAACCTCAACACTGGAGGTATTTAGATGTTTTTAAATATTCCTGGAACATTCTAAATTCATAATGTACGCACCTGCACTCATCCAAAACACTGACAGCATTAAAAGTTCAAGCCCAGACCGCTGAAACAAGTAATCCAGTTTTCCAAATGGTTCTGTAATGACAGTAACTTTTTCTCATAGCTGCATACAATTTTTATGGCCACACAGTCTGCAGTGTGATTTATCACTATCCATGCATGTACGCACTACACTCAATAAAAAATATTGTAATCAACATCATATGCAAGATCACAAAGTAGAATAAGTGAGTTAGGTAAGAGGAGAAAACATGCCCTTGGTGTTTTTATCCAAATATATGCACAAAAAGGCTATATGCACTCTACTGACAAGTGGCATTAAAAAAGCCAATCTATGAAATGTTAGTAACTCTTTGCCCTCTTCAGAAATACAGTAAATAAAAATTTGCTTTAATACTACACTATCTGTTCATACGTCATCTTATTTGCTTTGTCATAGTAAGTTGTACAATGTGAACATGTAAATGCAAATGTAATTAAGCTCACAATACGATTTGGACTTTTTACATAATATTTCTTTGTAAGATTTACTTTGTAAATGTCAAAGCTGGACAACACATTTCAAAGTTTGGAAATACTTTCTAACTTCAGGATCATGGGAACGACACTTTTCTTCTATCCCCAATTTCCCCTCCACTTTTGAGCCAATCAATTAAATAGTTGAGCTTACAGGAATACAGGTACAAATTGGAGAGAAAAAATATTTTTCTTTTCTTTTTTTTTTTTTTTTGCTTCTAATGCCAGCATAATTTTATCTGTATATTCTAAAGGAATCTGTTAATTGTGAAATAAACTTTCAGAAAAAACAAAATCTTTTCTCTGAAGTTCTCCCAACATGAAAAGTATTATTTGATTTCAAAGAACCCTCCAAACCATGCAAAACTCAGAGTATCATGCAGTCAAGAAGAATTTTGTTATTTGATTTCAATGAAGCTATGAGTTCGCTTCAGAGAGAGTCATGTAGAAAAAAAACTGGTCCTACTTATCACAGAATCCAATAACCATAGAATAATGAAGCTTGGAAGACCTCTGGAAATATTTAATCCTCCTCAAAGCAGGTCTAATGAGATCAAGTTGCTAAATTCTGTATGCAGTTGAATCTTGGATACCTCTAGGGATGGAGATATAGTAGCCAATATGGATATTTGTTGCAGCGTTTCAACACTCCCTGGTAAAAAGCTTTTCCTTATATCTGACTGGAATTTTTCATTTTCCAGCTTGTGTCTGTTAGCCCTCATTCTATTTCTGCGGCACCTTTGAGAAGAGCCTGGCTCCATCTTTTCCTTACTCTAAATTCAAGCAGGTAGCTGTGGATAGCAGTAAGGTTGCTCTTTTGCCTTTCTTTCTCCAGTTGGGCAGACTCAGCTCTTTCAGTCTCTCCTTGCTCACCACGTACTCCAACCCGGGGGACCTCTACTGGACTTGTGCTAGCAAGGTGGTTACCACCTTGTACTTTTAAACTGTGCACAGAACTCCAAATAGAGCCTCACAAGTGCTAAAAAGAGAGGCCCCCTTCTCTAGAGCTGCTGCCTTTAGTCTTGCCAATGCAACACTGAATGCAAGTTGGTTCTGCTGGAAGGGCATATGGTTACCTCATATTCACCTTGGGCATTAGGACTACCAGATCCGTTTCTACTGAACTGATTCCTACACAGCTGACTCCCAGCCTGTATCACTATCATCTCACTCATGACACTACATCTCTAATTAACAATATTAAGAAGGTATTGTGTTTTTTTGTTTGTTTCTTTTAATTTGAAAGCACATATATCCTAGGCCTCCCTCGGCCTTAACATACAAATTGATGCTAGAGTAGTACTTCCACTCAAATCTTACAGAAGCTTTAGTTTATGAAAATATATTGTCTCATCAGCAGCATACAAGAAACTTACTTTTGGTTAAGATGCACTAGCAAATCCATGTAGTTCAGAGGTCTAGCACTTGTGTAAATTAGTATTTCACTTAACAATGGAATAATTTAAAATTAAATGAAGAACTATAATTATACTTTACTATCATTTAGTTCTTTATATTTTCTGCAACTGGAAATAAGCTCGAAAGAAGACATCCAAGCCCAACTGCTGTATTCTTGGAAAGTTTATATTAGACGAGAACATTTACACTCATAACTACATGATTTTTTTCAGCTTAATTCAATATGAGTAACTGGTTCAACTTGGTTTCTGCTCATTAAATAGCAGTTGGAAGGAAATGGTTAATCATTGTTTGCCATCTACTGTAGTCAATCCACACTATACAGAAACATTTTTGCAGCCAATCTAAAACCACAATGCACAAAGAGAGCAAAAGGAAAATACTGTTTTCGGCTGTATATTTTTTTCAGTGCATGCTAAAATTGTAAATATTTTGTGGTTAACCCTCTCTCACTCTTTGACAGCACTTTCCTGTGGACAGTGGTCTCTGTGGTACATACCACATCATTTAGCAGTCCCTATAAAGGTACAGCAATAGTGCTATGGAGAAGCGTTAGTGGTCTGCTCCATAACAACTTAATCATGGAGAGCTAACCTATGAAACCACAAGGCCATCTTTCAGAAGGTCAGAAGGCTGCAGGCCACATGCAAGATGCCACCTGTGAACTTTGCTGTAATCTAGAAAAATATTATAACATTAGTAGTTTCAGCTTTTTTTTCTCCCATTTTTCTTCATGTGTAAACAGTAAACCACTTTTGTGTACTCCCCAGCAGATTTCCTAGCCCATAGGCCCTTTCTATCATTTCTCTTATTTCTGCAGTTGTCCCAGGAAGGCTCTGAATTCTCTAAACCTCTCCAGGCATTTTTATCAAAACCAGCTCTAAGTTTTTCTAAACATAAAGTCTAGGACTTAAAATGTATCAAGCCAAGAAAAGGCAAAAGATCTTGCCTTCTCAAAGAGAAAGAAAAATGAAAGAGGAAGATTGGTGACTATTCATGCTATTTTCTGGCTCATCTTCCCCATCTGGTAATACTGACAGGGGCTGTGTCATAGTTAGAGAGGGAAGTAAGTTGCTATTTTTGGATTGTTTTTTTAATCCACAATCTTCCACAAATATTATATTTGTTTTAAAATGAAGAAAAAGACATGTGAATGACATAGAAAATATTCCACTTAAAAACAGAAAGATTGCTGGGAAAAGGCAGTTCATAAAGTTTTATTAAAATACACATTGCTAATAGGTGGCAACGATATCAGAAGAAATGCGAAGAGTAAGAAAATCAATACTGCCAAGCCCATTCTTCTATCAAAGATCTAGCACTAGTGGCCATAATTCATGTTATTGAAGTCTTCTTTCAAGATTGATTAAAGTTCATTTTAGTAATATCAGCAGGGATGCCTGGCTCCAATGATCTTAATACTGAGAGTGCTATAGCCTGCAGTCTTCTAGTGAAAAATAAAGGCTTGTTTCTCTGGGCCTTATTGCAAATACAGAACTCACAGCGTATCCAAAGACCTGTCAGTCAAAATGTTTTTCCTTTAAAAAAATCTCATAAAAAGAACACTGAAAAATAACCTCCCCAACTTCCTTCTTTTGCAAGCCATAAACTTTAATCATCCTCCTCCTCTTTGCAGATCTCCTGAGGTATGTAACTGGGGAGACTTATTCTTACACATTTCTGAGACCTGCAAATAGCTTCTAATTTGGGACAACTTGTACCACCAGAGATCTTAAAAGGGGATCATCCCGTAAGCCTTTGGAGACTTTAGTGTTCACGACCCAGTGCTGTCTAATATGCACTGGGGGACTTGCAAGAGAGTGCTGTTGGAAGTCCCCCTCTAGCAGAGTTTGTAGCAAGAGAAAGAAAGATTTAATAAGAAGAGTGCACAGTAGAAATGTACAGTTTTCCAAGAACTCAGAAAAAGATGTTTTCAAATCAGAGAAGAGTAAAATGGAACACAGACAGGTTCTTTGGATATTCAGGGAGTTGGATTCATTTCACAACTGTACATCAGATTTTCAAGACTTTCTTTGTCCTCTTGTAAAAGTATTTTCAGAAAATTAAGTTCAGTTCTTTTGGTTTCTTCAGGTGCTATAGTAACTACTCAGACTTTCAAAGGCAAACTACAACCCTGCTTATTTCTCTGAGCTGATCCATGCTGAATGATTTTAAGTATTACTGTCAAGGCTGTATGTCTTAAAATATTCACATCTGTGTTTCACTTCCACACCTGTAAACTATTATGTCCGTACCTTTATGAGTGAGGAGTACAAATTTGCAATGTCCATGAACCAGCTTTGAGAATCTTTGGTGGTAAAGTCACACTGGTATGTATATTGATAGATGGAATCTGTTTCTTGGGGATCCAATCCTACATCTGTCTTTGATAAGAAGAGAACTGTAATTCTACAAACCCCAAAAACATGACTGGGAGATGTCACAGATGTCAGTAAGACAGGCTGCTCTAAACTGCAGGGAGTCTGGCTTTTGAGCCAGTCCCAGGACTGAGGAAGGTACTTTTCATACCTTTCTTTACTTGAATAAAGTGTCCTTTCTCAGATGTGTCTATGCTGATTTCAACTGTTCACTGTGCGTGTTATTATACTGTATCTTATTACAAAGCAGAGATATTTAGATAAAGATCTGACTTCCCTTTCTAAGCACATCAATGCTCTTTTACAGCCACACAGTACTCAATTAATTCAGATTCTGGTTTTTAGAGATTAAGACTATATATATACGGACATCTTAAACCTACCTACAAACTCCTAAAGAAGTCTTAAAATTCCCTGCATCTACCTATTGAAGTCTCTAGATTGTTTAAAATTTAACTAAAAGATTTGAGGTTGGATGCTTTAGGAATAGTGGATCAATTCTCAAGACCAAAGTCCTGGCACTCCAAATCACCCTAGGTGCTTAAAAGTAGCATTCTGTCAGATGGAACATAACTTTTCTTGAATGTGTTTTTCCAGAGCTGTTCAGAAACACTTTAATTCACTGCCCATAATGGTGAGACTGGCATAAGTGGTGACCTGAAACACCAGCAAAATTATCTCATTCATCTTTCAGCTGGACCCAGCAGAAGCTGCAAGTCAAAGGCCACACCAACAAGAATTTAATAGCAACTGACTCCACATTATGCAGCCATTTTTTTCTAGGAAATTCTTACATTCTGTAAGTTTGATTAAAAAGATCCATCAGGAAGACCCATCAACAGCTTTCTACCTAAGTAAAGCAGATTATTAATACTAAAATATCATCCCTAAGCCAACAGGAATCAGGCACAATAAAACATAAGGTATGGTCAAATATACACAATCTTAATCTACGACAAGACACAGCTATACAGGGCTGTACTCTTGTAGACATAACTCAAGGCACAGAAGTCCACACTCTATCTTTTTTTTTTTTTCTTTTCTTCTGGATAGATTCATGTCTTTGACTGAGGATTACATATTTTTATACACGTTTTCCATTAATATTAACAACCATTTCTGTAGCACTCAACTTTTTATCCATATGATCTACATCACTACATCAACATTTATTTGATCTATCAGGGATATCATCCCATCAAGATTTAATAGCTATTTTCTACAGTTCAAGCATGTTAACACTTGCTTTCACCTATGGTACAGCTTATCCTTCTCCTTTTAAAATTCTAATGATGTATACAATAAAGTACCCTTATACAGCATGACTCAGAAATGCATGATATTCCTTTCTTCAATTAATGGTAAAGGAAATGGGTACAAAGCGAAGGCAAAAGAGTTCTCTATTCTCATCTATAGTTTTATACTGAAATCCTGAGTGTCAAATGAACAGGGCTTTTAGGAAAATGTCAGCAACTGTAAGAGTTACATAAGATAGAGATAGAAAAATATTTTGCAAAGAAAAATGACAGTTAGTCACTTGAGAAGATGATTTATACTTCAGTTTCAGTACACGAACAGCCAACATGTGACCTGACATTTGCTAAAGAAATCAAATAGACATTCAGCAAGATTACAAAAGCAAAAGCATTCATTGTTCCATACAAGCAGTTCCTCTCTATACTAGAGAAAGATCTAGAACACGATGCAAAAAAAAAAGAATAAAAAGGAGAGGTAACAATAGCAGGTCTTCCTGCGCATTTTGTTTTAATTTGTTTTAATTTATGAAAGCCAAGTTATGTTGTTTATGCTGGCCCTTTTGCATCATGTGTCGTATTCTTTATGGACAATTTTTGTGGCCCTGCTAGGCAGGGGGGTTGGAACTACATGATCCTTGAGGTCCCCTCCAACCCAGGTCATTCTGTGATTCTGTGATTCTGTGATTCTGTGACAAGAAAGATTCACAATTCTCATTCCATGTGTGTTTTAAGTTACTTTGCAAGAGAATTTGACTGTTAAAGCAGTGCACAAGGAATGCATAGCTGCTGACATACCTATTCCACACCTGACAGAATATGATGAAAAAGACAACAAATGCAAGGATGTCCAAATAAGGAGGATGAGCTGGTTGGTGAGATGAGCTGGCTTAGATTGTGAGCTCTGTTATATACTTCCTGTATGATCTGAAATGATTATGTGAGCCCCTGGGGCTCTGTTTTATCACTTTTTCAATTGAGACCATAACTCCCTTTCTCACACTGATACTGTAAGGCTTAATCATTAATAGGTTCAATTCAATGCTGGACAGATGATCAATACAAATTTTATGCATCACTGAAGAGCCATTTAACCTCAGATCTTAAGTAGCATATAGCCTTATGTCAGCCTCTTAGCTGCCACTGCATAAATATATATGGACATTACTGAGAGTATTTGAGGGACATGAGGAGTCAGCAGTACTGATACTGCATTCCTCAAGTTACAAGAACAACAAACTTAAGAGAATATATCCTTTAAATACAGTGCAGAACAAGTACTAGCACATTTATTTGTAATGGTTATACATGACAAAGAAAAGAGAAAGTGGTATAACTTGTGCACTGAGTGTTCAAGTGCAGTGATTTAAATGAATTCGTGAAATGATTATTTTAAAACCTCAGAAATCGACAGTGCCTGGAAGGATTTTATTTTGGTGTTGGGAGAAGCAGTGTTTTTACTGACTTCTCCCAAGAACACAGCTCATGAATGTGATCATCATTTACTTCTAGAAATACAGCTAAATTCAACACAGTAATGACTTTTAAGATGTATCTTGAAGATACTTATAAAGATATATACTTACTCTGGCAATCAAACAGAAGAAAAAAGTTCTTTTCAGAACATCTTTTCCTAGGGCTATTTTTAAAGCTTATTGCCAGAATTTATCTATCATGAAAACCTCTACATCAGCAAGAAATTAATCTGTACTGTGATTGTCATAGATACCTTGTCATTTTCTTTGCACAGATGACCAATCTTCACTTCTTTCCTCTTCTAACTTCGTTAGTTCATGTTGTAACTTGGTCATTTCTCTTTTTCAAAAAGGAAAGAAGAAAAAAATTGTAAAACATTTCCGTTATCATTAGGAGGGAAGAAAGTGAGAAATGGACATACAGACACTAAATGCAGTTCTTCCAAAGAGTTCTGTTTACAAGGAGTTTGCTTCAGTACATGGGCAGTATCCCACTTTAAACTTATTTTGAAAGCCTTGTAAGTAACTGGGGCATTAATGGCACTTTGCAGGGGGGTGACATTAGCCTCAGGGAAACACTGACTTAAAATTACTGAGACTATTCAATTTAGTTGCTATTAACCTTGAAAGCTTCAAGTAAAAAAATCTCCTCAACTTTCACAGCTAAACAATTTTAAAGTAGTTACCAGATAATATTTTTTTTTACCTTTACTCCCCAATATTGGAATCACATGCAGTTCTTTAAAATTAACATGACTAGTGGTAGTAGAAAGGTTAACTGTGCTTTGACTAATCAATCAGGAAAAGATATCAATACATCAGGTCTAAATTATTCATAACATGCAGTAGTCAGCAGTTTAGTCTCTGCAGCCAGTGATACTAATAATTTTTTGGATAGTACATCTGTATCATTAATACCTTTACAAATGGATGGTATTCAGACTTCAATATAGACACCGTTAATTGCACACAAAAATATATACAGCATGGTGAAATAACAATCTTTGTTTTCCTGCATTGTGATCATTTTAGGAACATGACATGACACTAGATAAATTATTCTAGGTCATCCCAAAGCAGCGATGTTCTCTGCCTATTCATCAATCTATTCATTTATTCATTCTCACTCTATTCACTTATTACTGATTTCTATTTTCTCCAGCTAATTCTGCTGTTTTTTGATGAAAGGTTACTCTTTTCCACAATGTCCTTAGCATTTGTCCCAGCAAATCTCCTAGAAAAACTGACTTTCTCCAATAAGAGACACCAATGCTTACTCACTGTTCATTCCAACCCTTTTCTTTTTGTGAAAATATAAACTGTGTTAATGCTGTGTTTCTATAAACTATTTGTTTTGTTTTGCATTATGTACCGAGCTAATTTTCTATTTTTTCTCAACATGTTTCATTATTGCTCTCTCATGCCACAATTTACCCTTATACCATTCCCACACTTTTCTTTGGTAAGATTTTTCTCTTTTACTGTTGTTTCCATAACTCACCTTAGTACTAAAATAGTCAGGCTTATTTTTCTCAAAGCCACAGTCTTAGCAATTCTTTATTTTTCTTTTGTAGTCAGAGATCAGGTCCTCTTCTTCTACTCAGCCAGTGACATAATACTTTGTTCTCTATTGAACTTATTCTGAAATGTGCTAGTTCATCTGCATGCCATTCTGCACAGCTGAAAGAAGAAAAATGCATGTGTATATTTTTTCTAAAAATAGAATACAGGTACTATACAAAACGTACATGAAAATAATCCTTAGCTTCAGTCAGAAATGTGGCAAATGGGATCCAACCAGCAAAAAACAGTCCAGACACAAGATGTGACAGAAATACTGCTGGTAAAGAAACTCTTCAAACTCGACTGCCTTAATGCTGTATGAAGAATATGTGCTGATATAGTACCATATTCAGATTTTATAGACATATTTTTCAGACTGTTCCATTATTACAGTAGGCTACAATCCTGCAGATGTTTAGACATGAAAAACTTCAGTCATGCCAGTATTATTATTCGGTCTTAAATTCCTTCTCCAGAGAGTTAAGGAGAAACCCCCTCACTCTTAGACTCATAATAGAAGAGCAGCAGTTGTTAGGTATTCTTCTTGTTGAAGCATGAGAATGTACTACAAGAAACATTAAACTTCTGTCTCTTTACTGATAAAGCATTATGCCTATGCTTCAAACCCTTCAAAGTCTCCCTTAAATACGCAATTCAGATTAAACATGTCTACATTTTGTTTTGAATTGGGATATTACTAAACATCATTTGAAGGTCATTGGGATAAGCCATCCTTTTTAAGAGGTTTGAGCTTCTGAATTCCCTGCTGTGCACAAACTTAGACATTTCCTGGCTTTTTGTTTTTACTTTCCTGTTATGTGTTTAAATCCATATTTAAAAAATGTCTGGGGTAATTCATCAACTTGGTCACAAAGATGAACTTCTACTAGTAGCTTAAAATGAAAAAAAAGACTAAGATGCTGAGGGGGGGGGGGTTGGGTACAATCTGAAATACTGTTAATTTGACAACTACGATGTAAAAAACAGATTTTCTTTTTTCTTCTCTCTTCTTTTTTTTTACTTGCAAGGTTAATTCATGTTTTCTTATAAATTCCTGATGTATGCAACAAGATGTACAGCAAAGAGGAAGAATAAAATATTACACATATTCAATACAACATACAAATGAAACCTGATGATGGCCATTTAATGTAATGCATTAGCAAATGAAAGACGGCTGGTTTGTTCACAACACCCTGGAATAGCAATCCTACACTCAGAATAGGAATCCAGCAAAGCACAAATCTGAAGTACCAAACCACCACTGGATAACTGTAAGCATCATGGAGAGTACAGAGGCTTCAAAAGAAACTTATTTCCTTGATCCTAACATGACGTTTCTTTTTAAAGTCTACTGTAGGAATATATGTATTTCAAAACAGGAGAGGAAAATTCTCTGGCTGGGGAGCATAAGTAGTCCATTTCAACAGAAAGAAACGTAGACATACTAGCAGAACAACTCTCAGCTCCTCCTTTTTAGTTCATGGTTTTATTTATGTTATTTTTACTCATAATGATAGCAGTGCAATGCAAAACGCCTAATAAGCCGTTGTATGGGAACTGCTGAATCACAGCCTGAACCTCTGATTGATCACCTGAGGCAAGCAATGAGTCAGCCACGGGAGCACAGGTGAAGGCAATTCACCTGTGCTGCTGGAAGGAGTGGAGCCTGGCTGCACCTCTTCTTGACCCATTTAAGAGCTGACTGCCAGTGGTGTAATAACTGGTTTAGCCAAACTCTCTGGTATATTTCATAAGTATAACATCTGTATATTCATTGATTATACAGCCATATAACTAACAGATACTGTACGCTGAAGCAGTAAAGACAAAATTCACTGTGCAGCACTGCAAGATGTTCATTTCAAGGAGGGACAGCTTGCTATCCTTGTATTCGATTAAACAAATGAACACAGCCCACAAGATAGACCAAAACATTATTGCTATTTCTTTTTGACCCCTTAAAGTATAGGTTCAAAGCATTTTTTTTTTTTTTTGAAGGATTTGCCACTGAGAGCAGTATGTTTCAATTTCAGCTGGCCTTTAGAAATCAGAACACAACTGCTCCACTTCTACTTGCACTATTTCCTTCATGTAGCAGGATATTAGTAAGCAGCAATTTAAGTAAGCCCTAAGTAGACTACTGCACTTCCACAACTTCTACAGGTTCTTCCACCTGTACTGGTCAGACTACAGTCTTATCTTTTTCCCATATTCAAAGTTTCCTGTGCATGCTATCTGATTCCTCGACTGAAAATATTAGATATTCTTAATTAGAAAATGCTGAGATATGGTACAAGTGTACAAAGAATTAGAAGTACTTTTCTGAGTAGATCTCTTCAGGGAAATATTTTCTTTCAGAAATATGCTGACATAGCCTAGATTTCAATATGTAATATATCACATGAAATTTCCAGTCACACTTATATTGACTGCATTCCCATAGAAAAACTCTTGCTTCAAATAATGAAAAAAAAATCCTGAACTTACCCAATTAATAGCACTCAAGTAAAACAATCACAATACTCATTCCTGTTTCACAAGAACTAAAGCATCAGTTCACTGAGACATACTATTAAAACCTAATCACAATAGGAAGTACACGTCAGTATTATGAATTACAAAGATGCTACTTCTCTATCATGACCAGGCTGCAGTTTACTTCCTCTAAAATGTTTTAATAATACTTGCAATATTAAGGTAGGATTCTGAACAAAAAGTTGCTTACATTCAAAAAGGTCCTCGAACCAAAACCTACTAAAAACAAAGCCTACTAAAATGCAGCAGACAATGCTCAAGTAGCATCTCCATGATATGGCACCACTGGTCCCATTTTAGGAAACTGCTGACCTAGACTGCCAGACTGGCTTTTGTACTAGTCCACTAGTCCTGGCTGCTAATTCTTAGGATTTTTAACTGAAGAGACTGTGCTGTCAAGTTGTGCTTAATAAAAATGCCTATCAAAATGGCCAGGCTGTAATAATTTACAATCAAATGCTGCGGAATACATGAAGACCATCACTGCAGATGGAGAAGTACTAGAACTGAAGTACAGTTAATCCAAATCCTGAAGTGCCTCTCCAATTCCCTGTGAAGCACATTCCACAGCAGAAATTGTTAGCCACTGATACCTCCTAGTTCTAGGATTCACATCTCACTGGAATTTTGCATGAAAAAGGCTTTGGTAATAAAAATGAAGTGCAGACATCATCAAAAGCACCTTGTAAAAAGAATTGTGAAACCTGTAATGGCACATGTGCCCTCTTACAGAAATATGGCCCTATACACAGGAACCACACCACCACCAGGAGGGTGTCCTTGTGACCAACCTGAGTATGGCCAGCAGTACCTTGTGGCTTTGGAGTGACAGCACCATCCCTTGTGGCATCTCTGGCTTTGCTGGGGGGACCACTAGGCCTTCACTGAGAGCTATGTGAAGCAAACTTACTGCTCCTTTATGCCAAACACGGTACTGATGTGAATGGTTCTCCATGCACTGGTAATGAAAACCAAGCCAAAAAGAACACAGCTCTGTGGGTTTGCTAAGATTTTGCTCCTGTGCTGAATCAGTAAATGCAGTAGTTGTATCTGATACTGCTTTGATTTTTTCCTTTTTTTTTTTTTGTCATTAACAAAGAATATGTGTAACTTCTTGAGTGAAACCCCTGTTCTGGAACGCGCTGAACAAATATTTTATAAAAGAGGAGAAGTTTGGCTTAGAGTAATTTTGCTGTCAAGTGATTTCTTAGAACTCAGAGCCAAAACAGGTAACAGCCCTAAGGAAGTGCTGTACTGCTTAAAAGAGCTTAAGAGTCACACTGCACGCTTTGCACTGGGGTTTGAGGACAAGGATGGGAGCAGACTTTTGCCAGTCATATAAAGATTTCCCACATGTTTGTCAACGCAATTTGCTTCATCAAAACCCGATAAAGGAGCAGTTAAAGAAATGCATACTTAATGAGGCTGCACGCTAATGAGGTTACTGCTATATTACAGAGTTGGGATTAGCCAGTTAATTTTTCAAACTATCTAACTTGGAAAATAGCGTTTGGCAAAGTCCCCTGACATCTGCCACAACTTTATTTAGCCTCCTGCATTCCCTGGAGGTACTGCATATGAGCTGCTCTGCAGTACCGCACTAGAGCAACTGCAGACAGAAGGGAATGTAGACAGACATGCAAAGTGTTTAAAATAGGAAACACGGGCTCTGTGCTGGGGGCTAGCATAACAGGTGTATATATATTGGGAGCTTATATTAATGAGGCTTCTGTTACACATGCACAGGGCTGCCGGCAGCCCTTTCAGAAGTAGCTGGGTATTTTGGTAAAAGTCAGACAGAGTAACCTCGTAGTAACCTCCAGTCTGGCTCACAGCCACTAGGGAGGCTTCTGAAGGACTGTCCCTTGGTGCTGCATTGATTAGATTTCTTCCCATAATACATCCAGTGTTTTTGCTCAGCAAACCTTACTGACAATTGAATCAAGAATAAAGAGTGAGGGGGGAAATAAAAGCTGATCTCCACGTGAAAATGGGACATAAAATTAACAAGGTTCTCAACATCAAATAATTCTGTCTGCCTTCTTGTGGTCAAAAAATCAGTCTGCAAAAAATAAAAAACCAAGCACCGAAGGAAGAAAAAAAAATTGAAAAAATTCAGAATTCATGCAATGTTGAAGTCAAGTACTTAAACATACAAAACACAAGAAATCTAAAAGCTTAACTTCTCCTGGTGACATTTAAATATTTCCTTGCCCACATACTGCACATGCATCACTTTTGTATACCAGTTATGCTGTAAAATGTACATTTTCTACAGTCTTTTATGGTGCTGTGGAAATGCTAATATAAACATATCTTAATTTTTATGTCTTGCAGCATCAACCGTGCACAGAGAAAGCACCTTCATCAAAACAAACAAAAAGGCCGTACACGCTTAAATAAAATGTGGATGATTAACTGGGACACAGCAAGTCTGCAGTAGAGTTCTTTCTCTTCTAAGAATATTGGTTCATATAGATAGTAGGGCACGATAACCCAGAACACACTCTAATTAAGCTGCTGGATGCAAGAAGTGCACAGTTGTCTGTGCTGACTAACTTCAGTGAAAGCGCTGAGCTTGTCTGGTAGGACACGTTTTGAATTCACAATACTTTAATTACCACTGTAAACAGACTTTCATAGAAACTTTTCAAGTGAACGAGAATTTGTGAATGCAACGATTCAGCACAAAAGTCTCTCAGACCTGCTGGATTCTTTAATAACATTTTAGTCCAATGCTTTTTGCAGCATGCTAAACTGATCCTAAGGGAGCTGACAGTGGCTGTACAAAAGGTTAGGCTGGTAGAAAATCAGGAACCTGAGATTTCTGTTTGTGGCTTACTAGTAATTTTTACTAGAATTATCCCTAATTGCTAAAAAAGAAACTAAACCCCAAATCGTCATCTGTGGAAAGACAATGGTCATGCTGAGAACTGTAAATAAGCTGCCCATTCATTTAAGAAGGGAACACCCCTTTCTATCACCAATGAATCATCTAAGCTGCAAATAACAATTACAACTCTCACCTACTTGGTAATTCATAGAAGAACAACTATGATCTTTCTAATGTAAACACAGGACAAAGCATTAAAGTAGGCAGGATGAATAGGACTGTCCTGACTTCAACTATCCCCAATGCATGATGAATGATAAAGCAAGAAAATGGGGTATTCTATGATATCCTGAGAAAGATAGGAACATAGTAAATGGGACTGCTTCAATAGGAAATAAAAATACACAAATAATTAACTGATATATATTCTCTAATAGCAAATGTTCTCAGAATGATCCAAAAATGATATGCACGGATAGAAAGACTGGTGTAGCACACATCCTAATTTCTGAAGTTTTATAGCCATATTGGGTACCAGACTAGATCTAAATTCCATCTATTGAAGCTACAAACATTACCTGATGAATAGAAGCAGAAGAAAAGTGCTTCTTGATACATGGAAAAGAGTTGTCTAATATCAAGGGGAAACAATGGTAACGACCTACAAATACTGGCATTTGTTTGGGGTTTTCTACCTGAGTTTTTTAAAATGAATGAGTTTCATAAAGTAATGCCAAGAAAAAATAGTCACATAAAAACTATCCAATTAAAAAGACATCACCATAGGAAGCCTAACACAGCTGATGCTGAATTATTAGCAAGCCTTTTTACTTTTTTTGTTTAAAAAACGTATCTGATCATCTTTGACCCTTTGACATTAACTACGGGAAAGGAATGAAAGCTGACCATTCACCTGGCACTAGCTTACATTCCTAGCCACTGCTGATCTGTAGAGATCCATTGAGTGTCCAAGCACCATGCAAGTGAATTGCTTGTAAAACTCTTGCTAAAACTTGCAACCTACATTCAAGAGGAGAAGACTTTTACTTAACATTAAAAAAAAAAGAAATAAATTAATAAATTACAAAAGAAATCCAAGCATGTTTATGAAAGAGGATCAGATTTTTTTCATGGAGCTTTCAGAGCTTCAATTGTGTAGTGAATATATTTTGCACAAACAGGACTTAAAATATTCAAGTACAACTTGAGTTTTGAGTGCCACTGCTTTCCCATATTCAACATCTTCTCATAAAAGGCTCAGAAAAAAATTAGACACTTGAATGACACTCCACTGTGAAAAGTCTGTCCTATACCCCTCAGGCAAACAAAGCACAGAATTGCATGAGGAATAAAAACATTTATTAATAACATACCCTACTAAGAGGCCTATTAGGTCTTTCATTTATGCCACAGATATTTAGGTGTGAACTAAAAATGCATATAAATTTATCTGACACACAAAAGTGCAGTAACTTAAAAAAGCATAAAGAGCATGAGTAAAAATTAGCTATTTCTGCAAATGTCTGAAAAAAGCATTTTTGTACAGAGATCAGAGGTTTTGCAGGGACTCCACGGAGTTTTTCATCCTCTCTGCCCCCTTAACATTCTGGGCAAAAAACTCCAGGCTGTTTTCTTGCTTTGGACAGAATAATAGTCAACAGTCCTTCTCATATTACTTGAAGGCTAATAGATGTCAGCTGAGAGACTCAAACTAGAATTATTTACCTGTTCAGTTACTGGATGCACTCTTGAGTGCTCTGTTAGAGTACATAATTTCTGTTATTTCAGAATGGGCATATTCTAGCCAGCATTTGTCCTCTGAAATTTCCATGTGCACCAGTGTGCCCCAAGGATACGAGAAAGGGCACTGCAAGAGACCCTCTCACCTCTAAGTTTCTCTGTCAGCATTGAATACAGTTTCTGACATTCTGTTAATGAGAAGGAAGTGGTCCATGGAACGTACATGTGGATAACTTACCCCCAAGCACTTTGGGTACTATGCAGACAAAATGCCTGCCTTTCTTCTTTCAGCGCCTGCCTTCAAGCCATACCGGTGGCTTACACACAGTAATTTGATGTACTAGGGTTCAACTAAAAATAGATGGCAACGAAGTTCTGCCAAAAGAGGTGTCTGCTCTGGCTCATTCCACCAGCAAATGGTGTTTGCAAGAACTATGCTTGGAACCTCACATGGCTGCTTTCCAGATGTCAACATAGCAGACACATCTCAAGGAAGCAGAACATGCTTGCTGTCTATTAAAATTAAACATGTAATAGGAAGGGACCTGTATACTACAGCCATGACACTGATTTAAGAAAGTACACCAGGTCCAGCTCCTTGCTGCCACAAACAAGCACAAAATGTAAGCCCTCGTTATTGCTACTTAAAAAAAAAAAATAAAAAAAATCCTTTGAGATACTGCCTAAGACATGGATTATCAAAGCAGCAAATGTTTTAAAAAAAAGTCTTAGCATAAATGCTCATATTCTGCTTGCTGAGGCACCTGTCCCTAGGAAGGATGTCTTTATATACAAAAATCACAATAATACGCTGTTACAGTTATAAACACATAAGGCGAAGATGTACTGTCATAAACTACCTTGTAGTTCCAAGGTGGTTATTTTGAATTAATGGAAAAACACTTATTAATCCTCTGAGAAAGCTAATTTGAGACACTACATTAAAAACATGGCCTTTTGTAAGAGGAAAGAAGACCTTATTAACTCCTAGCTCCTAACTACACCTTCAGAGAATTGACTAGAAATCCAGATGTTTTTATCTCTGTAACCTATGATCTGATTCCAGTTCATTTGCTCTTTTGTCACTAATTTCACCTTAAATAAATTTGCTTTCTGTTCAGTTACTTTTTGTGACAAAAATATCTATTTGTAGAAGATATTTTTCAACTGAAACCTAAAATATCTTTCAGAACTTTCTCCCTTTATTGTTGGAGCAACAAGAATGTTTGAAATTAATTAATAATTCATGTGAAATGACTTTGGGCAGAGAATGACTCAGTAGTTCCCAAACATCATGACTAGAATTAGGTGGGAGACAGGTCCACAAAAGAGAATGGCATTTAAAGCAAAGTTTTAATGGCTATCAGTCACATGGATCAAAGAATGAGATTCTGCAGAAACCTGGAGGCCCTTTCCACACTTAGACATGAAAGATAGTGAAAGTTTTGGACTCCTTTTTCACCTGTACAATCAGAACTGCCATCATCTTGCAACCTATGATGGTATAGGAGTCACAAACTAGGCTGCCTTGTCCATGAGCCTGAAGAGGTGCACGATCCAAACTCTGTGCATTCACTGTCTCTGCTACTGCTATTGATACTGACAGCAGTGGGTTCAACGCATCTTTCTTCAAAGTCTAGCATAACCATCTTTTGATCTTCAGTGCAGTATTTCAGCAAGCACACCAGAACTGCAATATACATTGGATAAAACATGCAAAAAAAGGAGCAATTAGTGAGTATAGAAAGGAAAAAAAAAAAGTTTGACCAAACAGAAAGCAATATCAGTGTAAAATTTGATTCAAGTGTCACCACATTTACATTTTGCTAGACACAGACAGTGAATGAAGATCTAAATAGTGGCAGGTGAAGATCAAATACAGTGAGTTTGTGAAATGGAAGCTGATTGAGATGCATGTGAAATGTAAATGAAAACACTGATTACACTTGCTACCGTGACTTGACTTGTTATACGTGTACATAATTAACTCTTCTTAAGAAACTCCCTATAGTGATTGTGCAAAGTATACTACAGCCATGACACTGATTTAAGAAAATAACATAACAGAGCAAAAATGGTAACTGTAAATGAAAAAAAAAAGACAAAACATCGAGATATATTCTCTTATCTATAATTGCTCTTCAGAAATAAAAGAAAAAAGGTAGGAAAAATCCAAATGTGTCAGAGGTGCTCTAGTAGGAGTACCTAAGAGAACTAATATAGACTGGGAATGACTTCTGCAGACATAGAAGCCCACTGACATGGAGAACTCTCTGCAAGACAACAATGAAAGAGACACTATAAAAATGGAGGATGGTCCAATGCAATTGTATCAGTCATATCGTTTGATGACTAAAAACATCACTGCCTCTTGCTGACCTCCAAAAACACAAAGTCTTTGACCAATACAATGGGTGAAGGACAGTCCCAGATAGTGGGCAACTGAAGAAAATGTCAACTTTTGAGATAATCTATATGTAAATAAAAATGTAGCTGACATAGTTATAGAAGAATATTCTCTGGAATCTGGAACTGATACTTTCACACTCATGTAAAGATAAAAGTCCTCTGATTTCTTAAACCATTAAGATTATTGAGTTACACAGTTCACATTTTTATCACTAATGACAGTGAAAAGTGTATTTCTAGTGCATTGCAAGGGCTTCACCTAACTTAGACACACTTATGATAAAGAAATATCAATCCTTATTTTGCAGGTGAGGAACATATGCATAAACAGCTATGTGCTTTTGTGTGCATCACTGTGCCAGCAACAGAAAATGAACTTTTATGTACAATTACCTATATCTGCATGACGTCCATATGATCAGCTTTCTGAAAGTCTGGTAGACATAGGAAGCTGTCTTGAGAAGAAAATGGGAAGAAGCAATTTTCAAAACAGTTATCCTAAAAGAAAATGAAGCATCTGTATGCATCTTCCACCCTACAAGCCAACAATACCCAAGAAAGCCCAGCACACACTATATTTTTAGAGAGATCTTCAATCAGGTGTGGCAATTTCTTTGCCCCTCTTCACTCAGTCTATAACTGTGTTCCTTACATGGTAACTAGTCTTGCTCAAAGTGCTTACTCCATTATATAATTCCACATTTTTCCAGCAGCTTTGAGATCTTACTGTACAAGCACGGGTGAAGAAGAAAGGAAGAATAATTCTATAGAAGTAGTTTCATATGCTTTTTCACTATTGTATACACCGTTTTCTGAGATGTTTGGCACTAAGGGTGCAACGTATTAAAATGATTGATTGATTGCTTTTTAAAAATAGAAGTACTGTTCTGATACTAGGATTAACTATTATCATTAAGATACGGCAGAATTTTAAACAGCTTTGAATCTGCACCCTACTGTGAATGTAAAGCGCCCTTCCCCATTCCCCCTTGCCCACATTCTACACACAAAAAAGAGTTTTTAATAAAGGAAGCAAATATCACTAACTGCACTCCTTGCTCAGTTAGCACCCCATCCATAGGACCATGATAACAATTCCACAGTATCCCTTCAATTCCTGTACTACACTTTCAGTTTGCTTTCAGCAAACTTGAAGCCTCCCTTCCTCCCTTTTTTTTCTGAACAACACTGGTTGCTCTATGGGAGAAGCCTAATTATAGTGATTTCAAAGGTTCTTATTTTTAAACATCCTATATACTGTAGATCAAATCTCTGTCATTGAAGGGGCTGTGAATAATACTCAGAATAAATAGCATAAATTGGTGGCCTAGTGCAATGTAAGCAGGTTCTGATTCAGAGCTGGGTTAGCAACTGCAGCTACAGGGAGATCCTGCCAGCAGCACGTTTATGCCAATAGAAAAGAACAGTTGATGGCATCTACCCAAGGTCAGCTCCTCAAATTCGGGAGCTGGTCTTCTTCCAGACACTGTAAAGTCACTTGTTTAAATGCAGCCAGTCGGCAACAATTAAGCATCTAAATAAAATATGCAGAGTTTGTGCTCCTTTTGAAATCTCCTCCATGCCATGCTGTTTATTTTCTATTTCTCACAGTCTTCATTATCCAACAATCAGGCTACAAAATGGCGGTCAGAGTGAGGCAGACATTTTGTAACTGTCTCATTAAAAGCTAACGGAACAATGGAAATGCACCGAATGAAAAGAAGCAATTTGAGGAGCGAAAAGGAGCACGTAACATTACAGCTGCTGAGCTTTTAGGCAAATCCTTTATCTAACTTCGCAGAAAAGTTGAAACAAAGCCATACTGAGATGCAATCTGACCATATTTAACCCCCCATGTGAGTAAAATATAGCCCGGCATGGCCCTTTTTTGACTTAAGTACAGCTCTTCACCTACTGGAGCAAAGGCTCATCTGTCCCCCTGTCTACTATGCAACACGTGGAGTCAAGACCACCCATTGACAGTGACTCAGTCGCTATAATCCTAACCACATTCTTCCCTTGAAAGTCCAGAAACTAGTGTTTTCTATTACAGCTCCAGGAACTTTACAATGTTCAGCACAGCATTTAAAGCACTTTCACCAAAAGCAGCAAACGAGCATTTAAAAAGGGGAATCTTTCTCCATCTCTGCAGATACCTTTTCATTTCAATGTACAACAAGGTAGGAGCAGCAAAAGCAGAAAAAAAAGTAATACTGTGGCTAATAAAAGCAAAAAAATCCAAGTTTTAATAGGCACTTAATATTCCTTTCCAAATTGTATGCCTACTACATTGTTCCTAGAATTATTAACAACTGATGCATCCTAAGAGGCAAATATGCAGATCTTAAGGAAAAACCTTCAAAGCACATGCTTCTTAATAAAGAGGAACTCGCCAAATTTTACGTTTCAAGATTCAGGCATTCTTACATTGCTCCCTCTGCAAAAGAAACAAAAAAAAACCCTAAACCAAACCAAAATAAAGAAGTTCCCTCAATAACTTTATAAATATATAGGTTACTACAGAAGTCCTATTTATTTCCATGGAAATGACAACGGATACATAGAACACATAACACAGGCAGAGAAAATTACCAGCTACAAAACTGTTTTTCAACATAGTCACAGATGAGCTGCTCTGGACACTCTTCATTTCATGATCTGACAGCTGTGCGTGGATGTCTGGAACGTGGCCTGTCTTCCATGTTGCTGTCATCAGTGCTGAAAGGCACCACCCGCTGCCTCACTGTGCTCACATCCACTGTTTGGTCTACATAAATGTTAAGCAAGCATCAGTGGATGTCAATGGATGGCCATTTTTTTTTCTGCATGGAGGAATTCAACAACACAGCTTCGCTTTATATGCACTTCCATGTCAGACATCATTTTGTCAGACTGCCCCTCTGCTGCCATCTGCCACATGGCAACAAAATTTAATGGAATAGTGGTGGGATGGCTCAACCTCTGCTGCCATATCATCAACATCTGCCTCTGATGTCGTGGGCCAATATAATAAAAGAGGAGGCATTACTTTCAGAGCAGCCCTCATTAAAAGCTGTGTTTTTGTCATCCCCCTATAAATCAAATATGGCTGAGGGGATTTTGTGTACATTTTTTAAATTATATAAAATTAGCTAAGAGACCAGGATAATGTTATGTTTGAAAATGAGGATACAGTTTAAAAAAAAAAAAACAAAACACTCTGGAATTACAAAATTAAACAACAATCATTATTAATTTGACTTTGAGGTAGTTGTAGTAGATGACAAAAAGAAAAATCAACCAAACAGGTTAAGACTTAATTTCACAGACGTTATCATGGGCATACTGACACCAGAAGAAGCAAGGCTAAAGTAACACACCTTCCTTTCTGCTTTCCTTACCAATGCTTGCACTCCAGTATGACACCATTACGTCAGTTCAACAGACCAAGCAGTAAAACAGGCAGAGAGAGAGCTCAGAGGAACGGGAAGAAGTGGCTGGCTCTCAAGAGCTGAAAGTTTGTTCACCAGGCCTAGGCGCAGGCAGCAGAGTGAACCAGCTGCCTGGATAACTAGCCTGCAGAGGCTTACTTCAAAACTTTGTATCTTTGTGGTAAATGAGAGGAAGCTGGTGTGCCTGGCTGCAGAGAAAGAAAATGACTCAGCTCGAGTCAGAGGGTCAAACGTTCTCAGAAAAGAGTAAAATTTAGCCTACAGTTTACCTACCACAGTAACAGATCAACCAGTAACGCTGTTTCTCTCTGTGCCTTTACATTAGAGAGATTTCCAGCCTACACACTGAACCTTAGGAGAGATACAGCAAATAAAAGGAGATTTGTTCAGGCTGGCTGGACCTGCAGTGTATATAAGAGGACAGAAGGAGAACTATTACCGCAGCCTGCCCCCTCTGCTCAGCCAGAGCCATTCTGCCTGGGTGTATGTGCAACACTGTTAACATGCGGCCGAGGTCCCACTGCAAATGCTGCTGCAGCCAGCCCAGAGAGAGATGCATCTGAAGAGACCAGCTGCTTGCAACCTCTCCTTGGTAAGCCAGTGAAGGCTAAATCTTACAGCACAATATAGCCTTCTGTGTTTTATGGGAGATGTTATTTCCCTCAGACATTTATTTTGCAGTGTCCTGTATCTTAGTGGTGGGGCCAGCAATCTGCCGCACTGCTGTGACAACAGGTGGGACAGCTCCTTCAAAACACAAATAGACCTGCCAAAATAGGGATGCCTGCCAAGCTTAGTACGTACACGCTATGTTCAAAGGTTACGAACCATCTCTAAAACCACTGATTCAAAAGCTACATGGATTATAGTTGTGCTTTGCTTTCGTTACAAAATTCTCCAACCATGGAAAGAATTCTGAGTTTTTCTACAAACTTTGAAAACGCCAAAGTTGATGAAGACGTTCCCTAAGGGTTGTGATCCTTCAGAGGATCTGAGGTAGAAGAAAAGAAGCTGTGAGTTAATGCAGGGTTTCACACTGGAAGTGTGGGAAACTCGTAGTTTCAAGAGTTTTCCTTGCAAAGGCAGGTGAAGTTCAGTGGTTTCTCTGATATTTTACCAAGAGTGTCTGGGTTCATTTGAACTTGAAACTTAAAGCAGAATCCAGTAGCTGCAATCTTAAACAAGGTAAGACAAAGATTAAGAAAAAAAAACATCTGCATGAGCTCCTGGGAAATGAATGCACTAGTTTTACCTGCTGAGACTCAGGAAACAAAAAGTTTCCACACATTGCTGTTCAGCTTTCACTTAGGGAAAACATTAGGGAGGTATGATGGAGGCATGCTTGCATGACGTTTTTTTACTTATCAAAGTAAGGACCCTGAGAATAGACTACAGAGTACTTGTTACCTTCCCTTCTCACTACTTTTCTTGCAACTGTTCATGTATTTCTGGAAGTTAAGCAGTGCTGTTCCCACAGGAAAATCTGCTGTATTACAGCCTCCCCCCCGAAGGCTACCAACAGTTACTTTCAGCAAACAGGAGAAAATGAAAGAGAAGTTGGTGCTAGCCCTTAAATTAGCCCTTAACACTTAAAAAGGCCAAACAGTCACACTGAAGCAGTATTTCTCTTAAAATAGCACTTCTCACCTGTCTCCCCTATATCTGCAAGCTTTCAGGGCTGATAAAACAAATGACTTGGAGTCATTTCCAGTACCTCCATGACGTGAATCATAATAGCACACGACACCGTGAATCTCTGTGATAATCTGTGACAGCTAGCTGATGCTGAACTTTGAGCAGCCCCAGTCCTGTGGTTGCAATAAAACCCACAACGTAAGCCAGAGATGCAAGAGTGTGGAAGAATACCATTCACATGGTCACCGTGGTCTACAGCCATAAAACATATCAACTTTGTTTTGCCATATGTTAGAATAGGAAAAATCGTATCCTGTAGGGTGTTTGCAATATAAAGATTAATAAAACAACAGCAAAAATTTGAAGAGGGGTTCAGAAATCATACTAAAAAACAGGTAATTGGTTAAAAAGATAAAGGATGTTAATTATAATATGTTGTATTTCTTTAATACATTTTAAAAAGTACTGTAAATGTTTTTAGCAGTGAAAAATGCTAATACTCTTTAAACCGGATTCTACTGTTTAATCCCTAGAGAAAGAAAAAAATTAAGTTTTGTCAGCATTGGTTTTTGGTCTTCTTTTGTGAACTATTTCTTAACCACTTGTGAACGCTGGAAATTGTATATGCTGTATATCTAGAAACATGTCACCTAGAATCCTCCTTGTTCTCCAGTTATCCTTCAACACAGCAAAGTTGTAAGAAAATGAACTATTTATAACAAAGTTTTTCAAACAGATCTCTTGAGGAGTCACCATTCCATTCTCCCTTATGCTGTTGTTGCTGCCTATTTAACTGAGTGAGGTTTTGGAGAAGGGCAGGAAAGTTTTTTGCAGACAATTATGAACTATAATGTCTGGGTTTTTTCGGATGCTGTTTTGCATCCATATTTGATATATCTGTTTCCTTGTGGAGGAACTTAACAGTTACACAGATGAGAGAAACGGATACTGTGGTGAGTATAGAAATGCTGTATTTTTTGACTGTGACGCTGGATAATATTAAGCTGTAAAAAAAATCATCTCTAATAAATTGAACTACAACAAGAAGAAACTCCAGAGTACTTTCTTATTCATGTACAAAGCAGTGGATTTACCATTAAGACCAATGTATCCCTTCATAACTTTCTCTTCATCATTTATGTAAAACCAGTTGCCGTGACAACTAAAATAATTACTTTAATAAAGCAGTGTCCCCCAACATTTTAAATACTGCAGGCTCCTGAGAAAAATCTACTCCTCAACTCCAAAGACACAAAATGCAGCAAAAAAAGGAAGTCAACAACAACAACAAAAAAACCAACACAAGACATGAGATACCTGTACAGCGAATGCATTTTGCATGGAAGTGGTGTTTCTGGTCCACAACTCCAAACACAAGCTTACTGCTTATTATAAGCGTTACTACAGCTTTACTACTTCCTATGGCAAACCAATCAAATTTGTGTCTGTTAACTCTACTACAACACACATAACCCAATGCACAATGCAGGTGTTGTGATGATATAGTTTTAAATGCTAAGATCTCTGTACAAGGCGTCAGTTAAATTCAGGTGTGAGGTAGTGATGAAAGGTTCATGAAGTATCAAGAGAGAGTTGTTTCTGTACATCTGAGCAAGCAGCTTTCAAACCAGTCTACACAGATGAGGTAAAGGAGATATACCTTTGCAGGAAGAGATTTTCATAGGGTAAGAAACCGTCCTAAAGATTACTCTCAGTTGTAGAGACAAGAGTATAGGTCAGTGAAGAAAAAAACCCAAAAAACTGGTGGGAAATTATGAGAAGGAAATTGTGAACACCTTGGTTCATTGGAGTGAAATGCTAACTCTATAAATTCTGCACGCATGTTCTTCAGATATGGACTTCTGTGTGCTTTATGCCGTCCTGGAGAGACTGCTTCCTATTCTACAAGGTTACACAGCTCACTAACAGTTAATGGAGAATGTATAAAAGAGAACAACTACACATTGTCAAGGGAGATGAAATCAAATATCCCAGCAGACATTCCTGTTCATATGACATTCTGGCCAACAGGCTTCTTCAGATACTGAAGTGATAACAACACAGTTTTCTTATTAATGTTAGTTCAGTGGGAATTCAACCGAATAAATATTTCAAATTAGCAATTTCTTTCAGCAATTTTGGGATGGCAGCATAACATCTGTATCTGTCTCTCTGTAATGTAACAACAGCTTAAACTTCAAGTTTGCCTCCCTGCAACATTAGGCATCACATTACTAATGCAGAGCTAGATTATCATTCTTCTTCTAACCTTAATGAGTTTTAAGTTATCTGAGTGGGGTTCAAACTAACAAGAATGGGTAGTGGCAGCAGCAGCATAGCCACTGCATGGTGGGTGCAAGGGACTGTATTATCTGCCTTAGAAACTGATCCCTCACACTGCTAACATGCAGACAGCTTCTGGGACCCAGACTGGCTAGCCAGACTTTGGTTTGGTTGAGTTTTGCTAAGACACATTTTTGGCACAGACTTCAGCCCTAGTTCTTACTTGTGCGACAGTGAATCCACTGAAAAACAGTGCTTGGACTACCAGAATGATTTGATTAGTGGCACAGCATGACTGGATTAGCAGCTGATACACTGTGTTAACTCAAGTTTCAAGTCTCTCGCCACTTCTCTATTGCATTACCCATTTAAATATCAGTAGCACTTGTTCTTCAAATCAGGCTCCTGAAACCAATGGACTGGCTGACTCAAGAGAAAAGCACTACTCAACAAAACTAGAGGGCTTTGTGGGTGACTGAAGTTGAGTTACTGGTAACAGCCAAGCTGGGTCTCCAGTTAACTATCTCTTCAGTGCAGACAGATCCTTATTGTACAGATGCAGACTCAGAGTACATAACATTTTTAATATTCCCTTTTTTTCCCCCAATAAAGTATTTATTTTCTTAACTACTTTGATGAATGTGTGATTAACACCATGTTTCTAAGTTTACAGAGCAGGCTGTGTTTTAAAGATATTTTGAAGCCTACACACTGCATAATTTATTCCATCTACATTTTTAACTTTTCAAAGGTTCCTTCTGATACGTCACACGTTTCTGAGTAGGAATCACATACAAATTACTTGGGTTAGAATTGCTACTTTCATGAGTTTTATGTTCAAATCTTCAGTTTCTTATTTCTTTGCAATAGTGAAAGAGTTAATCTCACATCTAAATGGGAGTTTGCCCTTAATAAGAAAGCATTAAAGCAAGCCAAGAATAATAATCTAAATGAAGGCCATTCTTTTGCCTTTTGTCAATATTTTCATAGCGACAAACAGATCAAACACATGATATTTTTTAAGGCTTGTATTTTTTCCCTCTTTGTAAATCATAAATGCTTTGGTATATTTAATTTCAAAATGAGCTCCCTGGGGATTAGGCTAACATGATGGATTAAAAAACCTTCAGAAACTATTACATCTTAGATGGAAAAGTACACAAAATGTTCGTTTGCTGCTTCCCCAGCTCATTTGCTGGCTGTTTCTCTTTCTCCTACACCTAAAAGAATCAAGTTGTCTGCATTAATCAGAAAAGTTTCATAGTCTTGCTCTCAAACTTCAAAATGCTTCAGCACTTTTTTTCTAATTAAATTAAAGATTTAAGACTATATTCAGAGGAAAGTACTCGAGAGCCCAAATATTTTCTGTGCTACACAGATTTGGCATATTCATGTGGGAAGAGGTAGAAAACTCACTCCTGCACTATGAATTCAGGCCTTGAAAAGCACAGGGAATGCTTGCATCTTGTGACAGTCTGCACAAGTACTACTTGAAATGTTTTTGAAGATCCAAGAGCTTGTTACTCATGAATCTTCACTGGTTTTAAACAGCCTATCTTAACAAAGACAGAAGACGCTTCTCACTGAGCTGCATTTGTAAGACCTGACTAACTTATCCATGCAAGAGCATAAGGACAATAGCTCACTGTCCAGATGGAAAATATTCCTCTTGCTTGTCAGAGGGGATTTATTTGGTGGACTTGAATGTCCTTTCTCCTATCCTTTTGTCCTTATCATTGCACACCACTGGAGGGCTCCTGAATGATCAGTACAGCTTTTAACAGGGAGCTAGGAAAGGCTTTTTCCCCCACTAGATAAGTTCCTTCCCTAGAAAAGGTTTTTGTATAAACTGTAAACTTTGGTCCAATCGCAGATGGAAGTGAAGGAAGTGGTGGCAATGAGACAGCCCTGAAGTCTGCCTGGACAGAGTGAGTATCAAAGCCCCAGTCCAGACAGGGAACCTGGGTGGGACCACCTCTTCTTTCATGCAACATAGAACAATTTTAAAAATAGAAGCAAAAGTGATAGGAAAAGCTTTTGTTTGAAGAGTCATCCAGCTGGCCTGAGCAGCAGTGATGCTTACTAGCATGAGACAAGATCATACAGAAGTGCCCATGTGGCCTTGTGATCACCCCTCTCCTGTGTGATATGAGCACACCCAGCACTGAGCCAAAGTCAAAGTGTGTCCTCTTGAAACTGCCGCAGTGGTAAGGACAGAGACAAACCACTGGCATATGGCACCCAAGGTTTTAACAGATCTCTCAGAGAAACAAAAGCTTCAAAAAGTTTATGAATTTCAGCTTTAGCAAGGACACAGTTTTGAGTACTTACCATATACGTGAAACAATTGAAGTGTTTTGTTGTCTTTTTTCTTTGCTGTGTTTATTTTGGAACTGGCTATTTTTAAGGTCACAGTCCCTGCTAAGGGAGGAAACTGTATCTCTAGGGTATTGAGAATTAAACATAGGAAAGAAAAAGGCACAGAGAAAGTAGCTGTCTTTACACAGAGAGCTCAAATGTTTTGTTTCCTTCCTTGTTCGGTCTGTAGTAAAAAAAATAAAATAAAAAAAAAAAGAACTTTACAGTAAACACTGAGTCATGCATTTAAAAAAAATTCTGAGTTTGACAAGATTTCTTTTTTAACTTTTTCCCCCCTGGAATCCCTTCTGATAAACTGCAACATAAAGGGACATTATCACTTCTTGACTAGTTTTTATCAATTCAAAGGCTAGGCTTACCACTCTCCACCGTGGTGACTTCTGTAATGGGTCAAGCCAATTATCTCATGCAGTGTCCTACTTCAGATATATGAATAAGGGGGTAAAGAAGGTAGCAAATGTTTCCAGGGTCTTGGAAAAGCCAGCTGAGATGGAAATCAGCTACTGCAGAGGCATGCATTGCACTGACACCACGCTTCTGTGTCAGGAATCAAAGGAAACTACTGCAGAAGGAATGGTGCAAGAGAGGAAGGGATTGAGCAAAGAGAGAGGCTGTGAAGACAACCAAGCTAATTACATGGTAGTTAAGTGCAGAACTTTACACTTATCAACTCTGCCTGTGCTTTAGGAGGTCGCAAGAGATGTTACCACAACAAAGTTACACTGCATACTTGACAAAAAGAATTCTAGTGTTAGGAGTTAAACTCTGGAGTGTTAGGTGTTAAATAATGCAAAGTGGGATCAATGCCAGCAGTGATATGAAAATAAGCTTCATAACTTAATTGCTCATTTGCAAAATACCAATGTTATTTATTTAAGCAACTATGACCTTTTCTCTGATGCACTAGTAATGTAATGTTCATGTGTGGCTGTCAGAAGAGCATCATGATGATAGAATAGTAATACCTTAGATCAGGAGTTGCCCAATTTATTTTGCTGCAGTAGTACCCTTACAGAAATAGAGCTACAGCTCTATCACTGTGCTACAGAGTAGTACTCACTGTGCTACTACAGCTGTGCCTTACTGAGACAGGGATTACAGATGCTTCCAATTCTAACTCAGGCTCTGTATTTGCACTGAATGCACTTCTCAAATGTATTTTTCTCATGTGTGAACCACAAGAAATACAACAATATTTTGGAAATTCCTCTTCTTAGCTAGCCTCTGTTCTTCAGCTTGCATCCCAGATTAGGGTATGTCAGGTACGCTCTTCCAACTGGCAAGAAGAATCATTTTAAGGTGCATAAGATGCTTTCCATGGCTCTACTGAGACAGATAAAGCATGTACAAGCAAGGAACTCCATGTGCACAGCAGCTCAGAGGATACAGAATGTCCACTAAAGTTAGGGAACATTGTGACTAAAACAAAATCAAGAAGGCTAGGAATTGTAGGAAGAAACTCTCATGCCTTAACAATGGTACAATTCTAGACATTCATCTGTTCTTTTACAAAAAAGTCAGTAATAAGATGCAATCCTTAATCAGAAGTTTCTACTTGCTATTTGGGCCCAGTGTGGGTAAAGAACACCAATGAAGTGTAGCAGTTATCAAAACAGGAGATGAAGAGAAATTCTGGAAAAGGGTTCTGCACAGAGGAAAAGTAAGAAAGAATTTATCCAAATGTTTCTTAGATAGGGCTATTTTGCTGAAAGAACTGGGCTCACACTCAAGCATCTTCTAAGAAACTACCTACCTATACTCAATTTATCTTTAGGTGATATCTACACGTTCATATGCAGAATACATACTTGCATCCTACCTTCCAGAGACATAGAAGTGGCATAGCTTTTTGTTTTAATCATCCATGTATATATTATGTAATATACTTTAATGTAAGTATGTAAAAATACAGATCAGAACTAGTGTAAAGGGAAAAGAGTGTGACCTCTCCATCCCTTTTAAACACATCAGTAGGCTTTAATATAGTCAAGCTACACTGTTAGCTGTATTAACACAATCAAATCTTGTAAGGGAACTGTGCATGCTAGAATGAGAGCACTTGTACACTTAAGAACTAATAGTATTAAAAAACATATGGTTACCACATTAAAAATTAAGCTTTTAAGAGTTCAGGAAGGAGATCAAGAGCCTGTAAAGCATATTTAGATAGTGAATACATAAGTATTAGGTTTCTGTTGTGGAACTAGCTTTATTTAAAATTTGCTGTATAGCAGCCAATCCACAGTTCTGAATGCAATGAGAAACCCCTAAAGCAGATGATGTTATTCAGTAGAGTTTCAGACTATTCTTCCTGACACGCAGAGGAATGTAGGCTTACCAAGAAAGATATAACAGAAACATCAAATAATTAATTCTGAAAGAATGCAGAACCCACGTAGATACAAAGAGCATTGTGTTTCATTTGACCAAAACCAGAACACAATGCTGAAGTGCTGTGAAGTCTTCTAGAAGTTTAGGATGTGGCAGGATGTTCTAATTAAGTGTAACTGTACTCAGCACTGGTGAGGCTGCATCTTGAATAATGCGCTCAGCTTTAGGCCACTTGCTACAAGAAAGACGTTGAAGCCCTGGAGTATGTCCAGAAAAGGGCAACAAAGCTGGAGGAGTCTGGAGCAGAAGCCTTACGAGAAGCACCTCAGGGAACTGGGAATGTTCAGTCTGGAGAAGAGGAGGCTCAGGCTTATTACTCTCTACAACTACCTGAAAGATTGTAGAAGATTGGCCTCTTCTCCCACGTGACTTGCAATAGGACAAGAGGTAACAGCTTTAAGCTGTATCAGGGGAGATTCAGGTTGGATATTAGGAAAAATTTCTCAACAGGCTGCTCAGGGAGGTGGGAGTCACCACCCCTGGAGGTTTTCAAGGAAAGGGCAGATGTTGCATTGAGTGACATGGTTTATGGTGACGGGTTGACAGTTGGACTAGATGATGCTAGTGGTCACTTCAACCTTCATGATTCTATGATTCTATGCTATCTTGCAGGAATGTGCTGGTTTTTATTCTCCAGTTTTCTGGCAGCATGAACACTCTACAAAATGTAAATGGCTTGTGCTTTTAGCAATGTTTCTTAAAAGTATATTTTAACTATGAATGAGCAGAACAAAAATCTGTTCATGTGAAGGACCATGCTCTTAACAGACTTAGGTGACTGACTTACCAAAATGGTTCTGTTTGGAGTCATGGTACTTCTCAATCTCCCTTGTTAGCTCTGAATCATGTCTGGAAAGACTACCAATAGGCTGATTCTGGTTTGCATCTTATCAGTGAACCTAAAATAAAGAAAATAATTTTGTTCAGAATTACTTTTATTCTCCATGCCTCCAGAAACCTAAGAACTGTAAAACTTAAGTAGTGATATATTTGAAAATTGCACTGAGCTGTTAAAGATAACATCCCAACTCATAATTGACTTTATACAAGACGGAAGGCAATTTTAAGATAAGGTCTAATCTACAAGAGTTTCTTAACCATAACATTTAGAGCTCAGGTTATGTTCAGGCATAAGTCAGAACCTCAGTTAATTTTCTCTTGTAAGATGTGTTTCCAGTGATATGCTGATTAAAAAAATATATATATATAAATATTCATTACTTAAAAACCTGGAAAAATGTCAATTCCTGAATTCCAGTTTCTCACTATAACTATTTCAAACACTCTCCCTTATGGAAGAATACCACATTGGTACTCAAGAACAGCATGGCTCATGCACTTTTACACTGACAAGAGGACTGTAAGAAAAGCAAAAATCTTTAGTTTTTTGTGTGAGTCAGGTGAGCACACAGCACAGCAGCCTAAGATATCAAAATACTTACGCTGCACATTCTTGACACATTAATTGTCCAGTCCACTATTTAATAAAATCATTGAAGAATCCGTATGTGTTGATAACCAAATCATGAATCCTCTTCTCTCCAGAACAACATTAGACTTTACATAAAGAATAAAATATTCTGATGATCTCTGCAACAAGTACGCAGTTTACACATTCTGGCTTTCACAAACTATTTTCTCACTGCTAGAAGACTCAGGCACAAGTATCTGAAGTAAAGAAATCCTGTTGCATTTCATCCAATAAGTCAGCTGGTGGGAAAAAATCACCCCCCTTCTACACTACATCTTGTTAACTAGGAATATTCCCAAACTCCCTTTCAGAACTGTTCAGAGGTTGTATCATAACTGCCAAGTGCATTTAATAATACATCACTGAGTTGCAAAATCCAATTGTAGAGACAAAAATGTTTGCTATTTATGTAATTACTTCAAACATCCAAGCAAAAATAAACCTGCCTCTATTAGAAAGTTGTTGTGAAGGTAATTTTAGTTTCAGGAAACTACACTTGATAAGTAAGGACACACGACAATAATGGTGTTTTCTATCATCTTCAGGTCTGTAAAGGTGCTGGGAAAAACAATCAAAAATCTTGCTTCAAGGAATACCAAGTGCCAATATCTACAGTGAAAAAAATCTAACAATCTACAGATTAATTTATGTTCAAATGTGGTATCCTCCTTTTTCTGAACTCTCACTTTATACCTCTTCAGAACGTAACACAGAAATGCATTTTCTCATTCTTCCTTTGTGAGAGCTGCTGGTGGAAGTGGAATGGAAACGAGCAGTGAAAACAATGTAAATGTCACTGATAATCTTTTAATCTTTTAATTAAGAAGCAAAGCACACCCATGATGGAATCTGATTTGTTTTTTACTACTTTTAAAACTTCACAACTTTCAAATTTCAAATAATGATATGCTTACTCTTCTATTAAGGAAACACAGCTTTTTAACATATCATCAGTGAGGTTGCTGTGTTATTCATATATTCTACATTCTTTCAATCTTTTTTATGGTCTTTCCTAAGGTATGGTTCATTAAAAAAAAAAAACAGGTGGGACTCACTGTCTTAAACGAAAAAGTTTAAATAACACTATACAGAATCACAGAATCACAGAATGACCTGGGTTGGAGGGGACCTCAAGGATCATGTAGTTCCAACCCCCCTGCCTAGCAGGGCCACCAAACATACACCTTTACTAGATCAGGTTGCCCAGAGCCTCGTCCAACCTGGTCTTGAACACCTCCAAGGACGGGGCATCCACAACATCCCTGGGCAGCCTGTTCCAGGACCTAACCACCCTCCTAGTAAAAAACTTCCCCCTAACATCCAACCTAAATCTTCCCTCTTTTAACTTAAAACCATTTCCCCGTGTCCTGCTATTATCAGCCCTTATGAAGAGTTTACTCCCCTCCTGGGAGTAAGTTCCCTTCAGATATTGAAAGGCTGCAATGAGGTCGCCCCGCAACCTTCTCTTCTCCAGGCTGAACAAACCCAACTCCCTCAGCCTGTCCTCATAGGGGAGGTGCTCCAGCCCCCTGATCATCTTCGTGGCCCTCCTCTGGACCCTTTCCAAAATCTCCATGTCTTTTTTGTACTGAGGGCTCCACACCTGAACACAGTACTCCAGATGGGGCCTCACAAGAGCAGAGTAGAGAGGGACAATCACCTCCCTATCCCTGCTGACCACCCCTCTCCTGATGGAGCCCAGGATCCCATTTGCTTTCCGGGCTGCCAGAGCGCACTGCTGGCTCATGTTAAGTTTCTCATCTATCAGGACCCCTAGGTCTTTCTCTGCCGAGCTGCTCTCAAGGACAACTCCCCCCAGCCTGTACAGGTGCCTGGGGTTCTTCCGGCCCAAGTGCAAAACCTTGCACTTTGCCTTATTGAACCTCATTAGGTTCACCCGAGCCCAGCTTTCCAGCCTGTCAAGGTCCCTCTGAATGGCCTCCCTTCCCTCCACCGTATCGACTGCACCACTCAGCTTGGTGTCATCAGCAAACTTGCTGAGGGTGCACTCCATTCCCTCATCAATGTCATTAATAAAGATGTTAAAGAGCACCGGTCCCAAGACAGACCCTTGAGGGACACCGCTCGTTACCGGCCTCCACCTGGACATAGAGCCATTGACCACCACCCTCTGTCTGCGGCCTTTCAACCAATTGCTTATCCATCTAGTTGTCCACCCGTCAAATCCACCTCCCTCCAGTTTGGAGATGAGGATGTGATGGGGGACCATGTCAAAGGCCTTGCTCAGGTCCAGGTAAATGACATCAGTTGCCTTCCCTTCGTCCACCAATGCCGTCACTCCATCATAGAAGGCCACAAGATTAGTTAAGCATGACCTTCCCCTGGTGAAGCCATGCTGGCTATCTAGGATCACGTGCTCGTTCTTTATGTGATCAAGCATATTGTCCAGGAGGATCTGTTCCATAATCTTCCCAGGCACGGAGGTGAGACTCACCGGCCTGTAGTTACCCGGGTCCTCCCTGCTCCCCTTCTTGTAAATGGGAGTGACGTGACCCTTCCTCCAATCGTCCGGGACCTCACCTGACAGCCACGACTTCTCAAATATGATGGAGAGCAGCTCAGCAACCACCTCAGCCAGCTCCTTCAGGACCCTGGGATGCACGCCATCTGGCCCCATAGACTTATACTCATTCAGTCTAAGGAGGCAAAATATAACCAATCATATTTCTTTTTCTCATGTTTCTGTGCTCCTAAGGACATAAACAGTATTAATAACACATCCTATGTAGCAGCTCCTGTTGTTATTCACCAAAACACCTAAAAAAAGAAATTCGATGCAGCTTACAATAGCTTCAAATAATTCACAATTAGCCTCATCTTGTCTTTCAAGTCAAAGAAAGTACATCAGGATCCTGAGTTCTAAGATGCAATTTATTACACATTTTTTACTAAGTACTTTCTGCTGCAGGTACTGAATTGGCAAATATTTTTTATTCCTCAAAGCACTGCACTGAAAACACACACATGAATTTAAAAAATTTTGTTCATACAATAGAGGTATGTGTGAACTTAACTACATCTTTCCCCATTCAGACAGACATCTGTATATTCCTTGCCTGGACTCTGGCAGTCGTCTAGAAACAGTTCTCTCTGCAGGGTGCTTTGCTATGATTTGATTTTTGAGGAGAAGTGGTATTTAGTCTTGCTAATTACATTTTCCAGAAAGTGCTTCTGACACATTTCTTCCCTCCTCAAAATCATTTTTATGATTATCAGTACAAATTGAGCTCCCAAGAATGGACTGTTTTCTAAAACATACATCAGGTTGAACAGGTCAAAATGGAATCCATTTCCTTTTCTTCATATATTTTTTTCCTACGATGGATAAAAAATTCTGTAAATCCATATTCCAGACATTGCTCAATTATCTTTTATGAATAGTATTTTTGAAAGATAACACACAGTAAAATAAACAACAACTTCCTAAATTATAAATAATAAATTAAAAAAAGATAATCAATACTTAGCTTCCACAATCAAGCCTATCAACTCAAACTGCTCTGTTTCTATAAAGAAAGGCTTTCTTCCACCTGTACTGAGAATCTGGTGTAAGCCTAATCTTTCATACAGAGAATGTCCTGCCTTCTAGCCTGACTCTCAAAGCCAGCTGTGCTCTGGTTACCTCCTTCACATGGCATGTGTCTTACAGCCTCTTAAGTACAACTCCTTGCTTTCCCTAGAAATGATGGTGTTCACACTGTATTTTGTGTGCCTACAAACAACAAGTGCTCATTTCACAGATTAAAAAAGGTTTACTCCAATTGTAAACACAACATACGCATTGTAATACTGTTGGGATTTCCTTTTGCTTCACTCTATCAGGAGCTTTACTATATCACTACACATCACAACCAATGTACACTCATCTGTGCATATACATGTTCTACATGTTTACCCTCTGAAATACGAATTAAGGAAATGCTGACAGCCTGTTCTTTTGTCTGTGCATTACTAACAGGAGAACTACAACGCACAGTGGATTTCAATCAGAAATTAAAAAGAGAATTATTCTGTATATTTCCCTTTCTTCATATGCACGACTAAATCAGCTGTGTCTTCTATGTACTAGTGCAGATAGATACTGCTTTCATACAGTTATAAATAATCACCAGAAGAAATTAGCAGGGAGAAAACTCATAAAAAGCCTTACTACTTTTGTTTATTTATGCACTGCATTTCACAGCACTTTTTCCTCTCGTAAGTCAACCAGTTAGACACTGCTGAAAGAAACAGCAACAGGAAAAGAAAGCAAGCCTTGGAATTATTTCCTCAAAGAAACTAAAAGCAAACTAAAAACGAGAACAATATTCAAACAGCATTATATTAGAAATGATATTCCAGATTCTACCAACTGGGGGAAAAATGGCAAGCTAAGCAAATTGCTTTACATCTCCCATTTTGTTAATTCTTCACAGGCATATCTACCTACACAAGACTTAGGCTGAAATCCCGTTTAATCTCTCCCTAGACTATCCAGGAGACATCCTATTTAAATATGTTCTCATTTTCTTCAAGTCATGTTATGGTTTTCTTTCCTGGGAGTGCAGTGTGCTGGCCTGAGAGGGTAATGCAGGTAACATTTAATATGTAATTGTACAGTAATAGTAGCA
The DNA here is from genome assembly GCF_987193195.1 of Phasianus colchicus. Lineage (NCBI taxonomy): Eukaryota > Metazoa > Chordata > Aves > Galliformes > Phasianidae > Phasianus > Phasianus colchicus. The sequence continues at coordinate 72,196,257 of NC_143436.1, read as the reverse complement.
TTTATCAACTCTGAGTTCCACTGGCACTATTAATTCTCACAGAATATACCCATGTAACTGAGGCCACATATTCTGGGACTCTGAAACACTGCAAACCAACAGAAAGGGAGCGAATTCAAGAGCAGGCATCTGCACAAAGACCAGTGACTAAAACGAGTCTGTGTCCTGGTTCCATGAGCTGCTGTTAGCATTTTCTCTCACCCTCCTGAATATACAGCATTTCATAATCACAAAGGAACAAGAAAAACCAAACTATCTATAAAACACACTAGTTTCCCTTTCAGTGGCATCTAACATTTCTGTTGTAATTTTTGCACTGAACATTCATTAATTCAACAGTAAAACAATGGAACAATCATGGAGTAAAAAGGGAAAAGTTTTGTTTTGATTTTCTTTGTATAATCAGTGTAAAAATAATCCTCTGGGCAGACACACTAGGCACTAACATATCTTCAACTAGCTCCAAGGATCTGGATTAAATATGTAAACTAAATGATGTATCAACTAATATGTATCACTAAATGCAGGTATCACCACAAAAAAACAGAAACTCTCTATAAAAATAAAGAGAATTCAGTTTACAAAAAGATCACCCTCTGCTTTTTAATAGCTAGTTGCTCATGCTGCTTTAGCCTGAAATATTATTATATTTTTCAGAACATTACACTGAGTTCAGTGGCTGCTTTATCATAAGCATTCTAACTCATTCCAGCATGTGTGGCTAGAATAGCACGATACAAATCAAACTTGCATTCTCACCCATACTCCTTAAATTCTCCTAAACTATACTGCTGTCTTGAAAAAGTACAATGCATGGGATAAATTCAACAAACTCTGCACTGTTCATCACTAACAGCACACAGGAATAACCTGAAAAGCTTAGATATATGAAAAAAGTCACACATATGAATGGGCACATCTCAGAGAGGTTTACCCTGAACAGTCACATCAAAAAAGACATCAAATCCTAGTCAAGAGAAAAATCTACATGTCCTTGCAACAAATGCATCTGTTGCCCAGATCCGTTTTCCAGTTCCACTGTCCAGAAGGATGAGCTGTGCTTGCCTACCTGCTGGTCTGTATGTCAGCCTCTTGGCCTCTGTTCTTCTTGAAGGCCACAGATATCAACACCCCACGTAAAGCACGGCTGGTGGGAGATCTGCTGTCCTCAACTCATGATCAGTGGCCCAAGTAGGATGCATACAGAAACGAGCTATGGCAGGTGGCTTAGAGAACAAGTTCACACACACACCAGGCAGAAATCTGGCCTTTCTAGAGACCTGGGGGATCCCAGTATCCACTCCTCCTGTGGAATGTGTTTAGTAGGAACGAACTGAGGAATTTTCAAAACTGCTCCTTTAAACAAAAGCTGATCAATTGGCATGCACCAGGTTTGGTGGTGTCATAGTCTCAGGTTGAACAGCTGAGCCCTGACAAACAAAAAGACATAAGAAAGCATTTCTGTAGTTGGATGTATGTTTTCTTCTGATTGTAACATGCTAGCTCCTGAATACCATAGCATACACAGAGCACCTGAAAACAGTTCTGCTATGTGCATTTTACACATTTTTATTTTAGTTATCTGAGAAGAAGTTTAAGTTTAGAAGTTAAAATTCATTAGACTTACAAGCTCATTTATCTATGCAGAAAAGGATCAGCAATTGGAAAATAAGCAAGAACTATTTTCAGTCATCAAAGTGAGAGAGACTAATATAAAGGAGGGAAGAGAATATTTGTATTTTGTTTTAATATGTCATTTTTAATATAATAGCTCCTTCAATAAGAAGCTTAAATGTTTTAACATTCTAAACTGTATCTTCTCTGAATTACATTATACTAACATTTATTCCCTCAACCATTTTCATTGAAACAGAAACCTGGTAAATAAACACTCAATTTCAGTAACTTAAAGTAAAAATGGAGCTGTACCTTTGCCTTCAACCTCTGTCCATCTCCGCTGTGCCCAGGACTATTTTCATTTGCCAGTGATTCCTTAAGCTATAAATGCACAGTAAGAGACACAATTGGCTGCATGACCGAAATGGCTCTCCGGAAGGAGGATGCAAAATCTGAACTGTCACCTCCAACTTTGTTTCTCAGTGACACCAAGGCAGGGTTCCACAAATAGCTGGGGAGTTATATTAAGAGGCTGTGTGATGTCCTGCCAGGGTCTTTACTAGGCCTCCAGAGCACAAAGGTTATACACTATTTATTTATAGAGGAGGACGATACTGTACAAACCATATGCGGTTTTAGTAAGCTTCAACTTCTAACCTAAATGCTTCTGTCATTTTGTGGAATAATGATTGTACACTACATTTTCAGAAATGGTATTAGAGTACACCTGTGACTGAAAGGTGTCCTCTTTAGCTAGTGTATGGTTTTGATTCATAAAAACCCATCAGATATACTCAAATATCTCTTATTTTGGAAAGCTTACCTTGTGCTATGGTTTAAACCAAATTTACAGATTTGTCTCTTTTATACAGTTAGACTGAGCAGTGCTGACATGAGGATTACCTCTTATTATGTGTTTGTACAGCTTAGCACAACCATGCTGCTTTTCTCTAGACATACAATGACTTTCTCCTTTGCATTTGCACAATACACTGAATAAAAATATAACCACCATACCCTTTCCAGTGGTAGCAAATGTGACTTTATCAGAGTTGGTAAGATTACTTCTCACCCCAGTCATGCCATTCAGTAACTGTGGTCTTTTGGTCAGATCACTTCTGCCTCGCCTCTGTTCTCCTGGGTCAGAGTAGGAGAGTGCTGATATTTGCTAGACAGCTGCTGTGTGGCTTAAGTATCTCCACAAAGAAAACAGAATTACTGCATATTATTGTTCAATGTCTGTCAGTAATCTTACCAAATCAATCAGTATTTTGAGTACATACAAATACAAGCTGTTCTCTAAAAACTGAACACCTATTCCCCCTTTTTAAGCTAAAGAAGGATCTAAAGTGACTTTAAGTCATGCTGTGAGCCCTGTCTTCACACATAATTAGGCTGAAAAACTATATAGCATCTTGTGCACCTCTCTCCAGATGCTGTTTTTAACGCTACCAATTTTCAAACTTTACAAAGCCTTTAATAAAGCATTACAAGAAAAGCTGAATATCACTCCCAAGTGTAAGAAAAACACTCCATTTTAACCTGCCTGAAAAGCAGGATACAGCCTCAAGAAAAGAAATGGTCAGAATTACATAAGTATTCTGGATTAAGATACCTGTTGTATCTGTACAGAGCTTGAGTACACGTGAGAGATAAGTGCTCATCAGAAGATCTATAAAGTCACAGGTTTTACAAGTTTGTATTTTAGATTTTTTGCTTAGGTTGCATTTATTTTGATAATAAAGAACATTCTGCCAATTCAACTTAGAAATAAACTGAATTCCTACAGTATTTGAAAAAAATACAGCTATTAGTGATCTTCCTTATTACACAAGTCTGGCAATTTCTGGCCCATGCCAATACCACAGTCATGCTTTTTGTGGTATCTTTTTACATCTTGATGTTTTGTTTTTTGTTTTTTTTTAAATGATTTCCATCTTTCATTGCCAGCAATGTACTGTTTATGGCATTTTTTTACACCTTCTCTCTTATTTCTTTTTTCCTTTCCATCCTTATGATGGCATTTTATTCTTTCTGAGGTGTTTCTTTTCCCTTTCTTGCCTGCCTTCTGAAAAAATACTAACAAAAAAAAGAAACAAAACCAGAAACCCGTATTGTTTAAAATACAGGATTAATACTGAGCATCCATATTCACTTCCTGCACTGAAACAACTTTTGTTACTTAAGGAAATTTAGCTGCAAGCAGATTTTCCAGTGCTAGAAGTCCACTGCTGACATCAGATCATGAAGAGAGCTCAGCACCCACCAATTCTAGCTTCAGTTCTTAGATTCAGATAGAGCCAATAGTGCAGAGTATTTCTTAAAGTTCAGTCTTTTGTTCTACTGTCTAAATAGGATTTTAAAATTTTTGACACTCTGGTCCTTATCTCTCAGTGCCTCACTGTGTCATGTGAAAATACATATTAAAAAGTATTCTCCCAACCTTTATCATTGCATAAAGGGAATTTAGGATATATATGATCAAATATTGAACTACACATAGTTTGAGAGTCAACCCAGAACTCTACTATATCTCATTTAAGAGCACCATTCTTATAAAACATAATGTCACACATTTTATTTAGTTTAATAATTTGCCAAAAAGAAGATTCGACATTTAAGTTAAGTTTCAGTGGACTAAAACTTTCAAAGTCTGTTTGCATTAAAAAACCTCAGAATGAAAGCTAGTAAAGAGGAACTCCCACAGGCAACCAAACATAATAGTCTTTCAGTGTCACACTTTTATAAGTATGTCTGGCTGGTTGTTTGGTTTTGCATAAGAAATCTTAGCAGTCTGCCAAGCTGCATGTGTAAACAGTAATTTTAATACTTTGCTCTTCACACTGCTTTCCATTTGAGGCTCTTTATGTCTTTTAAAAGCACAGCAAGTAGAAGCACTTTTTATTTTAGATGCTACAGAAGATGCTACAAAGGGGTAACTGTCTCAGAAAAAGAGCAGCTCAGCTAGTCACAACTTTCTCATTTTCAGCTCTGCACTATGCAGATGAACAGGACAGATGAACCTGCTCTGTTTTCTCATCCCATAACCCAAGAGCTTGTCGATGGACAGAGACACAAGGAACTCTTACTATATTATACAAGTTTCATCCCAAAAAGCTTAAGGACAGTCTAATCTTAAACATGGCTTGTGACTTTTGGCAACATCCTAATTTATCCACCAAACTGCTCTACCAGGAAAGAAAGCATACCCACAGAAATATTACACAAGAAATACTGACAACTTAACAGTCTTCTGGAACTTTGTCTCTTTAAGTACTATTTGAGCATTTGTTAACACATTCCAGACAGATCTTGTGTCTCAATATGTAACAGACCAATGACTCCTGACCTTGCTATATTTTTTAATGCCAGGGTTTTTTAATGCACCTTTCCTCTTCGATTCTCCCTTCTCACTCCCGGTCAGATCTCATCGGTTGAAGAGCTGTAAATTACTGAACTTAGTGATCTCAGTGAGATTCCAGTTGTTTAGGAGGAAGGAATGAAGGAAATCTAATACATATCAAATGACAGCAAAGTCTGAAGTATATGATGTTTATCAAGCAAGTTGGCAGATGTGATTTTAACATATGTGTTCCAGCACAATTACATTTTATAAATACAAAATACCTCAAGAATAAGATGCAAACAATGTAAACTACCCTAGCACATACTTAGTCTGAAACATGGTAGTAGAGTTAAGTATGCTTAAATGCTTCCTTAAACTAGCATCTATCATGAGATTTTCTGCTGTTACTAAACATGCCCATGCTTAGATATGGGCATAACATTTATGACATAAATTCCCTTGGAATGCAGACCTTTTAGGTTGGTAGTTACCTCATTTACAAGGCTACCCTATCCTAGACTACTAAATTATGTTGATCTACCCCACTAAGCTAACATCTTCCCAGAATTACTCACATTTCAAAATATAATCTCAATAATCCTTTACCAGCTCCGTTGTCAGATTCTATAATGCATTCTTTCATCTACAACTAGGAGGAGGAAGTTCCAAAGCAAACAAACACGCAGTGGTTCTTCATAACACGTGTTAAGGGACTCCTACAAAATAATGTAGATACTCAAAGTTTACAGGGCTCAGAGGAGAGCATATGAGTTTACAGAATAGAAATCCACTATGGTTACTAAATACAAAGAAACTATGCCTGGCTGAATAGATCTCTAGAATGGCTGAACATCGCAGGATAATTCAGCAGAAATATGATACATAATTTACTTGTTCTTACTCACTTCCTTAGGCATTCTGTTTTGGCTAGAGCTGAGGACAGGTGACAGTTGGAAGGGGGTACAGCCCACCTCTCTGCTGGATGAGTCCCGGGACTCAGTCCGTGGGCTCAGATCTTCCATCCCTTCCTCAGGAGATACTGTAATGTGAGCAGCACTTTGCTCCCTGCTGTGAGGAAGTAGTCAGGAACAGGTCAACAAAATGTAAAATACTAAAGATTAAAGTTGATCATTCCTGTTTTAGTCTGTTGGCCAAATTTGAGCAAAAAATCTTTCAGTATTTTCTAATTCTCTTCTTTCAGAAGAAAAACCACCATTATGTTTTTCAGTAATTTCACCCAAAACTGACTCCACATGAAGTTTTAGAATAATGCATTGTTATGGTTTTTTTCACTGTCATAATAAAAAAATAAAATGTTGATGGCATTCAAAAAAATCAAAACTGCTTTGCTGACCAGCAATCTATACACCTCATAATATTTTTAGTGAAGACATCAACCAGAAATGATTGAATCTGTGAGGATCACTCTTCTGTTTCTTTCAAATTCCTCCTATCAGAAGTAGAAGCAAGGAGAAATTCCAGAAAAGTTTTCCTCATAAGTCTTCCAACTGATTCTGCAAATTCAGCTGAATAACAGATTTCTGTGCACTTCTCTGACCAGATCCTCCTAATGATTCCTAACATGGTATGAGAATAAAATTAGAAAAGAGGTGGGGTGGACACAATTCAAGGAATGAAGAAACTTGACATATCTGTAGATATCATTTAATACTTTGCAAGCAGCCAAGTATTTATTTTCATCTTGTAGGTGGAAATTCTAAGATGCTGAATCTTGAAATGGATTATAATTGTGTCGACTGAAATTTCATTCAACAAGACTTGGCAATCAATTCCAGCACTTATCATCCATAAGAAATTATTTAGTTTCAGAATAACACAAAGGACACAGTTACTTGGAAACATGGAAGCATGCTTTCAGTCTCCAGAATGGAAGGCAAATTTTAACATTTTAAGAAATCTACAACATTGTTTAGATTGAAGGCAATAATTCTGCTTCCTCTAAGAAACGAAGTAGTTTCCTTAAAATGCTGAGAATTGCCTTTCATTACCCAAATTGAAAACCTGTTTATGTAGTTTTAGCTTGGTGGGATTACCATCAAGGTGCACAGATCCCACATACTGCTCAAGGTTCAGGGTCATCCTCAGTGTCTTTTTTTGTTTGTTTGTTTTTTAAGTACAATGCGAGAAAAATCAAGCCACTCTGAGGTTTGGAAGCCAGCCCATCTTTATATCATTTTTCATATTCATTTTCCTGTGGATTAAATCAATCTTCCCACTATCCATAAGAGACTACTGGGATCTTTCCTGTGAAACCCCTTCTTTTCCTCTACTGTACTTCCCCACGATGATCTCATTCTCCACTCATATATCTTCACATTCCATCTGTAGGCTGATAACTCATCAGTTTACCCCTTCTTTCATGTCTTGTCTCATTTCATCTCATCCCAGCTCATGTCTCTTCTCTGGTGTTTAGTTGTCAGTTATATTATAACCCAAGCTTAATACACATCTTAAATTCTCTTCCTTCCGCACGTAAAATTTATTGTTTAATATATGATACCAAGGTCCAACTTCTGCCCCACAGAAAAAGGGGAAACAAAACCATTTATCTTCTTGAACATTAGGAAGAAAAGCAAACTTTTAGACCACAAGTTCTGGAACTTGCAACATGAAGGCAGTCAGTTAATTTTTTTTTTCCTTCTTCCCCAGCATCCTCATCATATTTGGATTTTACAACTGATATTTAAGAAATGTTGTTACTTTTGCTTTGCTCGAGCCTGGGCTGCATGACAGGTACAAAGATGTCATTTTGAAATCCAAACATCATCGTCAACAGCAACCAGACATTACTGTCACCATTCAACACTGAATCAATTTTAAAAAAATAGCCAATACTCCAGCACTTTTTGAAACCATCACCCTGGTTACAAGATGTAGCAAATAGGAATGAAAGACCTGGCTTACACAATTAACTGGAATAATCTTGCATCACGTCCTGTATTAATACTTCTTTTACTAATACTTCCTACACTCCATATAGTGTCTTGGAATGAGATATACTAGGGCTTTAACAATGAAGCTTTCCACTCTGGAAAGTTCCACTTAAAATGCCATCATCTTCTAGAAATACTGTGTTAATAAACTGATAGAACTACTCCTCTGAAAACTAAAATGAATAAAAATTTCTTGAATATAACAACGCTCGTGAGTAGCTATATTATAACTGCAACTTATGTAGAAAATAGGATACTGGGACACTGTTAGAAGTAAAAAAAAGTTTTGCAGTTAAGTTTTATGTGCAATTTTTTCCTCAAAGAAGGAAAAAAAATTCCTTTCTAAAGTAGCTTGTTACTCACTGTTATCCAAATGACATATAGTTTGAGATTTCTAAAAGGAAAATCTGACTTTTAGATTTTTCTTATTCTGAGGGAATCAGATGTACTAAAATGATCACAATGTGATATTCAACGTCAAGTTTATTTTCCCCATGATTATGAGTTTTTGAACTAAGTAAGGTCTGTAATTCACATCCAAAATACAGGATATTTGATTTGACCACCAATTTTTCTCCTTTGGCTACAAAACTATTTCTTAATTTCAGGTTACAGAATATTCTCAGATACTATTCTTCCTATCTATTGTGAACAGAATTTGGATAAGGCTCATTTGTCCTGTCTTACAGCATGAACTCTTCTCAATGAAACGTGTAACTGAGTAGTTAAACACCTTAAAAGTTAAAATGATTTAGATACAATTAATCTTTCTTATAGGAAAATAACATCACTCCTGAAAGTTGAAGAGAAAAATTTTCCAATTCTACATTGCCAGCTTCTGACAGCAGATACCTGTTCTTTTCTTCTGGCTCCAAAATCATATTTTGGGGATATTTCTGAAGGCCAGTGATCTGGCTCAAGGTCCAGAAACACTGGGAAGAAAACCAGGATTTTTTGTTGCTACCACTGCATTTTAAATGATGCTACTAGCAACTGTGTGCTTTGAAAGACCAAAAATCAAACCAAACCAAACCAAAAAAAAAAACCAAGCAGCCAGTAAAGAAAAAATAGATAAATGAGAATGCTACACTATCATTCACTGATCTCACCTCTTACATCTGTACTATGTGTAGCAAAATCAGGTGCTTCAATTCTGCATGCAAAGCATCTGAGGTTCAGTCAGATGAAGTAAACTGTACAATGTCAAACCAGCAGTTTAATAGCAAAATTCAAGAGAGTAATCAATATACTGTCTACCAACACACTGCCAAAACCACTGGAATGCACAAATAATAAAACATAAATTTGAATAATATCTGAAAGCTGGTAGTGTATAGTTTAGGAAGAAAATATATAGAGTGACTTTGTTGTTTACTTGTATTTACTTTTCAGACAGTCGTATATGGTATAACATTTAACAAGGGTGATTTTGTGCATAATGCAAAATACAGCTGTCAATATAGGCCCTTTGGAGGTACCTGTGCTTCTGCTGGTGTATATATATATTTATTTTTTAGCTTAAAATATGTGATTATGAACAACAGTTTGCAATGTTTGTTTTATAATCATTTAATTATTATAATGAGATAAAGTAAGACTGTAATGATTATAATACTAAAACATTTTCTTAGAATGCACATTGTATTGACGCATTCTGCAAACACTCTTACCTTTATGCTTGTTAGCAATCCAATTTGCTTCACTAAATTAATCAGTTATAAATAAATAAAAAATGTAAAAACAGTCAGTATCACTACACTATTATTGTAATACAAAAATGTATGTGATTACATGCTGTTAAGTCATTAGTTTTCACATCTAAGGCAGACTTGTCATCACTTGCTCACAAGAAGCTTTGAAAAACAATCACACAATCTTTCTCCTTGTTTCAGTGAAGTACAGACTAAACAGACACCTATATAATTTTCCCTTTACATCAGTAAAAGAAAGATCTATTTTCCTAAATCTATAAATCTACAACCTTGCTCTAAACCATCCTTGCTATCCAACTAAAAGTCCAGTTTCTACAGTGGAAGAACTGCAAATGCCAAACTTTTTTTCAACTGTGTTTAAGATGTTCATACTATTTAAATCTTAACAAAATCTTTGGAGTACACAAGACCTTCTCTCACCTCTAAGCACTCAAGTTTCACTCTCATGGTAGCCTCACCTCTGGCTTACTCAGATCCCAGGATGTAATTCAGTTCTCCTGAATCAATGGGAGTTTGACAGTGCCTTCTTCAGATGTTGCCTTTTCACTTTTCTCCAGTGGAAGTCAGGAAAGAGCCAACTTTATCCTCAGCTCCTTAGATAGCTGTGAGTGCTCTGGGTAGTAATAAGGTAAAATCTGACTTAGCTAACAGGTAAGACAGAATATCCAGCAGCCTGGATATATATTGAACTTTAAGCTGCAACTCCTACACAGTACCTGTTCAATCACAGCTTCATCTGTTAATTGCAGTTTTAATGATTCTTGTGACTTTTTCATTTATTTTATGTTGTTTTATCACCTTTTGTGAGTTAATACAAATATTTACCTCAAGCCTGTAAGGTACTCTGCAGTTTACATCATGCAACAACTACTGGTATACATAATGAAATCAAATACCTGAACAACTTGCAGATCAGTCTCTAGTGTCTTCTTCTTGTTTCTTGAGTTCATTTTGCCAGGCTACTACATCATCTTTTTCCAGGCAGCCTGAGACAGATAAAGTGTAACAGCAGAAGAAAAAGCTGAGTACAAATTTCGTTAGAAAATGCAGAATAAACACACCAAAAGCCAAAACATCATAAAATAAACATTTAAGTACTGTTACCCCCTACAGCCTGTTTTACTGATAAATATGACATATCATGCAGAGCAGATAAACAAGAAACAGTAAACAAGCCATGTAATTTCATAGAAGATGATGGGAAATATTTCCACTGTTCCTTTAAGCAGTGGTTTTGAAGTTTTTGAACTGAGCTGCACTCAAGACTATTGACAGTGCTTGATGCATTGCTCAATTTAGATATTCTCTGCCCCCTCCATCATTCTCATTTTTTTTAGTTGAACCAGAAAAGCACATTAGCTCAAGTGTAATGTCTCCCTTATCATATACAGACACCTCACTGCCTTAAGACTGATGACCCAGAGTATATACACACAAGAGCAAAATTACTCTTGAAACCTAATGAAAACTTTCCCCTATTCAGGAACTGGGAGATTCAGAAACCATTTGCAGCATGCTAAGGCATCTGCCATACATACCAGCATAAACTTGCTCTGAGTAGACTGCTCTGCCAGTTCATACAAGCAGAGAATTTGGTCAATGCATGTGTAACAAACCACCTCTGTGAAATATCTTTATCAGAGTAAACACCAGAGATAGTCCTTTTCTCTCCAGGACACTGAGAAGTCTTTTTTTTGAAAGCATCAGATCACTGATATTACCATAAAGATCAATCACTACACACTCAAATACTGGAATTTCAAATAGATCTGGATAAAAATTAACTACATAGAGTTATTGCTGACATGGCCTACTCAATTTTAGATTCACATTCATCTGAAAAAAATAGCAGTCCACGTGATCTGAGTATTAAAATCCCTTATATCCTATCTACTACAAGTACATAATTTAAATATATATATATATAGATAGATAGTGTAAATTGCAACTAGTAGCTGTGTATAATACTTAGTTTTTCAATCACTGAAGGCAAGCTGCCTTATCAACTAGCACTGCAAGGGGCCTAACAAGCATACGTGTAACTCCCTACCAACTGCTGCTGCTGCAGGTCTCTGCCTCACCTGGTTACAGCAGATTGCAGACCAAAGTCTGAGGTGCTCAAAGGTCTCACAGCAGCATGCAGGTCTCATTCAAATCCAGTTCCAGTAGCAAATGACTAACGTGTTAGATCTCGGTTTGAATCACTTCTATCTGCTTAGTTTTGTCTTAACGGTAACATCAGAATCTGCACAGGGTTCTAAAATACATCTACTGTGCAGGTAAAGGACTCCTGATACAAGTATTCTTTCATTAATACTGGTAAGTTTTAATCTCTCATGAATAGTGATTCAAGCTTTTTCAAAACTTGGGGCTCTATGATTTTAGGAGATGTCATCTTCCGTAACAACAATTAATGAAGATTTTGGAGCCCTCTGAGGACTCCTGAGGCTGACCATCCAAAATCACTAATTATTTTCCAATCTGAAGGCTAGACACCTCAGTGAAAAGTTCTGGAGCGGACACTATTTGGAAGAGATCAGATGATTTACACATCAATTACATCCCACAGAGTTCAAAACCACATCCTTTCCTGGTAGCCAAATTCGGCCATTAGCAACAAGTACATAATCTCAATAAAGTAAACTGTAGGGCTAGAGCAGTAAAGGATAGATAATGAAAACTCTCTGCACTGAGTAACTGCAGGGAGTCTCAACTGAAGATCTAATAATTGGTCTTATCTCTATCAAGGTGCAACAGAATAAGCTGATAAGTGCAAGAATGTCTGACAAGGCCCTAGGGCTCTTTACAGCTTGCAGTGAAGCTTCATTATTGTGAAGAATTTTAAGGATCATCTCATATGGAGAGAACAAGAGGAATTTCTTTTTCCTGCCATTCTGTTGATGTGGATATATGCAAGGTGCACTTACGTAGATAAGACACGCTTCTCCCTTCATACAAGCCACAATAATGCTGAAGTTTCACTGTTGGGTTCTCCTTTACATGTCTTCTCAGGCATGCAAGCAGTAGGTGAATGAAGAATGGCCCCTGGTTGAGCTGAAGGTCTGCTGTCTCGTGGTGCAGGAGCCCAAAGGAGAACTCACTTCAAAGAGAGAACTCCTCGAAGTTCCTACATTTCCATCTGCTCTGACCAAGTCTTATTCAGGACACATTCATATATTCCTGCAAGTGTTTAGATTAAGAGATTTATTGGTGCTTATAAAGATCACAATAGTAGCTAACACTTCACCTTTCAAATTGAAGGAAACATTTTGCACAGTGGGAAAAGAAATGGTCCTTCTTTCCCTAAGCTTTAACATAAGCTGAATACTACAGGTAGGAATGCAGGCACATACTTTGTGTCTTTCTGTGTATGATGCCTAAGTGTCTGAGCATCAGCTTTATGAAACTCTTCCTCCAAAACCACAGCAGTTTCTCTCTGAAGTACGCAAATGATATGGTGCCATGACAAACAGAAGTCCATTTTGCACCACTATTATCAAAAGATCCTTGTCTTCCAAAAGAGTTTCAGCGCATTTAGTTTGCAAACAGTTGTGCTCTGTTCTGATCCAGACCTTCATAAGATACTTTGCTTTTTAATAAAAATGGCAGGGAGACTGCCACAGAAGAACCAGAGCAGTAAAACTGTGGGACTTAAACTGGCCACACCTGAATAACAGCTCAGTTAGCTTATGGTGAGATGAAGCTACCACATCATCTGTTACCTATTCAAAGCATCAGTTCCTTTAGGGTAAGCTACAATCAAGGTATACGAAGACATTTAAACAAGCAGGCTGTAGCTGACTGAAACCACACTCCACAAGGCCACAGAGTGGAGACTACTTTGAGATGGCCGTACAATATAAAGGATGCATTAAGATCATGTTTATGTTTTGCCATGAGTTCAGGCACGTTGAACTCACAGCCCATGGGCCACATGCAGCCCAGCACAGCTCACAGTGCAGCCTGCTCCCTGCCCAGCACCATCACTGTAGCAGCTCTTCCCCACCAAGCCAAACATCAGGGCACAATGAACCCTATCTGGACTGAAACCAGGGCATGGGGGGCAATGCAGAGCGAGCTCAAATTATGGCAAATGAGTTGCTGCACTTTGATACACGGCTGAACACAGTCCTGTGAACAGTAAAAAAATCCAAAGTAGTGCTTTTCATTTTGATAAAAAAAACTGAGGTTTCAAGATTGCTGGAAAAAAATCATCCATTTTTAAATTTGCAACTCCATTTTCATTCAACATAAATACATTATTTGTGAATTTTCAGAAGGAATGCATAAAGTTGCAATTAAAAACTGGATCATGTCTCTTTACCAGACTTTTATACAATCTCTCTTACCAGAGAGAAACATCCCTCACTACACTGTTACACCTTATTCATGCCATCACTTTTTGACAGTATGTATACATTTGTGAACAAAAGTTTTGAAGGATGAAGCATGGGAAGAGTAAAATCTCATTAAAAATCTCTACTGAACACCTTGAGAACTAACTAAGAATTATAGCCACTGCCATTGAAAGAAACTGATGCATTGGTTTCACATAACCAAGGTCAAATATCCCTCTAGTTTTATGTTTTTATTTCTCTCTTTTTTTATATGTTTTAATAAAAAACATTAAAGAATAAAATGTTTTGTTATTTTTGATATACATTAACCATAGGCTGCTGCTCTGAAAGTAATGCCTCCTCTTTTATTATACTGGCCCACAACATTGGAGACAGATGTTGGTGTATGGCAGCAGAGGTTGGCCCATCCTGACAATATTCTATTACATTTTGTTGCCGTGTGACAGATGGCAGCAGAGGGGCCATCTGACAAAATGGCATCTGAAACAAAGGTGTGAAAATGAATTCCTTCACACAGAAGAAAATGGTACCCACTGACATTCATTGATGCTTGCTGAACATTTGTGGAGACCAAACAGTGGATGTGAGCACAGTGAGGTGGTAGGTAGTGCATTTCAGCAGTGACAACAGTAGGTAACCTCCACTAGAACAGAATTTTACAAGCACGGCGTTCAAGCTCTTGTTCATCACTGGCAAAAATGCATAACTAATCATGGTAACTATGTTGAAAAGTAATGTTTTGTAGCTGAGAACTTGCTCAATCACAGTTATTGTGCTCTTTCTAACTGTTGATGTATCCATGAAAATAAAGAGGAGGCATTACTTTTGGAGTAACCTAAGTAAATCCTTTGTACTTACATATAATTCCTCTTCACTCAGGGCCACACTTGCAGCCCAGGCAAGGCAAAAGGCTGGATACTCATGTAGAATCTAGTTCAGAAAATAACAGTAAGCTTTGTTCATGAGGATTATATATCTCTACAGGTAAAATGTACTTCATTGTCCTTCTATTTTAGTTCTACTTTAACTGCTTCTTCCTTCTCTGTCAATGTTTTGCTGAACAAGCAGGACAAATGCTTTAGCACTGAATCTCAACTGCAATATCCTATGAGGCAATTAAGCAAGCTTTCCACAAATAGCAATTCTTGATTTACAGGTCATCTGTTCAGTTATTTGGAGGAATAGGAATGTTTCAGAAAATCCTTCATATAGCTGTTTTCAAACCAACTATAGCATGGGTTTCTTGTAGAGTTAAAACATATTGACTGTAGCTGGGTCAAGTGAATGGTTATGCCACATGGTATTGCTTTCAAGTTTATTGATGCTCTCACACAGTTCTAAGCCTTTTTTTTGTGTGTGTGTTTTCTGATAGAGACGAAAGAGACAGCGTTGGAAGAGATGCTAATGGGAGGTTTGGGTTACCCTACAACTTCCTTTCTCAAGCTGATGACAGATTTTATCATTCTTACTTTGTGATTAAGTTGTATTAGTTGAGACTATAGTCAAAACTTTGAAGTCTAACTTAAATCACCCCAATATCAACCAACAAAGCAAAATGAGAGCTGCATTTAAACAACCTACAAGAAATTATTACTGGCAGGCCATAGCACACAGACAAACATGAATGTCTTAGTGTCATGTCTTGTAAAAACACAGCCTCTAGCACAAACCTAGTAGCTTTCAAAACCCAACAGTTGCACGGTACCACTTTCATTGATCCTGGATGAGGAAATCCACATGAAATAACATTTAAATTGAAAATCTGACCCATAAAGTCAGATGACTCCAGAGATCTGCTCTCTGCCAAATGCAACTTGTCCAAGTCTGCCATCATTCGTCCCATCTGTCCTTCCAGTTACATGGTACCAAAAACTTTGTGCCAATAAACCACATAGGAGCTTGCTTCAGGAAGAGCTCCAGCACTGCATGCAGAGAGGGCAGATGGGGTTTGCAGCATGCCACAGCATGACCATCCTGGGCAAACCATAGCATACAGAACAGACTGAAATGTAGCCAATGGTCTCCAATCCGTAAAGTGGACTAACGGCACTGTCCTGTCTCACACAGCTCTTTAAGCCCTCGACATGAGGAAGGCTGTGAAAAACTCACATGCTACAGGAACAACAATCAGAAGATACAAGCAGTCTTCATTTCTGCTGAATGCAAATAGCATTACCCTTTGGAAAAGACAAACTTACCATTTAGAACCTTAACAAAGGATTACGACCTGACTGGAGACCTTCAAGTTAGAAGATGTACCTTACAATAACCCAATTCATCCAATAAGCACACACAGTTCAGTGAGCCTGTTTATATTAAATCCATATTGCTATCTTTATTTCCATGTTTGAGATGGCCACAGAGAAAGCAAGCTAGCAAAAATCACTCAAATCACAAATCACTTAGCCGCATAAAATGTCTGTGTTGCTCCGGCATGCTCCACCAAGAAATTAGTTCACAATGTTTTGCCTTGAAGGTTACATTTGTTGCTCACAAGCACGGAAAGCAGAGCTAAGGACAAAACATCTGTATTCTAAATCCAGCAGTCTGAGGCATGGAATAAGAACGTTCATCCTGTCCTAAGAAATAGTGTGAAAGACTGTCCAAAGTAAATAAATAATTTGTAAAATGTTACGCAAAGCATATTTTTCACTTAAACATTTCTCTCTTAATCCTTTAAGGACTAGAATATCATTAGTCTAATTCAAGACTACGTGCTATACTTCCTCCTTCCCCTCAGAACAAGGCCTTACCAATCAACGTGCATTCGTTTTGCAAATCAGCCTCTGTGAGTGGCTTGCTTTCCTCTGCAGCTGTACGCTAGCTTCACGGCAGAGCTGAAGTCAGCTGCTCTAATGCTTGCCACTAAAACATAGACTGTCAATCACTTGCACTACTCACGAGAATTAGCACAACACAAGTCTAATTAGAAACTAAACACTGTATTATCTGCAATGATTTGGAGATGGAGTAAACTGATGCATGTTTTAGGAACCTTTCTTGCTGCACAGTAGTTCATGATAACACCCACCTCACAGCTCATTAGCAAATCAAAATATTACACTGTATAAATACTACTTTGCTCTTTCACGTTTTACAGAAGCCCTGGGTCTCAGAAGCTGCCATTACAGCGTATATGTGATTTAGCTCTATTGGAACATTATAGGAAATGGAAAGCAGCCCAGACCGTCCAAAAACAGCAAAATGGCAGCCAATATACTGTATACTTTGGTTCTCTCTCTATAGAAGTAGTCCCAACCAGCCTCAAGACATTTTAAACTGAAATACATATTGGCAGAACACAAAGAAACTATATACTGTATGACGCTGCACATGAATTCTCAGTACTTCTGCACTGAATTTATTTCTTTCTCTTGATCTTTTGTGCAGAAAACAACGTAACCCACTATAAATCTAGAGAACACTAACACAAGCTTCAAGTAAAAATACAAAAGCAAGGAGGAAGAAACCAAGCAAAGAACCGAAGTCAAAGATGCAAATGTTTAACAGCAAAAAAAAAAAAAAACAGACATGAAAGGATACACAGCTGTTTTTCTGCATGGTTTCTCAAAATGGGAATTGGAGAGCACAAATGTAGACCATGTTCTCACTTGTAGTTGAGATAAACATTTACAAGCTATTCATTTTAAACAGGAAGACATAACATCAGGACACGACCTTTAATTTTACTGAGGCTGCGAAGGCAAACAACCACAGCTCTGCTGCAATGCAGTTAACATCCAGGAAGAGATGCATAGTATTCCTTGCTTTGTTATTACAGGTGTAGTTGATTTTATATTCAACGAGGAAGGTGCAATTTTATGGCTGTATGGAAAAATCTTTAAAATGCTTGCGGGTGGATGTCTAATGATGCCAGACCGGTGTTGTAAAACATAACACAAAGATAAAGTATTGAAGAAATTGTCTATGTGCCAATGAACAAGCATCTAGGTAAATAATCCTAAACCATACATGCATATATTTGGTGTCATTACACTGTTATTACAGATGTGTACCTTTCTTTTGTTGGCTTAAAAGATTGCAATTCTGATGCTTTATGATTAGCCTTCTAGCTGGAAGCTGACAGAATTTGAAAGATACTAACAAAAGATAGCAGAAGATTAATTTACAAAGAAAACGTGTGCATTTTGAAAAGTCATAATCTACTTGTAGCTTAAAAGATGAAACAAATTTCTAGCTTGTATAACATTACCTACATACAAATCTAAGCAGGCTTTTTTTTTTTATTTAATGTAGGAAATAAACACAGAAGACATCTCTTCATGTTAATGAACAATATATATTTATGGCATTTTCTTATAAAAACGAAAGTAGGCAAAAAGCTAGGTGATGAGTTATGGGGTACTCTTGTACCCCAACTTACCAGTGAGACTTATAGGAAAGGCTGAATGATTTGAAACTTTAGTAAGGCATGTTGGCTTACTAAAGTTCTTAAGTGTTAACTTCAGTTCTCCAATATTGGTGTTTTCAGAGTTACTAGTCATTTCTAAACTCTGGATAGGATAAAACTATTTCCCAATCTATAACTGGCTTCTCATCATTAAGGACCTTAAATAGAACGTCTGATTTAGCTTACTTTTACTTTCCATCAGGAGAGAAACGAGGATCCCTTCAAGATCTTTATTTCAGGCTTCGAACATTTAATTCCACTCCAGGTTGCAAGAGCACACTAAAGCTTTGGAACAAGCAATTGCAAAAGCTTGAGAAGTCTTTTTAAAGAAGTACTAAACCCAAAGATGGCTTAGACACATGAACTAACTATACTGAAGAAAAAGGGACTTCCACAATATTTAATAACCTGATAAAATGCTGAAGCTTTATTTTCTGTAAGAAAAATACACAGAACTATTTGAGGTTCTAGAATTCTTACATAGGCCAATAGTACAGAAAATTACTTTTACCTGAAAGTCTTCCCATTCTAATATACTTCTACTGACATTTATTTTTCCTCAATAATAAAATGTGCAAAATCAACATTACTTGTAACTCTAGCAAGTATTTGAACACTGAAAATGAGATTGGCTAAAACTCCAGGTTCTACAGTATGCATCAACTCAATGAAAATAAAAATTATCTAGATAAAAATGCATACAGCCGTTTTGCACATGATTTCTGAGCACACTGCAGATTGCAAAGATATCTAGGCATAGTATTATACATTTCTACAGGTCTTCAAGTAAAATTGTGAGAGTACTCAAAAAACATGACTGAGATCTTTCAGAAGCTAGCAGTGTACTGAGTGGTGGTGAAACCAAGGCACAGAGAGATGTGAAGGAAGCCTATGGAAGAGCTGGGAGCCACTCAATCCTACTTATTTAACCACAAAATCAGCTTCCTTGTTCAAAGACAAGCATGGGAGGTATTTCAGAAACATCTTCTGCCTCACTGCTTGGGAGGAAAATAGTTTAAAATCTTATGACGAGAAGAACACATCCAGATGTTACTAGGTTTCATTAACCATCTAATCCTCAAGCACCTTGTCAAGTTTTAGGAACACGTTTAAGAGTACTTGGACCACAACTAATTGAAAGCTTGGATTCAGATTTCTAATTCCAAATAAAACTCAGTTTTATATAATTGCAGGCAGGCTAAATATCCATTGAATTCCAAATGAGGGTCTGAGATAACTGAAATAAACAAGGCTGATATATCCCAGAATCATAGAAGAATTGAGGTTGGGTTGGATAAGGCCTTTGGAAATCATCCAGTCCAACCATATGAATATTTGAACACAGCACATTTCTTTGACCCAAATCTATTAAGGGACAAAACTAAATGAAAGAATCCCAATTTAAAGCAGCACTTGAGTGCTGGAAATCTAACTGTAATAATTATCACAGCACATATAGTTGGTGTTTATTTATGATTACAAATTCAGGAAAAAGGAGGAAAAAATGATTTTGGGAAATACACAAGTCACTGAACTTGTCTAACTTCAGTTAGAATGGTCCTGGATGGTATTTTTATTTTCAGTAATGCTACTTACATGATGAATTTTGCTGTAAAAT
Source organism: Phasianus colchicus (assembly GCF_987193195.1). Lineage (NCBI taxonomy): Eukaryota > Metazoa > Chordata > Aves > Galliformes > Phasianidae > Phasianus > Phasianus colchicus. Next base: position 72,176,241 of record NC_143436.1, on the reverse strand, counting down.
TCTAATTTTATTCTCATTTAATGAAATTTACTATCCTTGGATAATATCTTTATTTTCATATGAGATTCACCTTTTACTTATATTCAGATGAAAAATACCAAACCTTAGATGGGTTAGTCTTATGAACAGGGGCCAGAAACATTAAGTAAGGTAATGGGGTAGAGCATTGTTTTTTGCAGAAAAAAACAGTACAGTCCACATCCAGTTTAACAAAACACCATGTCTTGCTACACTGTGTATAAAGCCACATGTTCTTCCTTTTGTTCTAAGACTGCTTTCAGGTTATAAAAACTATGAGCTTTTTTTTTTTTTTTTCCTGAAAATTAATTGCTATGAATTTAGGCCACTGTGGTCAAGTGAAAAGCAGCACTGTACAGGAGTGAGAAATGAGAATGTCAGTGAAGCTTTGAAATGCTTTATTAAAGGCAATGTCTTAAAAATATGACATACATACATAACATGTATATGTATGTTTTAGATAGTTCTCTATACCTGGTAGTAAACTATGATTATTACAAGGAGGATGTTAATTTGTCCAAACCAAACCATAAATAACAAAGGCCAGCATTTGGAAGTCGGATTTGTGTGGGTAGATTGTTTTTGCATCCCTGTGGATTCAATGGCAGGATCAAAGATTAGGAAAGTCAGAAATAAACTCAATCTGAATATTCCTGAGGTAAAAGCACATGGCATTTCCAGTACAAGGAAGGGTCTGTTTTCACTGACACCCACCCAAATGCTTGATGAGCAGAACACTTTCAAATCAGTAAAAAAATTTAAAAAAATTAAAAAATCATATTCTTCTCCCACCCTTCCCAAGGCTGCCGATTTCTACTTTATCTATTTCTTTGAGATACAAGTTAGAGCTAAGGGAACAACAAAGCTGGCATCTTGAGCCTCACTTTTTCTTACTATTCTAATTAAAATTAGTTGAGCTTAACCTCTTTCCCCCAAGCTATGTATCTAGACCTGATTTTTTTTCAGCTTTTCCAAGACACAAACTGTTTGTTTTAATTTCAGTTGTTCTGAAAGCAATCAGAGAATAACTACACCCATTATGAGTAATGACAGCAAAGAGAAGAGGCAGATCTACTGGTTCCTACTGAGGAAATTGTTGACAGCTGTCACATACCAAGTCACTTGATGTTGACAACCAGACATGAACACATACAGTTCTACTTTTTGTCAAAATTACCAAGAATGCTGTGACAAGTCAAGGTTCAAGCATCTGAAGAGATGGTCCAAGAGATCACAGTCCTATGTAATACCATAACAATAATCAGAATTTGTTACAGATGCATTTGGGAATCTAGATATAAATGGTCCCTAGAACACAGCTCCCACCCATATGGGTAAGAGGTTAAATACTATGGTCAACACTATGGACAGAAGGAGCCTAAACAATGTCCCCTGATCCCCTTAATTTCTGGGAGAAATTCAAAGCTAACCAACAATTCAACTGATTTCCATGGAAACAAGATTTCAATTCATGAATCGAAACCACACGAGGGCCAAAAAATGCCAGAGATTCCAAGAACATTTTTCCACACTGAGATTCTCCAAATAAAAGCTTGATAGTTAGCAGAATAGAGATAATAAATTCACTAGGGCCTTTTTTTCCCCGATCATCTACACCGTTCTTCAGTTTGATGTAGTGCACATCTACCTTGCATACACACAGTTGTATTCTTTGAAGGTTTCACTGGATGCCCTAAATAAAAACACGTCCATATTTTTTAATATTTTAATAATTTAAAGAGCAGAAAGTGTTCATGTGGGGAAAAGGCACAGTGGTTCAGTTTTGCATCTCACCACAAGTCACCTCTGGATCTGAATATAAAACACTGCTATTTTAGGGGAACAGTTAAATACATTTTTATTCTATTTTTCACTAGAAACTGGAAAATATTAAGAGAATTCCTAGATTCACAATTATCACTTCTCTTGAATATCTACAAATAATAAATTATTATTCCTCTGAAACACATCTCTAGTAGCTGATTTCTCTAAACAAACATGGCTTACTGTTACACTTTCATCTTAGTATTAACAGGCTCTTGCAATAAATACTTGCAGTCATATTTAACTTTCACAGAGACAAAATTGTGTAATAATTATTTTGTAATTTTCAGTGTTTCAGTGAAGGAGGTTTTTCACTTTACAATATTTCTCATAATCTATGCAATAAAGGTAGATCTGCAAATATCCAATCAGACTCAAGTATACAGGAGAGCATTCTGCACAATACCAAAATTGATTGATTTGTTGACATCTTGCTATCTGTGCAGAATTTTTTCAGGTCACGTACATTTAGAGAAATTTTACAACCTCTGAAGAGACCATGTAGAATTATGGACCTCACACAGCTCAGATTTTAAACATGTGGGAAAAAAATAAAAAGTTTTGAAACTTCGCTTTGCAGCTCTTAAAACAAACTGATTCATTTCCAAATTGAAAAGTAACAAATAGCTTCTATAAGCATGAAGACAGATGAATGAATTCAAATGATTTATCTGAAATTAAAGGGAGTTTGATGGAAATTTTATCAAAACACAGCTAGTGGTTTGTTCATTTGTTTTTTCTTCCAAGTATCTTCATTATTCAGTTCAGATCTTTAAGATGGCTGAGTACCTCTCCATTAACTTTTCAGTTTTATGCACAATTTTCTCTTTGAATAAACCAAACGTACTGCAACTATATAATGAAATCTAGCAGAATACTTCACAAACGTGTATTTGTTCTGCTACTGTTTATTTATTCTTTCTACATATGCCTAGGTTAAAAAAAACACCCTCTGAACCTTCAGCTGATGTAGTTATATTTAATCCTTGTTAACAGTAAAGGTCTTTAGGTACGCCTTTCTCGGACTTGTTTTTCTATCCTACTGGAACTGAGAGCTAGAGGAGTTGTAACTTCCAGTGATCCTTTTGTAGACTGAGGTAGTTTAACTGTGTCTGCTCACCCAAGAAGACAATTCCAATTCTCATCGTTCAAGAGAGAGAACAAACGAAAGCTACGTTACCCTTCCATATCAGCCAGAAGCACACAAACTCAGAAAGGTAACTTGACTGCAAACATCAGCTGCTGTACCAAAAATTTACAGGCACAACGTAAAATAATTCAGGAAATTTGAGACCCAAATCTGCTCAAAGTTTTAAGGAAAAGAAAGCACATGCATTTAGAGCTTAACTCAAATCCACTGCTTGACTCAGTAATAACCCAAAGAAAGTGTGGCACACAGTATATTAAGTTAATAAAAAGCCAAACAAATGTACAGCTACTAAATCTGAAAATTCAAACCTTAAGTTCCTCATTATAAAAGCCACAAGTGACTTTCTAAGCAGAACTACCCAAACCACTGTGCTGCATCCCTTGAGACAATCATTTTTCCTTCTCATCTTCCTTGATCCTTTTGTAATGAGGTATGAAAGTTTAGTTGTCTGAGGCCCAACTATTTTCAGGCATCTTTGAGCACTCACCAGTCAAGAGATGAGATGACCATATGCGATGAAAGGACAAGGTTAATTCACAATTTCTGGTTGCTGTTAGCGTTTCATGTACCACATAATGAGTAACAACATGAGAGGCCTCTATTCTTCTAAGATATAATTGGCTTTTCTTTAGAGAAAAGCGCACAGAAATACAACAAACAGGGGTAACATTCAGGTCATGCTCAAACAGATTAACTTCCTCAGCCTCTTTCAAGCATTATCTTCCTACTTCTCCTCCTCTGGGAGCTGCAGACAGGTCATCACAGCTTCTCCCCTGACAGCTGCTGCTCTGCCCTTCAGGCAAGCACTTGGTGATCGGCCAGGCCAGGGGCTACCATCACAAAGACACCTACAGACTCTGGCCTTTGCCGCCTGCCTACCTACTCCAGTTCGGTTTCATACACTCCAAGCTCTAAAACCATCACCTGCATCCTGTTGTGCTGAAACAGAACTAGCTTGCACCATGCCAAAGACCCACTGAAATGCCTGTTGGCTTCGCTCTGACCTCGTATCTGACCAAGGCTGGAAGCCCACGAGGTATCAACTGTCCTCATTCTGCAGTCCTGCTGCTCCCTATTGAGTTACACTCTTGAATGCATTCCTACCAACCCCATAGCTCACTGCCCTTGTTTCACTGCAGCCTCGCCACACTGCAGTGGCAGTGCTGCTGTCTCTATGCTCCCACCACTCTCTGAGATGCTGCTGATCAAGCAAATGCAGTTGTCGCAAGCAGTAGCTGAAAAAAATACCTGTCAGCCTCCCCTTCCTGCAGTGCACATATGCTATGAGATGCTGAATTTACTCAAGACTTGCTGCACATTTTCTCCTGTATCCTGCAATCTCTCTGTAGCTGTACCTATACCTGCTTTTTCAGAAGAAAGGCTGCACACAGCACTGAGCCTTGAGTAGTGATGATTTTCATGCTCCTTCCAGTACATGCTCACTATCACAGCTGCACCCCTTGCCCTTTCATCTCTGTCAGGTTTCCTGGATTCACTCAGACCACAGCCTGTGCATTGCCTAAGTGGCTATCATTATTCCACTCCCTTCCCTGGACATTTCAAGCTGCTCTTAATGTTCTTTGCTTCATTCCTCTAGGGTTAGACGTCTTTTTCTCAGCAATTCCTCCTATAAACTGGAATCACATGTCCCACAAATGATCCTGTCTCTAATTAAGAAATCTTTTATGTCTCTAAAGCTACATGTGCATGCCAGAATTGTCAGCTCCACGATGCAAGCATCTATCCTCTTCTCTGCTTTTGCTTCTGGGATTTAGAGAAAAGTATCCCTCTGCTACTTTGGCTGTATATTTTCCTCAAATATTTTTCTCAGCTGTCTCAGCTGTTTGCATATTTGCTCCTGGCAATTTTATTTCACTTTCATTTTGTCTTGCGAAAATGTAAAACAGCTGTATCTTCATTTTGCCACTTTTATTCCCATTGCCAGGATCACGTGCAACAATAATTCTTCATATACACGTGAAATCTTCATGGCCTGCAAGACTAACATTTCCAGTGGTCCAGTTCCTTGCAGGGGGTCTAATGTGCCCATCTCTAGGTGCTGATAATCAGATTTTTCTCTCCCTGTGGGTCTCTTTCAGTCTGTCTGATTCTAACCATCTTTCCACGTACAGTATGCTAAGTATGTAACACACGGAGATTTCATGTTTTTGAAACATACCTCTAACAGAACTCAAAATGTACATGTTAATATATATAGTATGTAGTTATATAAATGAGGCACAATGAGAATCAAAAATCTTTTTCTAACTGGCAAACAATGCTCCTCTTTCCAAGTTCCAGTTGGGTTGCCACAGCCAGTGACAGGAGGTTGCTCTGACAAGTGTGGCAAACACCTCCAAATCTTCTGAAGTTTCCCTCACTTCTCTCGTCCCTACGTATTATGTCTCTTTTCCCATATTTGCAGTTAGCATGTTAAAGAAAACTACAATATTTTCTAACAGAGAGTTTCCTAAAAAAAAAAAAAAAAAAAAAAAAAGTGATGGTCCCAATTAAAGGTAAACACCTTTGCTTGTCAATTTCCGGAAGCATTGCTTGCACCTAACAAATCACCTAGCAGAACAATTTTCTCTTCTGCAGCAGCACAGCTTCTCAATTCTGTAGCAGGCAACCCATCTCCCCATTAATTCATGCCTCTAAGAGCTTCTCAGCTCCATAACCAGAAAGATTATGTTTTAATCAAGTCTGTAAGCACTGAAAAATAGTCAGAAGTTCTGCTCAGGGAAGATACTGAAATCTGTCCCTCCTGCCGTGCTGAGGTGCTCCTCAAGTGCCTAACGCCTCAATTCCTCCTCCTGCAGAGCAGCTCTGCTGAGTCACCACCAAGGGTGTGTGCCTGTGGGGCACTGCCTCATCTCTCCTGGACTCCAATTTCACACCCGGAAGCGTCTATTAGCATCTCCTAACACCAAGCACTTCCAAATGGGTCACACATAATAGCCCCCACAAGGAGGGACACAGGACAACAAATGCAGCATTCTCAGGTTAGCAACAATGCTACATTTCCAAGAAGCAAAGAGACTGATGTTCTTGAGAGAATCAATGAAAACGCTGCAAAGATGCAATAACGGAAACTGTTTTGAGAGGTTACTGCATGCTTCATTTCACTATCCACTATATTCACTAGTGACTATTTCAATAGCCACTATCACCGAGCTGCAAAGCCAAAAAACGCCTCACATGCAACTGGTGTGTTCTCAGAACTGCAGTTCTGGATTCAGTCCTCCACTGCCTCTCCTGGAAGTGTAACTGACGGTCAATTTTAAAGGCTAAGATTTGGGATTGATGCAGGCCTTTCCTTTTGCAAATGCAATTTGAAAGCTCAAAATAATTGTTGCTAAAAATACGATAATAGAAGGGTTCCGGTCTTGTGCTATAATGAACTGCAGGCTCAATTGTCTGAAGGAATAAAATTACATTGATGAGATGGGATCAAAGACAAACTAAAAATCAGACATTTCCTCTTGGGGGAAAAAATTTTAGGAGGGTCACGCTTTTTCAAGTAGTCCCTACTGCAGTTAAAAGGCTGAGAGAGCTCCAAGTCAGACTTATTTCATTATCAAAACAACAAAAGAATTGAGTACACAAGAATCCCAGTGTCAGAAAACACTCAAAGAAAAGCAAATGCAGCAGTTCTGACTACCAAGTAGAATGCACGACCAGTCCTTCTTTGTTCCAGAAATTAGCTACAACACAGACAACAGAATGGCATTAGTAACAGCTTAAACCATCTACCATCCCTGGGCAGCACACCTCCTGTAAAACTTCAGAGGTGCCACCACTTTTTATTCCTTGCCAACATACACATTTGTCACAACTGCTGGGATGCCAACCATTCAATGGCAGAATGCAAACAGCACGACTTTTAAATCCAGTGAATACTGAAAATTATGTCAGTGCTAGTACCTTATTCTAGAGCTTCAGAATAATACATCACACAGTTGTCACAATTAAATGTAACAAACATAGAACTGCTTAATCCTTCATGCTTTTATTTATAAATAAAATTGTTTATTCGGGGCAGTTTTCTGAATGTGAATTTTGTGGGCACAGTTTAATCATCCAATAATGTTTACCTCAAGAAAAGTGAAATTAAAAAAAAAAAAAAGCAGAAAAGACAAAAGTTCCCAATCCCAGTTGTACAAAACCAGTTTTATAGCTGTACTTTCTGATTACGTTGACCATCACAGCAGACTTATTTGCAGTTTGTGAAGCTCTTCCATGTGTTGCATTGATGAATTTTATTTCTAGCTGCTAAGCCATATCTAAAAATGGGAAAAGACACATCGTGCCTTCTTTGTACTATTATTCTATAATCTGCATTTGAAGTCAGAGCAGTAGAGAACATGAATCTATGAACTTAGAGCCACCTGTGCACCTATCACCATGGTAGTTCCACATTTACATTAGAAATAACATGCCCCTAAATTTACTTTTCATTGACGTTGTGCATTCTAGAGTCTTGACATAACAGAAGCAATTCTCACCCACTAAAAGTGAATTCATTAAAAATACATACATGAAGCATATCCTGAATACGGCATGTCTAGATCTCAGTTAGAGCCCTGAAGTTGGTTTCTTAAAAGCAGACCCACACTGTCCTTCTTCCCAGGCCACCTGAGGAGAGCTTACCTTTGACCTTATTAAAGGTCAAAACTAAAGAAAAACAATGAAGACTCTTTTGGGTGGTTCTTATGAGCCAGACTGTCTGAAGCATGCATCAATGCTAGGCACCAATTGGCAAATGGGAGCAAAGCTATAGTTCCTATTCAATCATCTAGAACAGTTTTATGAGACAGGTGGGAAAAAGAACCTCACTTCTTACACAGAAATCACATCTAGTGTTTTAAATATAGCAACTATACACATTTTATTTTTATCTGTCTCAGGTTCCTCTTTAGGTAGCTATGTAGCTTCTAGTGATGAGAATTCATATTATATACTATGGTAATCATTGTTTAATAATTCACTTTCATTAAGTACTAATAGAAACAAATTATTGGAAGTACTAAGTTACTGAAAATACATGGTATTGATAATCTGTAAAATTTTAAGATTTATGGAAAATAAAAGCAAGAATATGACACCTACCAAAATACTTCGAAGTATTTTAATTGAACTTTTACTTTGCAGCCTTTTTACTTTTATCCAAGTTACCTAGTGAATTTAATTACTTTCTTACTTTACTCCTTGCAAGCTCCTTTTGTCTCTCAAATCTTCAAATTTATTGTTATTATTATTAAAGATAGCTATTGCTCATGCTCTTCTTGTTACAGGTCTTTCTTTTGCATAACATATCAATAACATACCAAAAGAAAAATAGCTACATGCTGAGGACAGTTGCTGGATTTATTTCAGGCAGCCTTTACCCTCTGCTGGTTTGAGCATCTAAGTACCTCTTGCTCCCTGGGCCAGAAACTGAGAAATAAGTCAACTTAATAAAAAGTCAACCTAATTTGAATCTGCATTTGCATCTCTTCTCAGAATGTCTCATTCCTCACTTTGCAACAGGTAAGACAAGACCAGTCTGACTGACACCACTTACTATTTTTACCTGGAGCAATGCAGCACAAGCAGTGCTGCTGTCAGTGAACTTCATCTATCAAGGAAACCTGAAGCCCAGAGAACAATTTCTCCTCCCTCAGAGTATCCGAAGTGTACTTGAAGGAAGTTTACTTACTGAAAGACTTCTGAGCTGCATACCAAAAAAATTGAAAACCAAAACAATGAGAAAATAACAGGAGTGCTGAATATCAGACTGTCAACAGAAGGTACAGCAGTTTCCAGAATGAATCTAGATTACCACCAAGGTGGCTGTGATACAAAATAACCACTGAAAGAGAGAAAGAACTACTCTACTGCCTAACAGGTCAGCATTTGTTGTCACAATCTCATAGGCGGTTTGTCTGCATATTTATTTTAATTACTTGTGGCAATATCGTTGGGCATTACTTTGTCTCAGTATTAGCAGCATTTCTTTCACAGAGAATGAACATTAACTTGCAAAGACTTTCACCTTAACACGACATCATGTCATTAGAGCCCTTGGATTAGATCACTGTTATAAATGCACCATGCTGGAGACTGCAATTTAGTTTCTGATCTTGCAGTTCATTCTGAGGCTTAGTTCTCAGGAGATAAATGTATTGCTAGACTTACATGCATTTCAGATAGCATAAATACCTATTTTCTTAGTAACAACAATGAACCTCTTAACTGGTCTAGTTTTCCTCTATATTTCTTTTATAATCAGATTATTAAGATGAATTACTTACATTTTAAATTCAGTGTGAAATATAGGGGGACACGAATCTCAGTTGTTTTAACATCACTGCCACATCATTCAAGACAGAAATCAAAGATGGAAACTATCAAACTGGTAACATTCCAACAATGGAAGTTACTACTCCATCCAATTATTTTCAAGCCTTGAAATCTGGCCCCTCAGTGCCTTTCCAGTAGAGATCCACACTCCAAAGATATCCCTAGTTTTTGCAGAAATGCATGATCTTCAAAGCCAACACATACACAGTGCTTTAAACTAAGCAGTGTTGGGAATCAAATCATAGACTCAAATGGCACTTAGAGAAACTACATTAGCTGGTAACCCTCCTTCTCACACAGCAAGGTCCCTCCAGGACTGGTATCTCTGTGGATCTCATCTGTGTCAGGACTGACACAAAAAAATGCACAACTCATTAAGTTACAAGGTCTGTCACATATATATGGCTTTGTCTTCAGACACAGTAAATCCTAAACAGTATATATTTATATACACATGCACATGCACCCATATGATCAGCCACATATATTTCTCATGCTATACAAACTACATCAGGATTCCTGTTCACTTCCAGTTTCATTCTGTTCTTGATATAATCCATAGTTGGACCATACAGCCTACAGGTCAGGGCAATGGAATCATAAAAGCAGTTTATACTAGACATTTCTAGAAATCAGACACTGATGTAATTGTTAGTAAGTATTTGCACCATTTCCTTAGTATCTCTGTTGATCTGGGGTGTGCCCAGCACGTGGTAAAGGTAAATTATCTACATTGTTTGGAATGATAACAACAACAACAAAAAAAGCATGCATGTTTTGCCTTCATTGCAGACATTCAAACGATAGGGGAAAACCAGAGCTTTATTTTTTAAAAAAGGAATCCAGGCACTATTGACTATCCCACAAATACTTATTATCAACTGCAATGTTTTCTACCACAAATATTCCCTTTGATGTCAGCAAGAAAGAAGAGATGCAAGGGCTGCAAGAATGTTTATGCCCACTGCTGTCTTAATTATAAACTTGTCTGACTACAAACAAATGAAAAATAAGTTGTTTGTATGCCCTGGCCAAATTCCTAAGGTTATAAAGTGAGCATTCCATTATTTATTATAGGAAGCATTTTACACCACTGTGAATGTAAATGCAATAATAAGAACTGTACACATTTAGAGAACCAGGTCTTTGGTGTAAATATTGCTTTGCTGTTAGCACAGGCTGCCCAGAGAAGATGTGGATGCCCCATTTCTGGAGGCACTCAAGGCCAGGCTGAATGGGACACTGGACAGCCTGATCTAATGGCTGCCAACCCTGCCCACAGCAGGAAATATGGAACTAGATGATCTTTAAGGTCCCCTCCAACCTAAGTCATTCTGTGAATTTTAGTTATATATATGACTTAATTATATGAAATATATTATATGAAATACGAATAATTATATGAAATATATATATGAAAGAGAAGCAGGAGAAAAAAATAATATAAGAAAGTACTGCTCCCCTTTGGAAAGTACTCTGTATGTGAAATACTACAGTCACAGAGAAAGTATTCTGGTGACATCTCTATATCATACAGCAATAGAGAAATAAACTGGAAGAACAAAAAATTCAGCTATTTCTTCAGAATGAAGCAAGCCAAAATTTACTGTATTAGTTAGTGACTCATGCTGTCCTAACTTACACTGAACATTATATACTTCCTAGTCTGGAAATACACAATCAGAAATAGAAAAAACAATGTTTATTTTCATTTTTGAATAGCAAACAATATTTATTGCTGTACGTAGACCCGGTAATTAATGTGGGCTTACTGTTGTTCCAGTTTTCATGACATGAAGATATAAGGCATAGAAAATTTCTTACATGGAATTGTTCTGAAAAACATTTCAGCATAGAGGTCAATTCACAAACGCTATCTTCTTCCCTTACCTAGAACTATACCTTCACATTTCCTTTAAACTTCTACTTTGCAACTAAGTTGTCTTGTTATTTTTTCATCTTACCACAAGTTGCAGAAAAATTTTCTGGGAGTCTTGAAGACGACGTTGTAGGAAACTTCTAATCTTGCATTTTGAAGGATGCTTCAGATAAGGAAGCACTATTTCACTTCAAAACTCAAATTCTGCTGCTGTGTATTTCACACATCTGGGCTACATCCATGCTGAAACACTGAAAAAAAAAATTTTGCCATGAAGAATCATAGAAACATACATCAACTAAAGCAGAAACCATATATAAGAGCTGTCTTTTTCCTGTCTTTTGTGTTAGCCATATTAAAGATACCTGAACACTGCATTTAGATCTCAGATATACACAGAATTAAGTACATAGGCTGCTCCAAAAGTAATACCTCCTTTTTATTTCCATGGAAACATCAACAGAGATGAAGAGCATAATAACAGTATTTGACACAGCAAATTCTCAGCTACAAAACAGTACTTTTCAACATAGCCACCATGATTAGCTAAGCATTTTTGCCAGTGACACACAAGAGCTTGCATGCCATGGTTGTAAAAATCTACACCAGTGGAAATGACCCACTGTGCTCACATCCATAAACATCCAAGCAAGCATCAACGAATGTCAGTGGGTGCCATATTTTCTCCATGGAGGAATTCAATGACACACCTTTGCTTCATGCACACTTCCATGTCAGACATCATTTTGTCAGACTGCCCCTCTGCTGCCATCCGTCACACAGCAACAAAATACAATGAAACGTTTGTGGAAAGGTTCATCCTCTACTGCCATAACACTAACATCCACCTTTGACGTTGTGAACCAGCAGGATAAAAGAGGAGGCATTACTTTCAGAGCAGCGCTCGTACACAAGTAAAAGTTGAAGAATAAAAGATTTACAGAAACATCCACTATTAAAAACTGGGTCCTGTATCAGAGAGTAGGCAGGAAAGCACAAGACATTCTTTAGTGAACGCATTTTAACTGTGCAAGGGCGGCAATTCTCAATCAGCTGCTTGTACAAAGATTTTATTCTTTCTGTGCGCCTTTTATTGCAACGCTGCTAGATATTTCTCAATCCATTAGCTTCGTGATTGTGCTGCACAGAATGACAGCTTTTGTCAGGAAACTGCCCTGCATCACTGTGGAAAAAGCAACAGATCGAGGAGCCTGCACATATATTACAAACTGCTCTCTATACAGTGAAGCAAACTATAAAAGAAGTTATCTGCATTGTAAAGCAGGATGGCTGTATTGTTTTGAACTGTACACCCCGTGCATTTCAGCAATGTGAAAAGGACAGACACCTGCTTTTTGACTTACAAGTCACGTAGTCTGTAAAATAACATAACAAATATACATAAGTATGTGTATACATATATATATACACACACACACGAGTGCATATACGCACACACAGGTGTAACATAACCATTTCTGAAACATGCTGTGGATTATTTCTTACAGGAGTTGTTTTCCAGCATAGACGGTGCCAATGCCTCACTCTAATTGTGCAGCCTGTAAATTCAGATTGCAGATTTCCTAAGGACACAGCACAGCGTTCAGGAAGCCAGAGATGGAATCAACATTGCAAGCTTGAATCTAGCTCCAGGTAAGACTAATTGATGGCTGAAGTCTGGCTGTGCTTTTTAACAAGAGAAAGACCTCCACAAAGCTGCCATCTAGGTGAAAACCCATCCTGCATCTTGTGAGAGCGAGGCTGAACTCAGCATACTGGAGGAGAATCATTCTCATCTGCAGCATCTCGTTGATTCAAACCTTGCAGAGACAAGAACACATGCTGCCCCGCTCACACACGCGTTTCTTGACAACTGCAAGATTTGAAAATCCTAAGAATTCAATCTTCAGAAGTTATTACAGCTTGAGATTTACTTTAAAGAATGCTTGTCCTAGACAGGTAGATGTGTAAATAGAAACCTATGTATATTTTATAAATAGAATGTATTTTTACGTTTAAATTATATGCAATATGTAAAATATTAAATTTAACTGTATCTATGCAGACTATGAAAACATACAACTTTCCGTAGAAACTAGATGCTCCTTTATTTGCCAAGCAATTTATATCATAGCAGGGTGATTCATCTCAATGCCTACTTCCAAGTGTATATTTCAGAGTATTAATGTATATGCTCCTCTGCTCAACACCTTAACAGCTGTGCCAAGCAGTATCATTTTAGAATTTGACAAACATGCTTCCTTATATAAAAGAAAAACCCAACACCATCATAGGAGTATTTACTTTACAGAAGTTTTAACTATGCAAAAAAGCAATAGACCTCGATCTTGTTAATGTGACTTAATTTGATTATGACATCACAAATTTCAGGACATTTGGTATTGTTCTTAAAGAGCTACTTCCTGCAGTTGTGCAGTTACAAGACAACTAATGATTTCTAAGACTAAATATATTTATATACATATATACACACACCCCCTCACTCTTATGGCTAAATGCTTAAAGCATGCATCTCAGCCACTCAAAAACCACACAAAAAACTAAAAGAAACTTCACAGCATTTTAACATCTTACATCATTTAAACTATGTCCTGATTTTTGAATCTAAGTTAAGATTTCCCTAAATTATTTCCTGAAATCAGTAATGCCACACGATCAATACAGGAACCTACTATGAAGGCCAAGACCAGGCCAGGCAACAGAGCCAGCTCCTGTCAGTGCTTCCAGTTGAAGGCCAGCAGAACTATCTATAGACTTTAGGCAAGCTTAGTGAGAGTAGCATCATGCATGCTCCTGCAGCGCCAACCTTACACTGGACCTACATATGACAGCCCCAATAATCACAGCCAGGCCTCCCATCACTCCTCAGCTTGCTGAGCCCTGCAGCAACAAACAGATGAAGGAGGAAGACCACCACGATAACTGAGAGGCTGAAGCATCAGCCCTGTGAGAAGAGGCTGAGGAGACTGAACTTGGTGACAGCAGCTTCTCCAGCACTGAGAGAGATTACCAAGAAATCAGAACCAGGCTGCTCACAGTGGTGTGTGATGGGAAGACAAGGGACAATAGTAAGCTGAAATATGACAGGTTCAGGCTGGAAACAAGGAAGAACTTTTGTACTGTGAAATTTTGTCAAGCAATGGAATCTGGAGAGACTTTGCCAGCTTCCATGCTTGGAGGCCTTAAAAGCCTAACTGGAAGAAACCCTCACCTACCTAGACAGACCTCTCAGGAGACCCTTTCTGGGGCAGGAGGACCAAGTAAGAGGCCTCCTGATCTATGCAGCTCAAAGGATCCTATGATCACATTTTGTGTTGGCAATTGCCACTGCCTTCCTGCATCTTTTCTGGAGTTAATCTCTACTGAAAAGACTTCAGCTGCTCTACCCACTCCTTAGAGCCCCAGCTCTGACACCCAAGAGTGTCTCATCTGACACCAGTACTTTTTTCCTCTGAGAGAGAACTATTCTTTCAAGCACTTGAATCCCAAAGTACATTTGATTCATTTTTCAAGTATTTTTCAAGTATTTTCGATTCATTGTTGCTATCAAGTAAGTAAACCTACTACACTAACATGCAAAACTGAGAAGGAACAACATACCAGTAAAATATTTTTCCTCATCACAACCCAATTCAGTTCAAGACATTTTCCCTTCTCTCTTCAAGAAATATAACCTCATACGGCCCCAACTATCCTTTTTTTGTGGGGAATCAAATCAGCTGCTGAAGTACTGGTATTAATATATTTCCATTGTAGGTTTTTTTTTTTCTTGTATACATTACACATTATCAGCTTCCAAAGTATTCCGTTGTGCGTGCAGGCAGCTTTCACACACAACAGAAAATCAGAATACATGAACAGCAAGACCACTGAAACCTATCTCCACAAAAGCACCTATTTTTATAACTGCTGTAACACAGAGACTAAAAATGCAATATATGAAGGAGCTGGTAACCAAGACTGTTGAGGTACCTAGAATGTCTACTGCCTGATATTTGAAAATGTTGCTGATTATCTTTTACATAAAGTCCTGGGTGCATTTCAGTACAGAGTTTACTACTGAACTCTAAGCATATTGCAGAGTGAAACTCATTAAAAAAAAATCCAAACACTCCTAGTAAGAAATACAGTCATAGCCGGCCACCCCAAGGTGCCTGTAAACCCAGTTAGAACATACCTATTGTACTTTTATTAGAAGACCACCTTCTTAATACAAGTGGTTTTCATCGATTCCTGGAGTGCTTTAGCTTTGTTTCTTTTTCTCTGTCTAGCAATGTCTTAGCTTCATTCTCTTAATGTATATAATATTCCCTGAGGAAAAAAAACAGGTTTCTACTTCTGGCACCAAGATACTACTGAGCTCTGCAAGCTATTAAGAAGTCCCAAACGATGGCAAAAAAGTCTCCTGAGGCTTACTTAGAACAAGTATAAAAGACACAAGTCTAAGCGTGCCAGAGTGTGTGCCTCTTACACATATGGAAGCCTGCCTCAGAAGACAAAAAAAGCTTCATTATGTATGAGGTCCAAAACATTAGTGGTGAGCTCCAAAAGCTAGATTCAGAAGAGCTGGAGACAGGCAGTGCTCCCAGCTGCATTCTCCATCAGCAAGAGCCCAGTGCCTGTCTGGGAGCAGGTGAAAGTGGAATGAGATGATCTGTCATTGTAAAGGATGGAAAAAATATCAGGGGGAATGGGGTACATGGAGCAATACAACAGGAACAGAGAAAACATGACTAAGGCACAAACATCAGCCCATAAAAAGTTTTCCAGAAGAGTTCTCTCCCTTCCAGTATGGCAGAAGAAGCATACTGAAGGTAAGAAGGGATAATATTACACTGGCTGTAACGTGGACCACAGAACCCTCAATAACAGAAGTCAGAATCACAATAGCAGTAGACCGGTAGGAATGAAGAATCTGAGGTGGCTTTCTTATTTACTCTTTCTTTTAAAGAACTAAATAGATCCTTCCAGGTTAATCTTACAAGTTTTCTTAATGCTCTTGGCAGCTTTTTTTAACTACAGTCACAACATGTACTCATATTAACTATTTGCTTCTATGCATGCCATACAGCTCAATAACGTTTCACTTCCAAAAAGGAAAAATATAACCTTTTTATCTTTATGACAACTGAAACTTTGAGTTACACTTAACCCTCCCACCAAGGAGAAACTGCTTCTAACTTCTAGGAGTACACTGTGCATTTATCTTCTTGCTATTCAGTAAACAGGGAAGAGAGAGTTACATTAAATATAAAGGAATACTGACTAGGCAAATATGAATAAGTCTAAGTAACTGCACCCAATTCTGACAGAAAGCAAAAGCTGTTTACTTCCCTATGTATGTCAAAATCATCACAAGTATTTGTCCTGCTATGTAAAAATACACTGACTTTTTAAACACTGCAAATTAAGCCGCTGTTTCAGCGATATCCCTTGCTAAAACATCACTCACCTCTCCAGGGCTAGGGTTCCACCTGGAATTTGAGGCTCTGCATGGAGTGATCCTTTAAATCCCTACACATCTCAGAAAGGGCACTGATATTCACACTATGGCAGATCTTGCTGTCACACATTTATGTCACTTTCCCAGTGGTTGCTCCTCCTAGCTGCTGGAGATTACGACTCTCTGCTTGCTGACTGAGCCTGGAGACCTAAGCATATTCCCACAGCTTAGCATAAAGCCATGAATTTTACACGATTTGAGCAGAACCTGGGGTTTTGCAATGAGGCAGCTAAGGTGTGGGCACATGCTCCCAGCTGCAAATTCTGCTGAGGAAGCACTAATCTCCAGCAAAGGGTGGAGCAGAGACTTTGGGACAGAAACAACTTAAACCACTTCAAGGTCTGCCACGGCTTGTCTGTCAGCACCACAGCTTTGCTCCTGTAAAGAAGCCTATCGACATCAAAGGGACCGTGCATGCTGGTGCAATTACTGACATCCACGTATGCAGAGAAGGCCAACTAAAATATGCAATTTTTTAAATGCATGCTAATGACATCATTTTCACTTAACTGAAATACTACGCATACTTGCTAGGAAAAATATTGCAAAGTTATTGCTCATTTATTTAAAATAAGGTCAATTTTGTCAACATTCACAGAAAATTTCCAAACAGTACTCTTGCTAATCTATGCTAATCTGTATAAACCTTGCTATAAAAGTGCCTTTACGTATCTAGGAATATGCTTATGCCTAAACAGGGAATTTTAAATTGTTTCCCAGACTGTTCCCGTATCCAATGCAACCTGTTTATTTTGACCTCAGTTCTTAGAAACTGTTGATGCCACGGTAGAAATATGCTGTGTGTTCCAACAGGCAACAAACAGTCCTAATGACAGAATACTCCATCTGTGCTGCCAGAGCGTGCAGCCTCACTCTATAGCTCGTATATGCTTCAAGCAGGAAGGCTCAAAGCAAAGAGAGAGCAGGGATGCAAACGGCACTGCAGCTCACACTGCAACGTGGATTCTGACTTAACCAAAACAGTCAGAATAGGCCTCTGCACAGAGTCTACTATCTAGTGAATTATCTACTTTACATCAGTATACTCCAAAAGCTCCAGCAGCACTTTTGTGCTACCCTTCCTGTTCTGCTTTTATTAAGTACATGCTTCTTAGGGGTTTTTGTTTTGTTTTTTAATGTTTCAGAACTACAAAGTCAAGAAAGCTGATTTAAAACTGTCTGGTGTTATCAAAAGGTAAGTGTTAAAGTGTGCAGAACATATGGCTGTATTTATGGCAGGCTAGCACACCAAATTCAAGGAAATTTTCCAACAGCCTCATACTTTACAAAAGGTATATTACAGAAAAATGCATGTGGGGATCCTTTAATTATTCTTACAACTTCATTTAGAAGAAGATTCTCTTATATGATGCAGCTGTGGAGCAACATCTACTGGTACTGGTAGCATGAAAGGGCAATCCTTTTCTTTTACAAAGGTCTGGTACCAATTACCATGGATTTAGAGGCACTATATAAAAGACAGTGCTGATTTGTTTCTAAATTTGTATCTTGATTAAACTGTCAGACTACAGCAAAAAAAAGCAGAGTGTACCTGATGTTAAAATGCTACTACAGTATATTATTCAAGAAGCATAGCACAATTTCGAGACACTTACAAATGGATCTACACTACAATTTATGGTTAAATTTTAAATTACTGTCACACCAAATCAAATGGAAGAGAAACAGCATTTTATATTTAAACTGTAAATTCAGCATGTTCCAAATGGTTTTTAAAAAAATCAGCAATTTAAGCTAATAACAACCACGTTATTATTTTCAAAATGATTTTAAATATATTTTGGTACCCAAAAAAAAAAAAAGGAAGAACCAATTTCTCAGGAACACAGATGTAAGCCTCCATGAGTTGGAATAGCATTTCTCAGCATTTATCTCAGTAAATAAAGAATTTGGTCTCACCCTGTTAAAGCTAAGTTATTTCCCCCACAGTGGCTTCAAAGATACTGAATATATTTTAACTATCTAGAATTTCAGCATGTAGGATTAGTGCTGTAAACATGCATAGTGATCGTGGTCTAATGAAAGAAAATGTCAACATAAACACGATGAAGCAAAAGCAAGATCAGCCATGCACAACTTCCAAAAAGTAGTTTAGGAATTAAACTACCGTTATTAAAATGACTGTGATTAAAGTTTTAATACTACACTCAACCACTCAATACCATGCATATATTACCCAAGAAATAATGATTCGTTTTCAGTTGTGATTGGAAGCCCTCAGTTTTCCAAAAGCCCCTGTTTTCCCCCCATTGCTCTTTTATGTCCTAACACAAATTTTTGACTTAACTGTACATAGCAGCTGCATAAGAAAATAGTTGTTCTACAGCAATTATTCAGCAGAATAATTCCAGAGAGGGAATATACGATAAAGTACTACATCATGAAGATCAGGCATATTTTTGGATCCTCAAAGTAGAGTAATTGATCCTCCCCCCCTCCCCACATTCAAATGTGGAACTTTGCTGCAATGGGTTCTTTCCCACACAAATCAAGCCTTAGCTCTTTTGAATTGAAACAATATGGGATGATTATTGTGGGAATTTTTTTACTGTTACTGTAATTTAAAACTTTCTGTACCCAATTTTGCATTTTCTATAAATCAAAAACCCATTTCACTTAGGGCTACAATTAAACAGAGGAAATCAAAGACTAACTTCTAAGCAAGTCTTGCTATTAATCATAGGATGAACTAGTAGTACAACTACTTTTACTGCAGTTTCTTTCTGCCTGAGAACTACATTTTAATCTAAAGCTTGAACTCTTTAGAAGAGACTGTGCCACAGATGAGAAAAATTAAATAAAGGTATAGTTAATGGTACAGCACTGCATGCTATTTAAGATGTAAGACAAAAAACAAAGCACACTGACTTCTGTAGTAAATCTCCCTCCTCCCCCCCCCAAAGAAATAACCCAACCCCGAATCGCTAGTGACAATACAATCAATCAAGGTTATTCATGGAAGGCTCTCTCACCTTCTGACACAACAGAAGCCTGGTAAAAACTACAGCTCGAGCAATGTTTGTCCTAATGCAGTGCTACTGGAGAGGCAGCTACCTAGGGTCTGATGCTGCAATTTACAGGGGTTATTGGGCTTCTCTCTTCACCACAAGACACAGCCACATCTTTTACTTTATGTCTCTGAACAATTCTTCTTGTTCACCTTTTAAAAGAATAATTTACAAGAGTAATTAATTTCAACATCAATATTTAAATTTAAAATACGATATGCAAACACAAAATACTGTTGAAAAATGAAACTACGTGGGATACATGAACTTAAGACTTCTGTTTCTTCAAACACGAAGTCAAAATGATACTTCATTATTTTCTAAAAAGAAAAAATCCAACCTAATTGGTAGACAAAATGAAATACCAACTCCTAAATCGCTGAAATACACATTTTATCAAGGCTTCCTGAATTTTTTTCCTCTTTCTCTTTCAAAAAAGTTTCCAGCGTCTTCATGGTTTTTGCATCTTCAGTGCCCAGATATTTGGGGGGATGATTTTAATGCTGTAACATACACCACAAAGAAATTTGTCTAAGCCACCGCATTATCTGCAGCTGTACACTGACAGTAAGAACAAGAAATAATAGTAACTGAATCAAAAAATATACACTCAAAATAAAAATTGACTTCCAGTCAAACACATTTTTGTACTGTGCAAGGCCTCTGCTAAAGACGAACCTAGTCCTGATTGTGAGGTGAAACTAAAATATCTCCTGTAGAAATTCCTGTGTTTTTACATGTGGAAAGGCTTCTTACAACAAACACGAAACAAAACCTAACAAAACAACAAAATCTTTCCTGATGTTGACTCGCTATTTGAATGTTGTACTTCAGTAAAACGCCAATAGGAAAACTGTCACCTCCTAGAGTAGGTATCAAAGTAAGCAATTGACTTAGCATAGAGCACTGACGGAAACACTGTTTTATTGTTCACTTTCTTCCCAGCTAAGATTTCTAATGTATTTGCAGATCCCTTTATCCCTGACAATGAGCTCTAAAAGCAATCAACATCCCTGTTTCTCAAAAAGTGCATTCAAAACATGTCAGATGGTCTGTGATATGGTGAGTTCTCCGGTCTTTGCTTCAGCACGGTGAAACTTGCTCACCATTTTGAACATGCTGTACACCTAACTGAAGGGAAGGAAAACTTCTAATTCTGACTTCTTTCTGAGCGCCAGGCAAAGGCAGGCACAGGCTGCAGAGAAGATGCACAAGCCAGAACAGTTACAGCAGCCGTAATACTTTTGCCTTCCAGTACTTTTGGAAAGACTGGATCTATAAACTGATGTAAAGAGTAAAGAAAGAAAGAGTAATAAAACACCCAAAAACAAACAGCCTAGAAATTTCATGCAAACAGTATGAATGAAGTGGAGCACTTACTGAGGATTACTACAAAACACTTCAATCTGGCTGTAGGCCTCCTGTATTTTCACTTCTGGTTCAAAGCGTTACTTTTCACACAATTCTCACTAGCTGCAGATAAGTAAAGAGGATAAGCAGTGGTAGGATACAGAGAGGACAAAGAAGCCATATAGTCTGGAAAACATGGTGATAATTCGTTTATGAACTCTACTAGACTACCAGTGGATGCAGAAGTCAGTCCTATGCAAGAGCACTGCAGAAATTGATTGTCACATGCGCACAAATAGAAATGTAGGAGGAAAAAAAACATTTTTACAGTCCTAATGAAACTAGAGTTGGTCTTCTGCAGTGATGGAAGCAGCAGCACTCAGGCTGGTTTGAAGCTGTCCACGTGGTGGAACAAGTGTGGCTCCCCTCTTGTGGTCTCATTGCTAGCTTCCTGCCTGCACTCCCAGGGCATGTTCTGTGCAGCTGCACCTTGACGACAGTGAAATCTGCAGGCATGGCAGCTGAGAAAGCCTATTCACACTTGAGCTGACTATACCCTGCTACATAATGCCAATACTGCAAAACTAGGTATGCTTGAATAAAACCTAAATCCAACTACATTCAGGCAACAGGATAAAGACAGCAGTATTCTTAGTGAAAAACAGCAAACAAAAAATCTAAACTATTTGAGTGCCATTATTTTTTCAAAAGTTCCCTCTCAGTTTGCTATTCTGCAGGGAGCACACAAAGCATTATGACCTATAAGTTTTTGTTTCCATGGTCCTCGTTCGATATTCTGTAAAGTTACAGCTTTCCTGCTTTTTTTTTTCTCCTTAAAGTCAATGACCTAATTAATTTTCCCATACTATTTTAAGACATACTAGACTTTAATTACTCGTACAGCAGAATCCTAAACTGTAAGGCAGGCAATTTCACCGCACCTTGCTGTGAGCCACCCTGATCAGACAGGGACTTGGATGTGGGCTATTTCTACACAGATGCTGCCTCTGTTGCAACCTCTCCCATTAATTCTGAACAGATAAAACAGAGTGACTAACGTGAAAGGTGGAGGCAAATGAAAGAAACACCACAGCAAGTAAGCAACGGCAGCACGTAACCTTCCACTCTCATACTGAACTGTGGGAGGCAGCGGAGCCTCCTCCTACAGCTCCAAGCGAAAGCCTCCACTCAAAGGAAGTGGAGGACTGGAACAGCAGCTGCAGCACAGACCAAGACACAAGATGCAGCCTTGTGCGAAGCAGTATTTAACCCCTCAGATTCCATAAGCACTGCCTTGCGAAACAGTATACAACTCTTTCTTCCTCTGCCTGTTTATTCAGATCTCAGCTGTTTCTCTCAAAAGAAATCTCATGCCCAACATCCAAGTTACCTGCAGCCTTCAAGCAGAAGGTGCTCTGCCAGAGGAGGAGGAAACTTGAGGTGGCTCCCAGTGCTGCACCCAAGGCTGAATGTGAAAGTATCTCTCAGCTTCTTACCATTCTTTCACACAAGGGTAATACAACTCACATATAACTTATGGAGGCCTAATTACTGGACAATAACATATATAAGATACATATTTTACAAATCAAATAATATTATATTAAAAGCGTAGGAGAGAAACTAAATGAACTTTTTGGTTTGCAGTTTCTATTGATCATAAAGAGTTAATCCCACTGAAATTAGTGATACAGAATTACTTTCTGCCTCCTTTCTTCCAGAAGCTACTCCAGAAGTAGTTCATGGTACATAAAGGACAGAGAAAATCTGGGTGCTAACTGAAGCATTCTGAGTGGGACTTCATCTCCATGCTGGCCTTGAACCAGTTATCTGCAGAGAGGCGAAATTCACCACACAAAAATGGCTTTCCTTCTTAAAATCGCCATTAGAAAAGTAATACCAACCAGGCAGTGATAAGAAGAGTAGCCATTGACTGCCTGGGAAAGCTTCATTATAAACAGTTCTCAAAAACACTCATACAGAGCTTTAACAAAGCTTGCAAGTGCACTGACGAAGTCATTTTTCACCTTCTTCTCTTAACGCTAACAGAATTGCAAGACTTTGTCTATTCATTATTCCTGTACCTTTAATTAATGTGTATTCTGGGTTAGATGGTGTTTCAGGAGGAACACGCGGATGACTTATGAAGCTAGGAAATTCAAGGACTTGATGCTCACTGCCTCAGACTCCTCTCCCTGTGAATTTTGGAGCAGCACCACACGTGTGAGTGCCCTTTAACATATTCGGCTCAGCAGGGAACAGAAGTTAAAAGGCTTACAGCAATTATTTTGACAATAATGGAATCATGCTTCTGTGTACAACCCAGAACTTCACTTAGGTGTAAGGCAGCCATACCCAATCAACTATAAAAGATGTATACATTTTGGGAAGATAATTATGTTCCTATTAAGTTCCTTCTAATTTGTTAAAACCAATTGCTAGAGGTGGACTCTTTGTGATGTTAAAGCTGTTTTTCTTTTTAAATCCCTGGTGAGATAAAGTAGATCGACTTCTGTGCTTACTTGACTTCTGTATTGGCCTGCTTTTCATACAACCACCTTTCAAGTCTGCTTTTCTCTCCAACATCAGCCCTTTAACTGGACTCAAAAAAAAAGACAAGACTCTGGACCACCTTGTACCCTACTGGCTGTATCTGCAGCCAAATGCTATTCTTCTTCTGCTTGCCTTCAGCCGCACCACGTTTTGACTCCTGGAAGTATTTTGGAGAAAAATACAAACTCACAAAAGATATCATTTTTATCCTGTCAAGTGTGACCCCCCGAGAGCATTCTGTATCATATAGAAGGAACTGCCACTCTAAACAAGTAGTAATATAACGTCTTAAATATGTACACCTGGATATCATAAATTCAACTTCAGCTTTAGCTGCACCAAGTAGGATTGTGTCCATACAAAAGCGAGTCTCACAGGTGAAACAGACATATACTGTAGAGCAGGTTGTATTTTAAATGAAATAATTTTACAGAGAGATTCAGAAGGCACCAAGGAGACAGTAGAAATAATTGTTTTAGTATCATTTAAAATGTAAATGTTATGTAATATGTAATTTAAATGTAAATCTGCACCTTAAACCTTCAATCCATCAATGTAAATCTCCAGTTAAGAAACAAAATTTCCATGTGATCATGTTAATTCCTCCTTCTATAATAATTAGAGAATGAGAAATGTATAACCTTCCATTAAAAAACTGGTAACTATCTTCATAACAGACTGAGTTGGAAAATTATTTAAAAACTGGTTACTAATAAAAGTAGATTTAAAAATGTAAATGGTTTATTCTTACACCCAAGCAACAGAGAAACCATGCATTTCATTCTGCATTAAAAACAAAAACAAAACCCATGATGACCCTCTAATTTCTATGTGCATGCCCCTTGGGCCCCTCTCTTGTGGAGTTTCCATCCATTTTGGGATAACATAATCAATTGTTCCTAGGCATCCTGAAATTCATAAATGCATGCTGGAGTAGGGAGAATACCAATGCTGTGTCCCTTAAAATAGGAAAGGGAGATTTTGATACTCCTCAGTTTAAACAAGACAAAGAAAGAAGGCAAAAAAGCTAACTGTGTTAAGTCTGTAAGGTCACACAGAACTGAGTGTTCTTTAAATGTACTTTAAGAGTCATTCAAGTTCAAGCTTCCTGCATCAGGTTTTTAAATTAGCGTTACTTTGGTTTAAGAGTACAATCCAAAATGCTCTGATATCTGTGGGAGACTTTCCACTGACTCAGTACTGGACAGACTATTTAGTTTCCTATAGACAAATAAGACAATAAATCTCATGTGCCAAAATTAATAAAAATAATGATGAGGACTCCCTTTAAAAAAAAAAAAGAAAAAACCTAGAAAAATAAATATAAAAAAGAAAAAGGAAAAAGGAAAAAAATAAAGTATCTTATCAAAGAGTAAAATCTTTTCAAAATAATGCTTTTTGGACATACAGATGTACAAGTAAATACACTGGAGTTGTTTGAGGATGAGAAGCAAAACAAATACAGTGAACAAAATCTCTTTGATGCAGTCACACAGCTTTCCTATCCTTCTGCATACTGAATTGTAACAAAAAGCAAGACTAATACTGAAAAGGCTTCTAATGCATTTCAAAGCCTATGTCAAATCTCTGTGCTTTTCCTGAACTGAATCAAGTAACTGTCTATCTAAAATACTAGAAATATTTGTAATTCTATATTTATTGCATCTTGTGGATAACGCTACGGAAGCATTCATATTTTCACCATCCAGACAGAACAAAGTCCCTTCTATCACCCAGCCTACTGCAACTCTGTAATACTCGTGACTGTGAGCAGCCCATTAGAAAAATATAATGCTGATTTTTTATACAAGTTGCATTAAGTGCATCACCTCTACAAAAATCCCCAACCAGTATCCCTCTCTGATGAATTTACTTAGATGCGAAGCATTCTGGCCTGCCACGACTGTAAATCAGAAAATCACTACCATGTCTTTTTCTAAACTACTCAAGTGTCACCGCCTGCCCCCCCTGCCAGCACTAAAATTGACAGACTCAATGGTGCTGCTTCTTGTTTTCTAGCACTCTATATCAATTGGGTCCAGTGTCTTTTTTTATTTTGGAAATTATCTAAGACAAGGAAAAATAAAGACAATAAAGAAAACAAGGCCCCTTTTAAATAATTCATTTTATTTTTTTTCCCAGTTTGGCATTCTAAAAATATTTGTCTGCAGTTACAAAAGCACGTGATCTCTTTTGTTATTAAAATTGAAGACGCATTCTTCTTCTGAAAATGCCCATTTACATTGACAAAAGAATTTCAGGAGCCAAATGAATGCTACTGTAAACATATCTGTAAGCAGGTATCTGAATAAATGGGCAACATGCAGAGCGTACATCAGATTTAAAAGGTTATAAAATATCAGTCAGCGATGCAGACATAATTAATCTGGGGCTATAGAATATTATGACCTAATTAATATTTAATAAAGTTATTATAATAATTTTATTTTTCCTTAGGTCATCTTCCTTCCCCTTTGCAAAATTTTCTATCAGCATCCAAAGCAATTTACTCTCAATTTAATCTATTCGCGTATTAACAAGTTTGAGAAGAGCCAGTCACTATGAAATTTCAGAGAGACTGGACAGGAGCTAAGCGTTTTCCTCAGCAGGTAACAGCAAGACATGACAACTAAAGTAAATATAAAGTTGTACATATACGTATGTATGCTACCTGAAATCTATGGACTCCTTCAAAAAAAAAAAAAAACCATCACCACCAAAAAAACAAAAACAAAAACAAAAAAAACAAAAACAAACCTGCCCTAATTTAAATAAAGAATGCAGAAGGTAATGCATCAACTATGTACCTAGTAGGCAAGCAACACTCACTTTTTTATTCACACAAAACTCATCTGTTGTTCTCAGTGAGAAGAAGCTCTTTGGAAGCTCACTGCTCCCCTGCTCTCTCCTCTTTTTATAAGAAGATTAAAAAAAAATCATGATCAGTGCTTCTATTTGCATCTCGGAGTACTGCTGCTGACATTAGTTACAAGAGTTTTGAAGAAGTTTTGTGGAAGATCCAGAAAAACGTTGCAATAGTCAAGTCTTTACTGCAAACTATTACGTATATAGACTTGATTCAAATCCCATTTAAAGTAAATGAAAAAAACCCCACTGCTCAGATGGTCAGAGGCTTCTGGATCAGACCTTTTGTTTCTAGAGGTATGGCACAGCACATTTCAAATGCGTGCAGGAAAGAAGAGCATGCAATCACTGAACAACTGCTAACACTAATTTTCTTTTAAAACAAGGCTATTTTTACAAAGGGCAACTCTCAAAATGATGAGAGCTTACATCTGATGGTATATATTTTTTTAAAGGGCTGTAAAGTGGCTGATTCTGGGCATTTTATTCTGCATATATGCCTACAAAACATGCACGATAAACAGAATTACATCTGATTTTGAAGACCCCAGTGCAGTATTGTCGTGCTTCATGAAAACACGACAATACTAGGATCACTAGGAGATTTAAAAACATTCCATGTAAGTGCAGGGATAGCTGTGGAAAAATTTTTGCAGCATTCTTCTGAAAAAAATCACAAAGTGGTTTGCTTGCTAGTGTTAAGTCAAAGGCAAGATTCAGCAGTGACTTCCACGAAATATACAGACATAACACATTAATGAATATCTGGATAGAGAGGGATGGATCTAGAAACCCACCATACTTAACCACATTCTCTCTGTTGCGGCCCGGGCACAGAGTTAAATGCACAACAAGTGCAGATTTACACAGTCAGTACAGTTTACAGCAGTATAAACTAAGGACTTGCAGAAGTGCACATGCGCTTGAAAAAATCTGCCCCGCCATTTTATATCTACTGGGATCACTCTCCTCGTGAACGCCTATTGTGCTGGCTACAGCCATTTCAACTTTTTGTCTTCTGGTTGCAATCATAAGTCTAGCTAGCTGCATGCATGCTGAATACATGAATATGTATCCTTGCAAAAACCAAATGCATTGTGCGACAACACGTGCTATGTGAACACACACATGGCTGTGAAGAAACATGCTTTACAGTATGTCTTAAGAAACAAAGACATGCAATCATCATATTCCTACATTTACTGTATTTTCAATCCGGTAGAGGCCATATAAATCAAAATTAAATCTGCATCACAGAATTGCTTTGTTATAGATGCAAGTCCCCCCACCACCACCACCATCACCACCGCGGGGGGAGAAGGAGGGAGTGCTGATTACCTGCACCTGTTTCAAGCTGAGAGCAACTGATGCAGTTAGCAGGCAAAATGCCTAATTAGTGCGCATTTCCATGTTCTGGAAGGAAGGCATCGCGACGACAGGCCTGCCTGCACTGCAGCACCATGTGAGGAGGCCACAAGCCAGAGGCAGGTGAAGGCCCCAGTCTGCCAGGAGCACACCTCGTGTGGAGCTGGGCCTGGTCACAGGGAGCCCACCTGCCTGCAAGCGGCTGCCAGAATGCTTCGGGGATGTGAATTATACACGCAACCCCCCAAAACACTCCAAGAGAAACCTGGATGCAACAAGGCCTTCCTCCCATTCCTCCTTTGTATTTCTCCTTCATAGTTACAAAGCGACTGTGAACACTTGGCAGATGTGGGGAAAAGGCAGTACTGTACCAATGCACCCATACAAAACAGAAGCCAGCCTGCCTAGCTTCGATGAAAGCAACAACTCAGGGCTGCACCTACATCTGAAAGCGTGAACTCCTGTTCCATTCTCTTCCCCTTTCTCCACTCCACCTCCTTCTTTTCCGCTCCCATTCGCCCACAATAAAACCTCCCTTAGCCTGATCCAAACCCTGCAGTCCTCACCCGGGCAAAACTCCAATTTATTTCAAGAAGTTTAGCCTGGATAAGAATGCCACACATCCAATTTAGCATCTCCACACATCACAATCCATCTACGTGTAAAACACCGTGGGCTGTGCTCACTCCACGCACGCTGCCCTCTCCTCTCCACGTAGCAGAGCTCTGTGCAGCCCTGCATTGCGTTCACGGGCCTAGCAGACATCTCTCCTGCACTCCCTGCCCTAGCACCACCTGGTGAAAGCCAAGGTTTCACTCAGGAGAGCCGGGAGCCTAAGAACATGACCTTCATTTACCAGAAACCCCTTACATCCCTTTCTGGAAGAAAAAAATTCACTCAGAGTAAGGAGTGGGGGAGAAAGACAGTCTGGAGCAAAACCAGCTTCCTCTTCTAACAGATCATCTTAGATTATTTTCACTATGTTCCACTAAATTATTATCTGAAAATATGCTAAAAATTCATCTAGTCAATTATGAAAAAAAAATATTTTCATGAGGAAAAGTATTGCCTATGCTTTCAATTTTTCATTCCGTACACCAAGTATTTTTGAGGAAACTATTTGGCAGTTCAACACAAAATGCTTTCAAATGTAAATGCTTTAGCTCACGTGCATAATTCCTGAAGGCATTCATTTGAGGAGCGGAACATTTCTATCAGCAATTATATTTCATGTTCTAGACTAAAATAATTTTGAATTTAAAGCCCAATCTAATCAACAGATTTTAATCCTTCTTCTCCAACTAGCACGCACGTGATCTTTATGCACTGCTACGTCCACATTCAGCGCAGTTGAAGAAACCCTCACCGTGAAACAAACCAGCAGTAAGTCAGTTCTGCCTCTTTACTTCCACAGCGATCATTTCTAGCAAGCCACCACAGAATAATGAACTCACAAACCAGAAGCAATTTTATATTCCTTTAAGTGCTACTATTCAGCAACAAGACAGCCCCAGCAAGTGGTACAACCTAAGAGAAAAATCCTCTTTAGATAAACAGCATCACTGGGGGCAATATAATAGAGTGCTCTGAAATTCCACAGAGAAGATTGTTTAGGAGTTTGCAATTTTAAAACAACTACTACAAGATCAAAATATTAGTTAATATTTTATCTGCACTGCCCTGGGCAGCTACTACAAGCCTCTGAAAAGTACTTGAAAGAAATTAATTGTGGCTGAGCTATCACTGAGCCATACGTTCCTAAATTCCTTTCTTAATCTGCACAGTTCACCAAAACATTCCCTGCTTACTTTGAGTTTGATCAGCCAATAAATACTACTTTACTGCTTAAAGTTACGAGTTATTTTTTCAGTTTACTTTACCATAAAACAGCTCAAATGCTGTGTCAATAAGGAGATGGTTTTGATACAATACTGACAATGGCCTGAATTTAAAACTAGTGCTGTGGAATCCACTGGGTATTTTCCAGTTATTTTGCAAAGGAAAAAAAAAAAAAAAGAAAAGAATTGGGATTTCCTTTCTTGTATCCATGAATTTAAGTAAATAAATCAAATTAAATGAAAATATTCAAATATTTTACATGAGCATCCAGGTTTCTTCAGCGTAGAAGAAAGCATTTTGTTCTAGAAATACATATGGAAAGACTAGGTATCATGAAGAGGCTCCTTAAAATATATTAATTTCCAGATACTTTAGCTTGCATGTGCACTTGGCTATATAAAGCACAGAAAGTGTTATAGGTTAGGCAATTTCAGAGTAATTATAAATCTGTAACCCTCTGCCAAATAATGCCTACCACAGAACATCTATAACTGCATGCTACTTAAATTTAGCTATAAATGGCATTAGTCTAATATTTAAGTAATATACTTAAGTAAATTTCTTCATCAGCACCCAAAGAGCAAGTGAAAGAGCGGGACCGAGCGCGAGCACGTACCTGCACACGTATGTAGGAGATAAAATAGAAAATACACTTATGGCACTTACGGACCTTTGCAGGCTATCAAAAAAATCATTGTAAGAAGAGATGATACAAATGGCAATTATAAAGCAATCCTGAACAATCCCAGCTACTAGAAAAATTAAATATGAACCCTGGAAATACTTATGTCCAAATCCACGTCGCTAAAAGAATCGGGACGCATAACTAATGCGATACAATTACTGAAAATTATCTCACAGTTACCTCAAAAATATGAGTTCAGGACGGGTATGGTGGTGCCCAGGCGTACAAATGGCACAAAACCCCATGGACTCGCTCCCAGGCGCATCGTGACTGCTCTGCACGCCGATGTCTAATAACGCCTGGGACACGCCGAAATATTAAATAGATATAAAAACTCGCACCGCCCAACTTTGTCAGTTTCTTTTCTTGAGCTTCTTTCTGTTTAAGAAATAAGGGAGGGGATTGCCATTGAAGCCAGCAGCTATTCTGCAATCAATGAAGGCGAGACTGGCACAAGTCCTGGAAGATTTGCATTCAGAAATAAAAGCTGTGATCGACCTTTGTCTGCTAAGAAAACGAAGCCCGCTGCTTCTCGCCAGCCTGGCGAAGGGAGGGGCCGCCTCGCTGGGCAGGGAGAGTCCAACCTAAAACCCGCCGGCGGTGGCAAGTATCGCCGCACCGCGTCCCTCGCGGCCAGCCCTGCGGGAGGGGGAGAGAGAGAGAGAGGGAGGGAAGCGGGCTTCGACCTCGCCACGCTGCCGGCGGCCCCGCCGAGGCGCGATGCCCGCGCACTTTCTTTCCCCAAGTTGCGGTCCCCGCTCGGCGGGGCTCGGCTTACCCCTAAGCGGGCTGCAGACCGACCTCGGGCGGCGGCGTCTCCGCCTCGCGGCTCGGCGGCCGCGGGAAGGGCGGGCGGGCAGGCGGGCGGCGAGCCGGCGGCCCCGCAAGTGCACGCAGGCCTGCGAGGAGGGAAGGCGGTCCTTACCTAGCGGGCGGCTGGCGGCTCCTCCGCACTCTCCCCCTGCCACAGCTGCTGCCAGCTCCCAGCGACAACAATGGGAGGCTGCGAGGGGTGGCATGGAGGGGAAGGGAAGGGAGAGGGGAGGGAGAGAGAAGGGGAGGAGAAAGAGAGAAGCATGTTAAGCTTGTCTGGTAGTTAACAAGTCTTGAATGAAGAATGTTAGCAAACAGACAAACAGCATGTCTGATGCATGCTAATAGTCCCGGCTTCACCGCTGACACTATGAATAATTCAGTAAGAGGAGGGTGGGAAAAAAAAAAAAAAAAAAAAAAAAAAAAAGGCGCCCCCTCCACCCTCCCTTCACGCTTTCCAACGTCTGAAGAGAAGACGGGGGAATAAAAAGTATGCCACAACTTTCTCCTTCCGCCCTGCAGCTCGGGAATACCCGGCGAAGAGGCCGGCGAAGCAGCGCGCTCCCGCCAGGGCTCCTCCCGAGGCTCTCGGCTCCTATTTTTTGCCGGCTATTAATTTCCCCCACTCCCTCTTTACAGCCTATTCCACTCCTTTTGTCTGGGAGCTGGCACCTGTCCCAGAGGCAGCGTTTTGCTGCACATCCCTCTCCCCTCCGCCGCGGGGAGCAGACGGGCCCCCCGCTCTCCGCACACCCCCGTGTCGGCCATCGCGGGGGGCTCGGGAGGGGGCAGGTATCGGGGGGGGGGGGCAGGGGGGGAAAGGGGGAGCGGAGCCCCGCTCCGTGCGGCACGGACACCTACGGCCGCCGAAACAGAGCTGTGGCACAGAGGCTGGCAGAGCGACCGGCCGTTCCGTGAGCTGCGCGGTGTGCCGGTGCTGGGTGGGCGGGGGGGGATGTGACAAATAAAAGCCCTCGTTCTCACAGCATACAAACTAGCGAAGCCCGATTCATCGCTCGGCCAAAGAAATCAATTCCCCTTAACCGAGGAAAAAAAGAGAGAGAGGAGAGGGAGAGAGAGAGAGAAAAGGATCAGCGGAGGGGAAAATACTCGGAGTTTTAACCTCAATGCAACGAGATACAGTACGGCAAGCGCAGGAGAGACGGAAAATTAATCCGTTCTTCAGCAGTGAAAGGAGGATTAAATAAAGAGAGAGAGAGACACGAAGAGGGGAAAAAGCAGCGGCGCCTATGCACGGCATTTTAAAAAGTTCTGCTCTGGCAAAGGCCGTCTGAAGGGGAGGCCCTTGCAGCAGGAATGCGAGCGGCGGCAGCAGCCTCGTTCCAGAGTCCGGCCTCCCCCTCGCAGCGACTGCAGCCGAGAGGCGGAGGAGGCCGCGCTGGCGCGGCGCAGGGCCGGGGCTGGCGATAGGAGGGCGGCACGGCGCGGCACTGCCGAACGGCCGCGCGCGGCGCACCGCAGCGAGGGCCCGGGACCGCGCGGGCCGCGGAGGACGGAGCAGCCGTGAGGAGAGACGGCGGGGCCGGCTAATGGAGCTTTTAATTGGGGGCGGGAGGGGGGGAGTGGGAGGGAAAGGAAAGGAAAGGAAGGTCCTACGGAAATATCTTCCGGGATTAGAACAAGGAGCGCCGGACTCCGTCTTGATGCGGCCCTGTAGGAAAGCGCTGCGGAGACCGCGAAAAAGCTGCTCGGAAGACTGACGGCGCTGAAAACGGGGATTGGGGAAAAAAGAAAAAAAAAAAGTAAATGGTGTGTGTGTGACAAAAAAAGCTGGGTGATTCTGTTTTCTCATGCCCTCGCTCCTCCACCAGCTGCACAGTCAAGCGCAGGCTGCTTGGCCCTTATAACTATCTTGGCACGGAGTCAAAA
Source organism: Phasianus colchicus (assembly GCF_987193195.1). Classification (NCBI taxonomy): domain Eukaryota; kingdom Metazoa; phylum Chordata; class Aves; order Galliformes; family Phasianidae; genus Phasianus; species Phasianus colchicus. The sequence continues at coordinate 72,143,115 of NC_143436.1, read as the reverse complement.
GCTGATAAGCATTTGGGCGAGACAGCTCAACTGCTGTGCTGGAAGAAAAACAGCTGCCATGATTTCTGTTTGATTGAGAGCGCTTACACACACGCACAAAAAACACATCGGGCTGCAGAGACGGGCCACGAATGCCTGAGGATTCAGCTTCAGAAGAGCAACGCGCGTTTCCTTAAAAAAAAAAAAAAAAAAAGTTTTATACAGTTTTGCCTCCGTTCCTCCTCCCCTTTTTAAAGAAAATGTACTGCGTAGACTCGCTCCTCTCCTTCCCATCCCCCTCCATAACCTCAAGCAAACTCGAGGAATTGTGCCAAAAGTCCCGTTGCTAGTTACCGAGTGCGTTTTTTTTTAAACGTCCCTTTGATACTTCTTCCCCTTGTGCTTGCCGTGGAATATGCAAGTATGATAATCTTTCCATTACTTAGGAAAAGTAATTAAAAATGAAAAGAGCTTCTAGCAAACCTTCCTTTTTCTACTTTTTTTTTTTTCTCTGAAGGGGCAGAAGAAGGGAGGCGAGAGAGAGAAGAATATTTTTTCTCTTTGCAGAGTCCAACATTTGGCTTTTTCCATTTGCGGCAGATCACTGTAACGCTATTGTAAAACAACTTCCTGCCCCTTTTGGCTCTGGTTCCAGAAGCTGCTAGGCTAAGTTCATAGCGCAAACTTTTTTCCCCCTTGCCGAAGAAGAAAGGCAAAAAAAAAAATTCCTGCAAATTATTTTCCTCCTTCTCCGGCTAATGGACTCACAAGGTGAATTCATTGCAGCTCTGTAAGAATGTCACAAGAGACAGCGCTATCCCAGCTGGATAATTCATGAGCTGAAAGGTGGGGGCATTATAACTATACGTCTGTCTGTGTCTCTGTGCGTCTGTGCATTTTAATTCTGTAACTTTGAGTGGCGAGTCTTAATACAGGTGGATAACGAGCTAAGCTGCTTCATCTGCTGTACTAATTTGTGTATCTATCATAGCGCAGATCACTGATTTAGCACATACACCCTCCTGCTTTCCCATTGCTCTCGGATTCCGAGGTGACCTGCTAAACCCTCCCTCCCTTTCTCTAGATGCTGGGTCTGATGAAAATGCCCACCGAGGACTGCTAAACCCTCCCTGCTAGGAATGAGATGGAGCAGTCTGTGATGCGAGCCAAAAGGGAGAAAAGAAGGCCTCCACAACTTGCTCTCTCACGATCTCCCTCTCCCTCTGTTTCTCTCATAGCAACAGCATTTCTTGGTACGCCTGCTTTGGCATACATCAGCATTTCTACCCGTCCAAGTGTCCTTTTGCGTCACATCTCGCCATTTCACTCAACCAATGAGATCTCCTGGTTGCAGTAAAAATATATATACTTTTTCTTTTATTGGTATATTCGAATTTTTTTAAGTGCTTTCCTAATAAGAAACGTTGTCGAGCATTCCGTTTGCCCTTTGTAAAAAAAAAAAAAAAAAAAAAAAAAAAGGACTGCAGGATTCAACCTTGTGAAGTCTTCTTTGTGGAAAATACGTTACCATCAGAAAAAAGGGAAAAAGGGATTACATGGCTACTCAAGGGAAGTTGCAGTAGTTGTCCCCCTGATTTAATATTTATTTTGCTTATGCTATCATTGCTCCCCCAATGTACTTTTAGAGCAGCTGGACAGTTTCAACTAACTGGAAAAGTCAATACCACGCTGTTTCTAACACTTCTAAAAATATTCCTGAGGAGAAACGATACTGATGTCTTATTCCTCTAAATATTGATAATGAGATGATAGAAAAAGTGAGATGGAAAAACAGAAGTTGTGTGATCCTATTCCTTGCAACTTGCAGATCCTCACCCCCTTCCCTCCCCCCCCCCCCCCTCCCCTTAGTGGCTGCTCTCAAACCTACTACTTTCAAATGCAAGGTCCTGTAAAAAATTGCAGAGGTCTTCACAGCCACAGAGGTTTTTTTTTTTTTTAAGATGCATTTCCCTCTTACATGAACTCACTGACTTCTAAAAATACGGTATTTAAGTGATCTGCTGTGGTAATGACAGTGACAGACTTACAGTAGGCTTGTAACGCAGCCATCCCAGGAGCTGCGTGCACTCTGCCTGATACAATTGCTAAAAGCAAGAATTACAAAGAACAGGGTATCCTGCATTTAGCAGGACATGCTTTCCCCCTATATATTAGAAAGTATATTAAAACCCATCTCATTGTTTTCAGACATGACACTCCAGACAGAACACAGTAAATGTGATTACATCTGCTCTATTAAAATGCACAATATTAGCTAAGTCTAGAAAGCACAGAGTGGCATGTGGGTCTCAGAACGGCTGGCTGAGCCACATCTTGAACGTACTGCAGTGACATATTTAGGGAACCTCTGCTGCACATTTTTATCCGGCCTCAAATCTCACGAAAATGCTCACCACTGGCATTCTGAGGAGAATAAACAGTTCCTTTGTAAGCCAGATACATGTTTTATGGTCTACCCTTACCAGTTTCTATTTTTTTTTTAATACTGTGAAACCACAAAATGTTTTTAATATTTATTTTTAGGGAATTACAGTAAAAACATACTAGAGGTTATCAGGATGTATCTGACAAGATATTTAAACAGCAACTTTCCCACAAAGTTTTATGTTGGTAAAATCATACCTAGGAATTCTGAACTCTTCTTCTAATAACTTTTGTGTCTGCTGTGTATGGGCTGTAGATGTGTATTCATAAATCCTGAGTGCTTAGAAAGTAAAAGCCAGCATAACTTCTGGAGTACAGAAAACAACCGATAGCCGTGGAATCCCGCTAAAAACTCTTTATCATTTTTGTTTTGAAATAATGATGTCTGTGATAGTATTTATTTTTAACAGACATGCACAGATGAGAAATGTTAAGAGATCGTAAGTGATGGTGCATTCAACGACTTTTGATGCCAATGTAATATAAAAGACAGACCACTGTTTTAAGAAAGGATCAGGCTCACATGTATGAATAGCTTAGCTGGCAGTGTTTTACTTGCATTTAATGGGATCTCCCAATGACTTTTTGCCCTTTCTCCGAGACACTATTTTCAGCTCCTTATTTATTATTGTATTTTTAACATAAAAATACAGATCTCCTTGTCTGTCACTCTTTATACCTACCCCTTTCTTTCTCACTTTTTATTCATAAAAATGCAAAGACAGCTGAGTTCCATCTCTGCTTCTGTCTCGTAACTGGGATAACTGCTGCACTTTGATGGTTAAAAGTGCATCTCATTTACACAACTGCGGCTCACACTCGCTCACTGTATATTATCTTTCTTCAAGGAGATGCACAAATACATCGTATCTGTCACCATAGCTGTAAAATAGGATGGCAAGTCATCTAACCGAAGATTACTGCTGTACTAAAAAATAAGGATTCAGGAAAGCAATTAAGGGAAGCCTAACTCACATGCTTCCCTTAAGAGAAATGGAATTCAAAAAAAGGAAGCAGAGGAATTATTTTAACACTCATTATCCCTGAATAATTTGAAATTATGTAAATTCTAAAATAGCCATAGTTTTGAACTGAAGTTTGTTTGTCTATTACATAATTTTATAACACTTTTCTCTCCCCTTATCACAAGTTCTGTCTATTGGAAACTCACTGACGCATACTTCTCTACTGCACTAATTTGTTTTCTTTCATTTGAACTTGGAGTGCTGTCACATCTACGTTTTATGCAGTACGGACCTCAAAACATTTCTATACAGATTTGTGATTTTTTTCTCTCTAAATAATATAGATCATTTTCATTATTGGAATGTTTCTAACCTAACAAACTCCAGAAATGTTTAGTAAAATATGATCAGGTACATGTTTTTTAGAAAAATAATCCAATCAAATTTATTAAACTTTTAAGATAAAGATGCCCATAAGAGTAAAAATTCATATTTCTGAATTTTTACTTTTCATATCAATAAAATAATCCCAGTATATGTTATATAAAGCATCACCAGGAATACCTATACTTTTTTTTAAAGCATCTTTTAAAAAATAAAAATAGAAGCAAAGCAGTTTGCCCATTGTTTCCTGATGGGATTGAAGGTGCTCTGTGGGATTATAGCTGATGTACGCATCGTAGAAGCGTACTTCATTGAATAACTCACATTAATTCCAGAGGATCAGTGGCATATTAACCTAGAGGGAAAAAAACATTCAAGATACCAAATACAGACAATTTTGATGCAAGTGATTCTGAAATGTAAAGGCACAGCTGAGCAAGGATGCATTTCCAGCATCCAACATAATGAAGCATTTTGCAAAAATGTTTCCTTCAGTACACTGTATATTAACGATAATGTTTTACAGCAAACTTGGCATTAAACTGGTACCAACACAAAGGAAACTCTGGCAGTAGGACAAGCTTTTTGTTTTTTAATATTTTTTTTCTCCCAGAGGAAGGAAGTATCAAACAGTGCATGACATTAGCAGTTTTTTAAAGGGTGTTACCAACACAATTTTGTTTATCATGCAACTTTTTTTTTTTAAACTATATAAAACTGTATACTTGAAACTGATGATATTAATAATTTCCTTGTGTACCATTCTTCTATACCTACTGCTGAAAATTTACATCTCAAACAACAAATCAAAATCCAAGATTTTATTCACTGGCTTCTACTTATTTATCATAAATGTGCTATAAAGTTCCTGGAGGCTAATTTAACTGCAGTATATACTTGTGAAGGAGATGCAGGCTGGAAGCTAGGCAGCGGCAAAGTCACGTCAGATAAGGAGAAATCTCCTCAGCTGTAAAACATTGCAATTTTGTTTTACTGACAGTGCAACTAAAATTTAAACCACGTCCAGTTTATCCATAGTACTTGATGCTCTGACAGGCTGCAGTCCATTCCTCACGCTGAGCTCAGACAATGCAGCTCCACGCTGCAGATTACCATCTCCTATGATTTTGGGAGCCCACATCATACTGGCCCCCCCAGTTCCCCAGCTCCGCTGCCTCCAGCTGCCTGCAGCCCCATAGGTGTGGGTGCCTCCCAGCCCGGTCCCGATCCTCTTGCTGCTGCCCAGGGGCTCACAGCCCCAGCATCGCCTCGCGACAGCAGGCAGCCAGCCCAGGTCACAAATGGCCACCACACTGCTAATTCCAGCAGAAAAAAAAAAAAAACAACCAGCTTTTTCCTCTAGCTACACTCAGAGGAAAAAGAGATGGCACTTATCCCAGGAGATGCCATATTTCACGTGCAGTGCTTAACCTTAGAAACATTAAAAGGACTTACCATCCGCTATTCCTGCACCTTCAGCAGTGACTGACAACTCCAGTTCTCAAAGTTCAAGTGCTCTGCTCCAGCACTACTTTTCTTCTGATTTCACTAGGAACGCTGAGTTACAACAAGCTATTGGATTTTAAAACACACCCCTGTTTATTTAAATGGGCAGGTCTGCTTAAAATTGCATGCCCTGAAGAAATAGCTACTAGGGGAGAAAGGGGGGGAGTGAGAGAATTAAAATACAAATACATAGAAAAAAGAAAGTAAATATCACCTTGTAAAAAAATTACAAAAATGTTGATTTTTAGAGAATATTAAGCTGCAAAAAATAAGCAGATAGACATACTGAAATCTGCAACGAAAACCTGAAATTTCTTAAGTCCACAAAACAAGGCATTAAAATACCATGATATTGCAAATTACTCACAGGCTTTTCAACTAGGCAAGAGTTGCTGAGTGACCAAGTTTTGTATTAAGAGGCTCTGTTTTTTATCTGTTTTACAACGGAGTGCTACAGAGTAAATTGTGGTGGGAACAAAAAGGAGAACATACCACAGAAATTGCTCTGTTTTTTTTTTTTGTTTTTTTTTTTTTTTGCAGTGAAATGTTAGTAAGGTGACAAATTCACACACAGTGGAAGAAAATAAAAAGGGTTGTCCATTGTGATGACACATTCGTAGCAGAGTTGCAATTATTTAGTATACTTGAAGATATTTAACCCAAATTGTTCGCAGATAGTGAATTCATAGGTACTTTATCCGTCTATGAGCTGAATATTAGTATCCTATCTATTGTACATAGCCAACTTCAGTTTTACAGTTCAATCAAATATTTCTCTTTAACCTTTTAAAAATAAAATATATAATGAATCACGTGCATCTAAGATTCATCTGTCTAGCTTGGCTATCTGAAGTCTCAGAGTGTAACAGTGTGTTGGCATTTAAATCCCATTTCTTAAAAAAAAAAAACAAAACAGCAAAACCCTCTTAACATGAACAATATTGACTCATAATTATTATCATAAAAAAGAATATCAGTGGTATAATAACTCTATTAATGTATTTATCTGTACAGATAATAGAGGCTTTATGTTATTTATATTAATTGCAAGTATAGATTACAGTTGAGAGAAAATAACACCACATTTAATTCAGTACTTTATAGAATTTGTATTCCATGAACTGTCTTCCTGGGAATCATTTCTCCCCCATGTCATGTTATACTTACCAAAATTGTCACACTTGTATTCATTACCAGGCTTCCTACATTTTGAAAGGATGTCTAAATTTACATATTCGGCTTTAACGGTATTCTGCTATTTTTCAGCTTTAGTAAACAAAATGTCACACATACATGTGATTCTGTATTTCCTTTGTCTAGAAATTTTTATTCCCATACACAGATACAGTTAAGCATTCTGCTTATACATATATACACACACACACATTTCATATTTGACAAAAATGACAGAATGCACAACAAGGATTTTAGAAAACGTGAATGGATTTCTATCCCACTCTCAAAGACACCCTGTGGACAATGCACTGTATTATGAAACATGCACTGGGGAAGTCTAAGCGAACTCCACCACCAGCAGCTGCAGCAGTGCAGTTTTGGCTGTGGAGTTCACAGGCAGTTGGAACAGCAAGGCCTCGGTTCAGAACGGCACCTCTGAATCAAACCATTTATGATTGTACAGAAAGAAGAGACTTTTACATTATATTACCTTGGCCTTGGATATAATGCAAAGTATTTTTTTAAAAAGAGTTTATTATCTTGGTACTGAAAGCAAAAAATCTTTCTTTGTAATTTCTTACTTTTCTACTTCTTTAAAGATGAATCAGCATCCATACTGACTAAATATATGCCACAATTTAATACTAATTGTTTTAATGAGACTTATTGCAGCATAACAAAGCTAAAACATTCCTAAAAGCAAAATATTCACTGGGGTTTTTCTATGCTACCTACACAAAAAGTACAATGTGAATGATAATGCTAGCACCTAAAAAAAAAAAAAAAAAAAAAAAAAATTAAAAATAATGAAAAAACACTTCCAGATATTCTTAGTGAACTATTTTTTAAGTTGTTTAAAAACACTTCCTTTTCAGAATACTGAAAGTTCCCAGGGGATATCGGTGACGAATCCATGGAAATTTCAACTTCCAAACTTAACCATTTTTTGCCAGGGCATTTTACTAGAGATTTTAGATGGATGATAAAAGCAATGAAATTTTACAAGGTCAACTCTTAAGTTGACTCTCAGCGTATCATCAACATTATATTGCATGCAAATGCCATGCAAAGAGTTTTTCTTGGTTTAGTCTGCTTTGGATATATCTGAGTAAAAACTGAGTAAAAAAATTCAAGGGCACTTACAGTGCTGCTTCTAGTGCAACGAGGAACTTAATAAGAAAATCATGGAGGGAGAAAAAAAAAGACAATGACACCTTTTGTTTCCTGGCAACAAGACAGAGAGATTCTCCCTGACTCAATTAGAAATACATCTGCTTTTCAAAAACTTTTAAGCCAAATACCAAAACTGGAAAGCCTAAATTGCTTCCATCATTTAGCAGTAAGAAAAAGAAACAAATTTCCTCTTCCCCCAACAATTATATTAAAGAAATGACATATACTTCAGTTCTTCAGCATGTATGTGCACACACACGGGTGCTGTAACATGGCAGACCATACATATCAAATGTATGTCTATGTACAGTCCAGTAGACGTGAATACTGTGAGAGCAAGACCATACATTAATATTTGGCTTACGTAAAATTGCACAATATAAATCACATTAATAACTCAGCCTAAGATTACTAATAAAGGGTTACATTTGAATAACAGGAAAATCTTGGAAGATACTGTTTAGGACATTTTTTTCTAGTTATACAAATAAACATGGCATTTAGAGAATGTTATAAAATATCTAACTATACAAAAAATTTGGTACTACATCAACAGTAATTTTCTCCCTTCAACATTATCGTAACAACTCATCACTACGTTCAGCAAACACGTACAACTAACTAACTGCTCTGTAACTACCTGAATTTAAGACCTCGTTCCCTTAATAGACCTGCAACAATTAGGGAAACGGTCATAAAGATCGGGTATTTCATCCAATAAAGCACAGCACGCACAAACCAAAATTCTGTTCCAGCGCTCAGTTGGCAGTGCTAGGAGTTTTCAGCACAGAAGGGAAAGCAAACAGATACTTGAGATTCATTGTGGGGATTTGTAAAACACAATTTTGCTTTAATACAGTACTTGCACACATGCTCAGATAGCAAATGGCTATGCCATACGAACAGAGGAAGATTTTTACTGGAATATCAAATTTACAGTATGAGCATTCACCTTTTACTGGCCAGCAAGTGGCCAAAACCTTAATCAGGCTGAGAAATGTAATCCACTGGAAAAGATCATTTTGTGCTGGAACTACTGTTTTATTCGAGCTTTTGTCTTTGCGTTTCCCTAGCAGAGAACGCCATTTTGAGGCTGTTGTACATTTCTGTGTCCAGTGTGGATAATGCCTGAGGAAAGCATAAGAACGATATTCTCATACTGCAGAAAAAGGTAACAATGCAGTGCCACAAGTATTCAAAGGAAAGTGGTAGGAGAGACCTCACCTGAAGTCAACATGGGCAAACATGCATTTACTTCAAATGGCTGCTGCTGAGTTGCAGTGGCCCTAAACCATTTATCTGTCAGTCTGGTATTTAGATAAAAGTTAAATTAATAATAATAAAAAAAAAAGAATAGGTTCAGGAATGTCCAGCATGCATATGAAACCTGACCAAAACCATGCTCTACAGGATAGCTTTGTAACTTGTCATTTCTTCTCTCCAAAGGATCAGGAAGATCTGCTCGTATAATAGAAATGGCTTAATATTCAAGGCATATGTGTAATGGTTGCTTAACTGGGAGGAAATGCTTTTCCATATTAATGGTTCTTACTTCGTCTTCACTTCAGGGGTCACATTTGGAAACAATTCTGATAAAGCAAGTTAAGAAAAAGTAATGCAGAAGTTCACATCTCTAATTTCCTAATTTCAGTAAAATCTTCATCCAGGAAATAAGAAAGCTCTTGAAAAGACTAAACCAGTGTTTAGCTTTATCAAGTATACTAACTGGAAAAATCACTGACAGAAACAGTTATGCTGAGGACTCAGGTTCACACAGTAAAATAGACTATGCCCTGCTTACTCTTTTCACGCAGACTTTGCCAGGAATAAAGCTCTTTTTAAACAGTTTTGTTGTTGTTTTAAATAAGATGATTAAATAAGCAGCAAGAAAGGGGGGGAGAATGTCTTTGCTACACGTATCTTGAGAGTTTTTACTCAGATATATCCAAAGCAGAAAATCTCATAAGGGCTCCACTCTGTAAGAAGCTTTCAGAAGTGGCACTTTTACTACCGTATTATTATATTGTATGTTGTAGAAAAAATAGCTTTCCTTTCATACAAGCACACAGTATATTTTTAGAAGATTCCAACATTTTTCTGACGAAAAAGTATTTTAAAATTTGAATAGTAGCCTAAAGTTTCCTTCATTTTCATTTTACTTTAAGCAGCTATCCACATTTTAAAACTGTCCTAAAAACCTTCAGCTCCAGAGCAAGTGTAACCCTGTCAATGCTTTAAAGCAAAGCAAAACAAAAACTCAAAAAGCAATCCCAGAAGAAAAATAAATGCCTTCATACTCTCTTTAGTATTTTAAATCCTGCAGGTAACTAAAAAGCAACACCAGTACTGAAGAACACATGGTGTAGTGAATGGACCTTGTATTTTCATTACTATATGTACTAATTTTAACTAATGAACATACGTGAAGAATATACACATGCTAACCTGACATTCCCATCTTTATTGGATAGCAGATACAGTAAGCATAGCTTTCCCCTCTGTCTTCTATTAAAATGTAAAGCAAGTAGTCTCGGCGAATTTCAAGTAACGAATAAAGGAAACAGAAGGGTCTGTTTCAGTATTGCTACATTCAGTGTCTCTGCTACTGACGTACTAACTTTGTGCCCTTCTTGCTTGGCTCAGCTTTAAATGCAAGTTTTCATTAAAATAGAATGACATTTGAGTTGCTTGGCCACGTTTTAAAATGTTATTTTATTAACATTTTAATAATAAATAATTATTTTTCTATATTACAGAATACATTTTAAAATCTACAAGTAGACAACTGGAAATGTTTGTTTGAATAGCACAACTGCAAATAAAATAAGGCAAAGATGTTAACTTTTAAGTTATAATGTCTGGAATGCCAAGTAAACAAATTAAAATGAAGAGAGAGAGACAGAAAGAGAAAACACTGCTGTCTCACACAAAAGACAATTAGAGTACCCTGTATTGAGTAAATCCATATTACAGCATAATCTGAAGCAGCCTAAAAGGAGTAGCAAGAAGCACGCATGTGGACACTGCAGCAAATGGTATTAGCAGTGTTGTTCCCTAAGCCATAAGGAAAAACCCCTCTGAAATCTGTCACACCACAATGGTAGTCCTTCAGGGATTTATGGAGGCATAAAAAGTAGAGGAAAAAAAAAAAATCAGTCTAAGAGCTAACACCTACTATAATGCACATTTTTACCTTGATGCCATGTTTAGATCCATTTATGTTCAGTCTTATGAGCCTCAAAGTTTAGTACCGTAGTAGTACTTATTGCTGTCAGTTCCCCCATACACATACACCCCACCTGTGCTCACCACTTACCCTGCTGGGTTTTACACTACTTGTCTGTCACCAGCAATTACAGGCTTTTTTTTTTTTTTAATAGAAGGAGGGCTGGTGGAAAAGAAGTATTTTGACTCAAGATATGTTTGCAGTTCAAGTAATTTCTTTATGATCTATCATTTTATTTCACAGATTTTACTACTGAACAAATAAAAGCATATAGAAATGAAAAATAATAAACATTTTTCACTGAAAGGTGATGGTTTTCCATTGTGAATTTTCCAAATAATTTATCTCAGATATAATGTTTATGAATATTCACTGGTCATAACAAATAAAAATTAGATGCACCACATTCTGCCACCGATTATTTTTAAAGCCAAAAACAAGAACTCCACCCAACAAACCAGCTTGTTTGTTTTTAACATAGAATTAATTATAAATGAGAAATTCCCAGTTCAGTCTGGCTTTGGACCACTCAGTTACCGTATCTGGCTTCACGTTTGCTACGTGTGTGTATTTATGTGATGCAATGCTGGGAAAATGCAGTGAAAAAGGTGATGAGCACAATCTGATGAGACACAGCACCACGTTTCCTTACGAGCTGAATATCAGTGCTTGTCAATTGTAATACTCTGAGACGCAGCTATGATCTTGGAAGCCCAAGCTCAACGCTGCAATCGCTACAGCATTTTTCTTTTAAAAGAGAGAAATCCTGCAATTTTCTCTCACCTACTGCTTCTTCCCTTGGAAAAGTCCAGTAAGAGTTGGGGAGGGATTTAAAAAAAAAAAAAAGAGAGAGAAAAAAAAAAAGAAAAATTAGAGTAAAGACAGCACGCAGCACGATCAAGTTCCCGGTGGTGGCAGGCCCAAGCAGCAAGCTCTCCTCAGTGAGGTCCGGGCGCAGCGACCACCAGCAAGCAGGGAGCTGAGGCCTTCCCTCCGGTATGCTGCCATTCTCCGCCAGCACGCGCCGAAATTAGTTCTCCATTTTGTGGTGGCCCTTGGAGAGCAATTCCCATTGAGCGGGGAACAAAGGCCGCGACCCCGGGGTCAGAGTGTAATGCAGGAAGCATGACCTCCCCTTTGTTCACAACAGCACTGTTTACTCTGCCTAAGTAAAGATCACCAATACATTAACTAAAGAGGATTAAAAAGGTCATATCCCCAGGGATGGAGCTCATGCAAGTGGCAACTCTCTTCAGTCACTAAATCATTCCACTTTTTCTTTTTTTCCTTCCACTTCTTCAAACATAGAGACACCTTCAGCCGCCCAGGCTCAATGGCATGTTATTTCCCGAGCAAAAATACATACAAAATTAATGTAGCCTTCCTTCCAAAACCAGGCTAATTGCTGCACAGTTAGTGAATTGTTTTCAAGCTATCAAAACATTTTGTGTGAAAACTACCACCTCAGCACGCTTTGTTTTCAACGTCTCTGAGAAAGTTCTAAGCTGATTTATAAAATTGTTTGGGTCTAAAAACAGTTTAAAAACTGTGATCTTTTGTAGCTATCATAAACATAAACCTTAAAATATTTCTGCAAATGTGCAGAAAAAAAGTACCTGGTGCTGGAGAACATGATGGCCAGCTCCAGGATTATTCACTAGTGAAAAAGAAACAGACAAAAATAAAGGAAAAATGTGCTGCCTATTAGAAATCACACATGCCACTATCTAGGCTTAATCAGGTTAAATAAGCACTTACTTTTGCTCTTGAGCTTTCTGTTAGCAACTCGTTTACAATATCCTGGGACGACATTATTAATATGAGATTTATCAACAGAAGCAAGGCTTCACGTGTAGGCTTCCTTATCTGTGGCAATACTGCTTACCAGGATGTGTTACCACCAGTTACTCAGCCAGGATGGGAGCAAAAGAGCACGTGAGTTGAGCGGCCTAGATAAAATATTTTCCCCTCTACCATCAGGCAGGTACACTTGAAGAAGCTAAGCATTGCTAGGAGCTCCAGAAGAAAATATGACTAAGGCCAGGCAGGGGTGCCATGCTGACCAAAGTCTTTGGAGCAGGGAACTTAGTACCGCAGACAGACTCCTCAGGGGCTAAGTGCAGTTGAAAATGAGCACTAGATTACTCACATCAGCAGGCTTTCTAAGGAGGCCCAGGAGTGCCAGGCTCCAAAAAAAGGTTCTAAACCAGCAGGGTACAAGAGTTGTCTAGATTAACTATTTGAGATAGGAGGAAGGGTGCCTTCCAGTTCTTAAATACTTAGTGCAAAATAACACATTTTGAATCCATAACAGTGCATATAGTTTTCTAGTATCCAGCAACAGGAATTAACACTTGAAGTGTCTCATTCCAGATGAAGCAATCTGGGGTCTCATTATACCCAGACAGCATGCCCCTTTCTCTCTCTTCTGCTAGCCATGCATCCTCAAGCAATATGCAGGATGAGAAAGGTTCTTGCACTTCTCCCTCCTCAGGACATCTGAGAAGTGACTTTTCCTGTTTGCAAGCTTCTTCATAGCAGGAACCACGAATTTCAATTTGTTTTATATGGATATAAAGAGAGAAACGAAATCAAGAATTCAAAAGAAATAAAATTATATTTGCTTTACTGTATTTTCTGTTTATGAAAAGAATCGCTTCCTTCACTCACCCTCACTGTTCCTTGTTCCTGCTGTTTCTGGTGTTTTCTCACCCCAATAGGAAGGGAGGGAAAGAGACTATCATCAGGAAAACTGAAAGGAAAAAGCCTCTGTAGAATGCATGTGCCACCATGAAGCATGAGGCTTAGCCCAGAGGGCACACAACATAAAAGAGACTTCCAGACCACGCACTGGCATCAAGATGGGTGACATGCCAACTGCAGGTGGGTGAACGACTGGCACTGAGTACAACTCCCTACATTTCTGATCTCTCCACTTCTTTGCTAGAATGTCTGTATCGAATCACGCAGTTTCCAGTGACTACTATTCCCCAAAATCTAAAAGAAAAATATCGAGCTTTTTAATGCACCAAGGGTCAAAGAAAGAACACTGAAGTTGGAAAGCCCTGACAGACAACTGAGTTTAAAAAAAAAATCCATTTCCTTAGTAAAACAAGCTCCTAGGAAAAAACAAAAATCTACAACAGGTATTTAAAATAACCTACTGGGAAATCCAGTAACATATTGTCTCGTTGCATGTTTATCAGATCTTCCCATTGACTTAAGTGGGAACACTCTGCTTTTACGCATGACAGATTATGCAGGCATAGCATGTTGGTTCAAAATAAAGGGAGACAGTCTCTAAACACAGAAGAAATACGTGGGTAAGGGCAAACTGGGTACTCAGAAAAACTTTATATATGTCGAGGCAAAGAGGTGTCTTTTTTCAAAAACAAAAAGCACTGAACTGAAATTAATAGAATGAAGAATATACTTACAGAGTAGCATTTGAAACAGATTAGAAGCAAAAGGACTGAACTAAAGAATCAAAGACATAAGGACAATTTATTGACATACGTTAGATGCAAGAAAACTGCACAACAATTGCCTGGTAGGTTTGAAATAATACTGGGGAAAAAAGGGAGTGAATGAAAGGGAAGAAAAACTGCAAAAAAAGATAATGGCTGATTTTGTGATCTTTAGTCACAAAAAAGAGTGAACTCAACTTTTTTGTATATATGGCCATATGCTATATTAACATTTCTTGATAGCTGGGTTCCTCATGAGAGCTATATTAAGAAAAAACAAACAAAGATCTCTACAATACTAACCCTCCTGAAGAAATGCAAGACTATACAACTCCCTCTCACCCTGCAAGTCCTTCATTCTCCAGTTCTTTTTCCTTCACAGCAACCAACAGCAATATCTAAATCCAAAATGTGAAGCAAAACCAGACTACAAGAAGATATGGAATAAAGTGTTCCTTTTCTGGAACAGGAAAACAGTTGGAGGAAATGTGACTCTGTGACACAAGGTTCTTATACATATCAATTTTTCTGGGTGAACAATACTGTCCACTTCCACTCTTCTCCCAATGGCCAGAAATCCAGACAGATCCAGAGGCAGCCTTTAGCTTAAAAAGAACAACTTCTTTCTAGGCCTAGAGCAGGTGGAAACCATTGAGAAAGGTTTGACCTAACAAAGTGATTAAATTGCATTTTTGGAACCCTCCAGATTACATCTCGTTAATCTCTTCTTCTGCAAGTAAAGGGTGAGAGAGCAGCAGATAAAATAGAAAGTGCAGAAATAACTGGATAAACTACAAGACAGGACAGGCTGCTTAAGGTTGAAATCAGTGTTTCCAACCAAAAAAAAAAAAAGAAAAAGCATTCTCCTATCTGGAATGAAAGAGTAGTACTCCTTAAATAGCCACAGAAATAATTCACATTACATGCCAATGAATTCTAGCATTTAATAAAATGGTTGGAAGGCTATTTGAAAAGATGTTAACCTGAATGTCTAAGAAGAGGTTACAGAATTGAGGAAAAAAACAACACAGCTAACATAATGAAAAATATATTGGAGTGGCCCTGCAGATGCAATTATTATTTACTTGGCCATTCAAAAGGGCTTTGATAATGTCTCAAAGATCATAAAGAAAACAAAGTAATCGTGACTGAAATTTAGACTAATGATTAAAAATGAGCTAAGTAGCCCAAAGCAAGATGCAAGAATAAAAAAGACACTTAAGAAGAAAAAGGTTAGCAGTAATTGCATGCAGAAGTTACACTTGCATCAGCTTCTAACATTATTTAGTAGCATCGAAAAATAAACTGTAAAACAAAGTGGCAAAATTGACACTTGAAGTGTATTTGGGTTACTGAAGAACTTTAACAAAGTTAAACAACTATGAAACAACATGATAAATACTTTTTGGTAATTATTTAATAAGTTTCACTGCAAAGGAAAAAAGATCTGGGTGCCGTCACAACAATTCAAAAGCACTGTCAAGAAAAAAGAAAACAATTTTAACAGTGCATGCAAAAAAGCACAGAAACTATGCTTCTAGTGTGTACCTGACAGAGAAATACCTTCAAAAGAATGCTGTCTGCAGTTCTTTTTACATTACTTCATTAAAACTACAGAACATGAGTGTAAGGGCAGTGACTAAAGTGATCTGGCTCTTGAGACGACTGCCATGTGACATGACAAAGTGATGATGTTATCAAGCACATGAGCAACAGGAAACACGACAGAGATGCACACTTTGAAAGTCAGAGCTGAACTTTTTTACCTACAGTGTTGAACAGGAGACCATGCAGTAAAATTAAATGAGCAGCATTAAAACTATGGGAATATATTATCTCACTAACTGTAGGCTAAGCATGTGAAAATCAGTGCCACAGTTCTTCATTAAGGGACATCAGTGAGACTATGAAAGAATACTGTTCTATGTACAGCCTATAAAAACATAATGTTAAATAGGATTGTTTGCTGGAAATATCCTTGCACAAATCTGTAAGCCATTGGCCAAGGTATCTGGCTGGCCCATTTTCTGAAAAGGAGAGGATATTCCAGAAGGATCAAACGCTGGTTGTTTTTGCCCTGCGTTTTCTTACCAACCAACCCTTTGTAAAAATGGTCTGAGTAGACTTAGCATTAATTAGACTGCAGATCTAATCCAGTACAGTAATTTCTACATATAAATGTTTGCTATGGTTAAAAACAATGATCCCCAAAGCCTCTTCCCACCTCCGCCTCCCCCCAAGAAAAAAAAAAAGGTACAGTGTAGTAAAAATGAAACACTTTACCCTCTAAGTTAGCTTCTATGCCTGGTGCAACACTATCAATGCATTTCTCAAACTTCACAAAAATACTTCCTACCTGCTTTTCCTCTCGCTCTAAATAATTAGGAAGAACTTATAAGATTCTGCTTCACAATACAAACGTGTTTCCTTATTTTATTATCTTTTTTCCCCATCCACACATCATTATTTGTAAAACCCATTTAATAATTCTAAGAGATTCCAAGATGTGTGTCAGATGCTGGGATATTGCCACTTGTGTGGTGGTTTGCTACACTTAGCCTTCAGTCTTGTGGCTAACAATTCACCCAAAATGTGATAATACCTCACCACAACCCACACCCTGCTGCTCTTCAAAGGAGAACAAGGATGCATAATTACGAGATGATGAGCTCAAATATAAGACAGGAGATGAGGGAACAGATTCTGTAACCACACCTGTGAGTGGTTAAACTACTGAAGAAGTTTCTGCAGCTCCACTTTCACTCACAGCATCAACAAAAGCCACGCATTTTCAAAATACTAGAATAACATTTACTACAGTGGAGGAATAAATGCAGTGATAATACCTTGCCCCTGCAGAAGAAAAGAGGTTTAACATCTATTAAGAATGTACATAAGCATTATTAACAAATACACCTCATAGTCAGTGTAAGCAAGATATACACACTTTCACTAGAAATACTGTCAAGATCTCATTCCTCAAGAATTTTTACTTTAAAATAATCTAAGGTTCATTCCAACCTTTTGTGATCACGTAGTTTCACTGATAACATAAAGAACTACAGAAGAAAAGATCTATGTGTATCCATGTCAGTTCTGTGGCTGACGCTGAAGCATTCTGCACAGAAATTAAGAACTGGTTACAGATACACTTTAGAGTCTACAAGATCTGTCCTGTGGTGGATATTCTCAATAAAGAAAACATCAAAGCACTTTCCTTACTAGACTAAAAATGTTGCAACTAGTTTTTGTGGGTTTTGTCATGATTAGAGAGTCAAGAAATCTGGGGCAAAAGAAGACACAATTAAAGACGCCATCAAACTCAACGACTGTGAGAACTGACCACCCTTTCAAAATATGCATTAATATGAGATTAATGAGTAAGGATTTAAAAATAACAGGATTACATGCTTACGTGATTTCTCATTATTAAAAAATTAAAAAAAAAACAACTCTTTTACCTCTTCCTTCTGTGAGGTTGAAGGATCACAACCCCAAAGCCAGTCCCTGCCTGCACAGCCAAATTCTCTAAGCAGCAGCCACACCCTCCTCTTCCTCATTTTTTTCCACTGACCACGAAATGCATTCTAAGCCAGGCACTGAAAAAAAAAATTAAAAAAGATCATAAGTACATTTTTAATGGACACCATATACCACATGACTGATTTAATTAAGCAGATTAGAAACAAATAAGTATATTTACACAAATATATTTTTATTTTCTGTTTCATTTCAAACAAATTTGGTAGGCCTGATTTGGCTCTATTCAAATCACAAGAAATGTCATTAAGAAC